>NC_136593.1:29591556-29644056 GCF_910589615.1 Taurulus bubalis | reverse complement strand
CATTAAGGCATTGACTTGTCTGAACTGGTTAGAGCTTTGAACGGTGACACTGGAGGAAACGTGTTCCCTCCAGGTCTTCCTGCCCCGGAGGACGACCAGAAGCCCCCTGCTCAGAGCGCTAAAGCGTGACTAGGGAATGCCGTCCTTCCTCTGGCAGCACTGCGAGGGCGGCACGCTCCAGTCGTACACGTAGGACAGGCGCAGCTTCACCTCCTCTTTGCAGAGCCGGCCGTCCCGCTGCAGCGTCTGGTGCTTCTCCAACATGTCCTCCAGGCTCTGCTTGTGCGTCACCAAGTATTTGTTGTTGCAACCGCGCGATTTATACTCCGTGTCGAAGCGCGGGTCGTGCGTCCGCCGGACGTCCACCGGCGCCAGCCAGGCGCCCAGAGACACGTCCTCGCTCTGCCACGTCTTGAAGTAGCCGGCGTTCAGGCGCACGTAGCGCACCAGGTCGGCCGACAGGACGTAGCCGCCGCCCAGCGCGTAGGGCAGGTAGTAGTCGCACAGCTCCCAGGAGCTTTCCCGCCACTTCCCGGCCGTCTTCACGCGGCCTCTCCCCGAGAAGAAGCCCCAGTACAGCAGCGCGGGCTCTTTGCCCTTCAGCTCGTCCTTCAGGAGCTCCAGGCGAGCGAACGTGTCGTCGTCCGCCTTCAGCACGAACTTGAAGTCCACGTTCTGGTCCAGCCAGGAGTACATGTGCAGCAGCTTGAGCGTCAGGTTCTCGTAGGAGTCCCGCAGGTCGGGCAGCAGGAGCAGGTCCTTGTGCCGCCCTTGCTCCGTGTCCAGGTTCTGCTGGTCCTCGCCGGAGAGCCCCTGAGTTCCCACCACGAACATGGCCAGGACGTCAGAGTCGCGCTTGGCCAGCCAGGTGCTGCGGATGATGCTCCTGCGCTCCGTGTACTTGGGCCCGGTCGTGACCAGGACCACCAGGAACGCCGACAGGTCTTTGGACGTGGAGGCGGGGTTCTGCTGCTCCGGACGGGACTGCAGCGCACTGGCTCGGGGGGCGAGGCCCGGAGGATCCTGGTGGCCTTGTTTCAGGGTTTCTGAGGTGCATTTAGCCAAGAAGACCAGGACCACAGCGAAGCTGCACACGGTGCCGATGACCAGGGCCGTCTTGTGGCGGCACACTAACCGGAACAGATTCATGGTGCCGGATCTAGGGAGAAAAACCACAAAGATTGGGAGATTATCAAATTAATAACCTTTTGAAAACAAACCTATGTTCAGGCCTCTGCTCGATAATGTCATACACATCTACAGAAGGTGCATCTCTGCAACCACCAGGGCTGTTTGAATAATGTGGTGTTATAATGAGAGTATAATGTGAGTTGTGTGTTCAGATGTGTAAATATCAGTCTATATGTTACTGTTATGAGTAAATGAAGAAGTGAATTATACCGTTTTCAATTTGCAGTTTGCAATATCTGCCCTAAAGTATTGCTATAACAACTGTATAATTCAGTTTTCAATCAAACATTTTTGCTCAATCACATGCTGTATGCAGCATTAACCAGAACACATGCTTTATGTAGCATTAACCAGAACACATGCTTTATGTAGCATTAACCAGAACACATGCTTTCTGCAGCATTAACCAGAACACATGCTTTATGTAGCATTAACCAGAACACATGCTTTCTGCAGCATTAACCAGAACACATGCTTTATGTAGCATTAACCAGAACACATGCTTTATGTAGCATTAACCAGACCACATGCTTTCTGCAGCATTAACCAGACCATGTGCTTTCTGCAGCATTAACCAGACCACATGCTTTATGTAGCATTAACCAGAACACATGCTTTATGTAGCATTAACCAGAACACATGCTTTCTGCAGCATTAACCAGACCATGTGCTTTCTGCAGCATTAACCAGACCACATGCTTTATGTAGCATTAACCAGACCACATGCTTCCTGCAGCATTAACCAGACCATGTGCTTTCTGCAGCATTAACCAGACCACATGCTTCCTGCAGCATTAACCAGAACACATGCTTTCTGCAGCATTAACCAGACCACATGCTTCCTGCAGCATCAACCAGACCACATGCTTTATGTAGCATTAACCAGAACACATGCTTTATGTAGCATTAACCAGACCACATGCTTCCTGCAGCATTAACCAGAACACATGCTTTATGTAGCATTAACCAGAACACATGCTTTATGTAGCATTAACCAGACCACATGCTTCCTGCAGCATTAACCAGAACACATGCTTTATGTAGCATTAACCAGACCACATGCTTCCTGCAGCATCAACCAGAACACATGCTTTATGTAGCATTAACCAGAACACATGCTTTATGTAGCATTAACCAGAACACATGCTTCCTGCAGCATTAACCAGAACACATGCTTTATGTAGCATTAACCAGACCACATGCTTCCTGCAGCATTAACCAGAACACATGCTTTATGTAGAATTAACCAGAACACATGCTTTATGTAGCATTAACCAGAACACATGCTTCCTGCAGCATTAACCAGAACACATGCTTTATGTAGCATTAACCAGAACACATGCTTTATGTAGCATTAACCAGAACACATGCTTTATGTAGCATTAACCAGAACACATGCTTCCTGCAGCATTAACCAGAACACATGCTTTATGTAGCATTAACCAGAACACATGCTTTATGTAGCATTAACCAGAACACATGCTTTATGTAGCATTAACCAGAACATATGCTTTATGTAGCATTAACCAGAACACATGCTTCCTGCAGCATTAACCAGAACACATGCTTTATGTAGCATTAACCAGACCACATGCTTCCTGCAGCATTAACCAGAACACATGCTTTATGCAGCATTAACCAGAACACATGCTTTATGTAGCATTAACCAGAACACATGCTTTATGTAGCATTAACCAGAACACATGCTTTATGTAGCATTAACCAGAACACATGCTTTATGTAGCATTAACCAGAACACATGCTTTATGTAGCATTAACCAGAACACATGCTTTATGTAGCATTAACCAGAACACATGCTTTATGTAGCATTAACCAGAACACATGCTTTATGTAGCATTAACCAGAACACATGCTTCCTGCAGCATTAACCAGAACACATGCTTTATGTAGCATTAACCAGAACACATGCTTTATGTAGCATTAACCAGAACACATGCTTCATGTAGCATTAACCAGAACACATGCTTTATGTAGCATTAACCAGAACACATGCTTCCTGCAGCATTAACCAGAACACATGCTTCCTGCAGCATTAACCAGAACACATGCTTTATGTAGCATTAACCAGAACACATGCTTTATGTAGCATTAACCAGAACACATGCTTTATGTAGCATTAACCGGACACAGGGCTGAATATGTGCAACGTAAACAAACCAGCGTTTGTAGCAGAAAAGATGGCGAGCTGGTTGACCCGTGCGTAACGTCACGTGCCGCAGCGGAGGGTGTGTGTTCGTTACCTGGGCGCGTGAGAGGGTCGTGTCCCGGGGCGCTGCGGCCGGAGCGCACGTGACGTGGACAGGGCACAACACGCAGGTTAGCTCGCGTAGACAGGTGTCCCTGCGTTCATCTTCTTCTGTGGAAACCAGCAGCTCTGTGTGGAGGGACGAAGCGGAAGCGGAAGTAGATTAAAATAAATAAATAAAAACTCCGATTTTTTTGTGCTTTCTTTCTTTCTTTCTAATACTTATTATTATTAGAACATATAACCTACACAATAGGAAATTAACTGATTTTGCCGAGAGCTGTCATGAAATAACAATGACATACAACGGTATTAATTACACTTCCCGTTAAGTATACAATAAATAATGGAGCAGTGAAAATCGTTTATTAGTTAAATATGGCATGTGAAATAATATATCTAATATATTATATTGTTTTATAAAGGATAATGAAATGGAGGGTAGCAGTTTATGGACAGCTGCTGACTGGCACATGCGCGTTATCTCCAGTGTCTCGCGTTGAAGAGACCGGACGTTGCTTATTGACCTTCAAAATAAAAGCAGCCTATACTACTCATACTGTTATTTTTTTATTTTATTTTTTTATTTATCTTATTATTCATGCTGTCATTCATCTAGCTCATTGCACTAGTTTACTGCTTCTTTGCTCTTCTCGTTAGATGCTAAAACTGCATGTCGTTGTCTCAGTGCTGGTACTCTGACTGATTAATCACTGTACATGTTTATGTTTATCTACACTTCACATATTACAAACATAACTTGCACTCCCCTATTGTTTGTTATTGTTTGTTTATTTACACCTCACACACTTCATATACACATACATACATACTTGCACTTTTGGACTTCTACTGTTTACGTTTAAGTTTAATTTAATTCCTAAATTAATACTCTGTTCTTTTCTTTCATCCCAGCTATTTTTATTTTATTTTATGAGTATTATTATTGTATATATCTTTAATCCCTGCTGTTTTGATATCTTATTTTCTGTCTGTAAATTGCTGCTACTCGACACCAAATTTCCCTTTAGGGATAAATAAAGTATATATTCATTCATTCAAAGACAATAAAGTTAAATCTGAAGGGGCCTTTATTTTGAAAGTCTTAATCGGAAAGCTGCTGCTCCATTGCGGTCATGACGCGCAGGGAGCCGATGGCCTCGTCGTAGTGGAGCAGCGGTATGTCGCCCGTGTGTCCCCTCTCCTTCGAGCAGAGCGCGTAACCGTGAGCCTCACAGCCCGTCCGGATCAGAACCGCCGCGTGAGCCCGTCCCGCGCGGCGCGAGCGCGGCCCCGCGATGGCGGCCGGGACGTGTCCCCTCCGGCTCGCCATCTTCCTGCTCAGCGTGCAGCTGGCCGCAGCGGCTCCGGAACACGACCCCTACAGGATCCTGGGCGTCGGCCGGAGTGCGAGCCAAGCAGAGGTGAAGAAGGCGTACAAGAGCCTGGCCAAGGAGTGGTGAGTGTCACTGAGAGCACGCGCACAGGTGAGCCCGCGCACAGGTGAGCGCGCACGAGCCGCCACTGACCACGCTGTCCCTGTGGCTCCTCTAGGCACCCGGACAAGAACAAGGACCCGAAGGCTGAGGACATGTTCATCAAGGTGTCCAAGTCCTACGAGGTGATGCACCAACACCCACACCTGTGCAGCGTGAACACCTGCAGGAGCAGTTATTATGTCTGCATGCACACCACTTCACTACCAGCACTGGTTCTAGTCCTATGCTTAATACTAGTTATTGTTTCTACACACCACTTCACTACCAGCACTGGTTCTAGTGTCATGCATAATACTTGTTATTGTTTATTTTACTATATCTCTTGTTTGCACGTTACACTGTGCTGCTGAACAGCCTCATTTCCCTGCTGCAGGACTAATGAAGGATTATCTTAACATGTCATGTGCAGGACTCCATTTAATACTGGATCCAGCTGACAGCCAGTATGTCTCTATGAGGCTCTAGTCCGTTCCACTTCCTGTCATGTGCTCCTTCTGCAGGTGACATAACATGAATAACAGTCTCTATGAGGCTCTAGTCTGAATAACAGTCTCTATGAGGTGATATAACATGAATAACAGTCTATATGAGGCTCTAGTCTGAATAACAGTCTATATGAGGTGATATAACATGAATAACAGTCTATATGAGGTGATATAACATGAATAACATTCTATATGAGGCTCTAGTCTGAATAACAGTCTATATGAGGTGATGTAACATGAATAACAGTCTATATGAGGTAATATAACATGAATAACAGTCTATATGAGGTAATATAACATGAATAACAGTCTATATGAGGTAATATAACATGAATAACAGTCTATATGAGGTGATATAACATGAATAACAGTCTATATGAGGTGATATGACATGAATAACAATCTATATGAGGTAATATAACATGAATAACAGTCTATATGAGGTGATATAACATGAATAACAGTCTATATGAGGTAATATAACATGAATAACAGTCTATATGAGGTGATATAACATGAATAACAGTCTCTATGAGGTGATATAACATGAATAACAGTCTCTATGAGGCTCTAGTCTGAATAACAGTCTATATGAGGTAATATAACATGAATAACAGTCTATATGAGGTGATATAACATGAATAACAGTCTATATGAGGTAATATAACATGAACAACAGTCTATATGAGGTGATATAACATGAATAACAGTCTATATGAGGTAAAATAACATGAATAACAGTCTATATGAGGTGATATAACATGAATAACAGTCTCTATGAGGTGATATAACATGAATAACAGTCTCTATGAGGCTCTAGTCTGAATAACAGTCTATATGAGGTAATATAACATGAATAACAGTCTATATGAGGTGATATAACATGAATAACAGTCTATATGAGGTAATATAACATGAACAACAGTCTATATGAGGTGATATAACATGAATAACAGTCTATATGAGGTAGTATAACATGAATAACAGTCTATATGAGGTGATATAACATGAATAACAGTCTATATGAGGTAATATAACATGAATAACAGTCTATATGAGGTGATATAACATGAATAACAGTCTCTATGAGGTGATATAACATGAATAACAGTCTCTATGAGGCTCTAGTCTGAATAACAGTCTATATGAGGTGATATAACATGAATAACAGTCTATATGAGGTAATATAACATGAATAACAGTCTATATGAGGTGATATAACATGAATAACAGTCTATATGAGGTGATATAACATGAATAACAGTCTCTATGAGGTGATATAACATGAATAACAGTCTCTATGAGGCTCTAGTCTGAATAACAGTCTATATGAGGTAATATAACATGAATAACAGTCTATATGAGGTAATATAACATGAATAACAGTCTATATGAGGTAATATAACATGAATAACAGTCTATATGAGGTAATATAACATGAATAACAGTCTATATGAGGTGATATAACGTGAATAACAGTCTATATGAGGTAATATAACATGAATAACAGTCTATATGAGGTGATATAACATGAATAACAGTCTATATGAGGTAATATAACATGAATAACAGTCTATATGAGGTGATATAACATGAATAACAGTCTCTATGAGGTGATATAACATGAATAACAGTCTCTATGAGGCTCTAGTCTGAATAACAGTCTATATGAGGTAATATAACATGAATAACAGTCTATATGAGGTGATATAACATGAATAACAGTCTATATGAGGTAATATAACATGAACAACAGTCTATATGAGGTGATATAACATGAATAACAGTCTATATGAGGTAATATAACATGAATAACAGTCTATATGAGGTGATATAACATGAATAACAGTCTCTATGAGGTGATATAACATGAATAACAGTCTCTATGAGGCTCTAGTCTGAATAACAGTCTATATGAGGTAATATAACATGAATAACAGTCTATATGAGGTGATATAACATGAATAACAGTCTATATGAGGTAATATAACATGAACAACAGTCTATATGAGGTGATATAACATGAATAACAGTCTATATGAGGTAGTATAACATGAATAACAGTCTATATGAGGTGATATAACATGAATAACAGTCTATATGAGGTAATATAACATGAATAACAGTCTATATGAGGTGATATAACATGAATAACAGTCTCTATGAGGTGATATAACATGAATAACAGTCTCTATGAGGCTCTAGTCTGAATAACAGTCTCTATGAGGCTCTAGTCTGAATAACAGTCTATATGAGGTGATATAACATGAATAACAGTCTATATGAGGTAATATAACATGAATAACAGTCTATATGAGGTGATATAACATGAATAACAGTCTCTATGAGGCTCTAGTCTGAATAACAGTCTATATGAGGTAATATAACATGAATAACAGTCTATATGAGGTGATATAACATGAATAACAGTCTATATGAGGTAATATAACATGAATAACAGTCTATATGAGGTGATATAACATGAATAACAGTCTATATGAGGTAGTATAACATGAATAACAGTCTATATGAGGTAATATAACATGAATAACAGTCTATATGAGGTGATATAACATGAATAACAGTCTCTATGAGGTGATATAACATGAATAACAGTCTCTATGAGGCTCTAGTCTGAATAACAGTCTCTATGAGGTGATGTAACATGAATAACAGTCTATATGACGTAATATAACATGAATAACAGTCTATATGAGGTAATATAACATGAATAACAGTCTATATGAGGTGATATAACATGAATAACAGTCTATATGAGGTAATATAACATGAATAACAGTCTATATGAGGTGATATAACATGAATAACAGTCTATATGAGGTAATATAACATGAATAACAGTCTATATGAGGTGATATAACATGAATAACAGTCTATATGAGGTGATATAACATGAATAACAGTCTATATGAGGTAATATAACATGAATAACAGTCTATATGAGGTAATATAACATGAATAACAGTCTATATGAGGTGATATAACATGAATAACAGTCTATATGAGGTGATATGACATGAATAACAATCTATATGAGGTAATATAACATGAATAACAGTCTATATGAGGTGATATAACATGAATAACAGTCTATATGAGGTAATATAACATGAATAACAGTCTATATGAGGTGATATAACATGAATAACAGTCTCTATGAGGTGATATAACATGAATAACAGTCTCTATGAGGCTCTAGTCTGAATAACAGTCTATATGAGGTAATATAACATGAATAACAGTCTCTATGAGGTGATGTAACATGAATAACAGTCTATATGAGGTAATATAACATGAATAACAGTCTATATGAGGTAATATAACATGAATAACAGTCTATATGAGGTGATATAACATGAATAACAGTCTATATGAGGTGATATAACATGAATAACAGTCTATATGAGGTGATATAACATGAATAACAGTCTATATGAGGTGATATAACATGAATAACAGTCTATATGAGGTAATATAACATGAATAACAGTCTATATGAGGTAATATAACATGAATAACAGTCTATATGAGGTGATATAACATGAATAACAGTCTATATGAGGTGATATAACATGAATAACAGTCTATATGAGGTAATATAACATGAATAACAGTCTATATGAGGTGATATAACATGAATAACAGTCTATATGAGGTGATATAACATGAATAACAGTCTTCATGATAACAGTCCTCTCACTGGTATCTTTCATGTCCTCTCGCACTCAGATTCTGTCCAATGAGGAGCGGCGGTCTAACTTCGACCGCTATGGGCAGATGGAGGAGAACCAGCCCTCAGGCCAGAACCAGCAGCAAGGTTTCCGAGGCTTCCACAACAGCTTTTACTTTGACGAGTCTTTCTTCCATTTCCCCAGGTACAGGCTCACACTGTCCTATTGAGCCGTTGCCTTCAGTGAGGCCATCCTTACCCCTCTCCTGTTGTACATGCGTGCTATTGGTCAACTCAACTCAAGGCCTGAAGGAGAGCAACAGACAGGCCTGAAGGAGAGCAACAGGCAGACAGACCTGAAGGAGAGCAACAGACAGGCAGACCTGAAGGAGAGCAACAGACAGGCCTGAAGGAGAGCAACAGGCAGGCCTGAAGGAGAGCAACAGACATACAGGCCTGAAGGAGAGCAACAGACAGACAGACCTGAAGGAGAGCAACAGACAGACAGGCCTGAAGGAGAGCAACAGACAGACAGACCTGAAGGAGAGCAACAGACAGACAGACCTGAAGGAGAGCAACAGACAGACAGGCCTGAAGGAGAGCAACAGACAGACAGACCTGAAGGAGAGCAACAGACAGACAGACCTGAAGGAGAGCAACAGACAGACAGACCTGAAGGAGAGCAACAGACAGACAGACCTGAAGGAGAGCAACAGACAGACAGACCTGAAGGAGAGCAACAGACAGACAGACCTGAAGGAGAGCAACAGACAGGCCTGAAGGAGAGCAACAGACAGGCCTGAAGGAGAGCAACAGACAGACAGGCTTGAAGGAGAGCAACAGACAGACCTGAAGGAGAGCAACAGACAGACCTGAAGGAGAGCAACAGACAGACCTGAAGGAGAGCAACAGACAGGCCTGAAGGAGAGCAACAGACAGACCTGAAGGAGAGCAACAGACAGGCCTGAAGGAGACCAATGTGCTTAGATGTCGGCCAAAAATGTCCTTTTATGTTTTGAGACTTAAAGGAGATAAACCCGTTCCATATCTTGTTAGACTAATAAACTAAAGTAACGTAGGAAGGCTTCATCTCTACGTGTAGAGAGAACACATGAGCTACAGACGTGTTCTCCTGGTTCATGTCAGTGTTCATGTCAGTGTTCATGTCAGTGTTCATGTCAGTACTGGTGCTTTGTGTCAGTACTGGTGCTTTGTGTCAGTACTGGTGCTTTGTGTCAGTACTGGTGCTTTGTGTCAATACTGGTGCTTCATGTCTGTACTGGTGCTTTGTGTCAGTACTGGTGCTTTGTGTCAGTACTGGTGCTTCGTGTCAGTACTGGTGCTTCATGTCTGTACTGGTGCTTCGTGTCTGTACTGGTGCTTTGTGTCAGTACTGGTGCTTTGTGTCAGTACTGGTGCTTTGTGTCAGTACTGGTGCTTCGTGTCAGTACTGGTGCTTTGTGTCAGTACTGGTGCTTTGTGTCAGTACTGGTGCTTTGTGTCAGTACTGGTGCTTCATGTCTGTACTGGTGCTTTGTGTCTGTACTGGTGCTTTGTGTCTGTACTGGTGCTTCGTGTCTGTACTGGTGCTTCGTGTCTGTACTGGTGCTTCGTGTCAGTACTGGTGCTTCGTGTCTGTACTGGTGCTTCGTGTCAGTACTGGTGCTTTGTGTCTGTACTGGTGCTTTGTGTCTGTACTGGTGCTTTGTGTCTGTACTGGTGCTTTGTGTCTGTACTGGTGCTTTGTGTCTGTACTGGTGCTTCGTGTCAGTACTGGTGCTTCGTGTCAGTACTGGTGCTTCGTGTCTGTACTGGTGCTCCGTCTCAAGGCCTCTCTGCCCCCTGCAGGTCCAGGGACTTTGCGGACAGTAAGTACCTGCTGCATCACGCTCAGTTCAACAGCGACGTGCTGCCGGACAGCCACAGGCGGCCGTACCTCATCAAGGTGACCTCTGAGTGGTGCTTCGCCTGCATCCACATCGAGCCGGTGTGGAAGGAGGCGGTGCTGGAGCTGGAGCCGCTGGGTGAGTCTGCCGTCTGCTGGACTCGGGACCAGAGCCGGGCCTGCAGGGTCAAGGGTCAGGGGTCAAGCTTGTATTCACCATTTGTGCTTAGACCAACAGTCCAGACACATTGGAACTACTGTGCAGGCTCTGAGTCAACAGTTTAGGAAATAAAAACTCACAATACAGAAAGAGAAAAAATATAAAAACACTATACATACAGTGGTAATATGTACAAGAAAGGTATTAGATACAGTTTAAAAAGTGTTGATAAACAGTAATGCATAGGCTAGTCCTGAGTGCTGTTCCTGGATTGTGAAAAGAGGGACAAGGAAAGTTAAATGGGAATATTGTACATTTTGAATATTGCACATTTCGAATATTGTACATTTTGAATATTGTACATTTTGAATATTGCACATTTTGAATATTGCACATTTTGAATATTGTACATTTTGAATATTGTACATTTTGAATATTGCACATTTTGAATATTGTACATTTTGAATATTGCACATTTTGAATATTGTACATTTCGAGAGGTGGAGGAAGGCTTCCTAGCTTCAGCTGGGTGTCAGCATGAGGAAAAGTGTAATTCCAAGTGTCCAGATGCTTTACACAGAGCCGGCCATCACATTCATTATGCATGAGGCTTTATTTGTTCTTTCTGGTTCCCGGAACAACGAGGAGAGCCGAGGGAGGAATTCACCTCGGTGGTGTCTGGCTCTGGAGATGAATGTAAAGTTGTTGAGTTAATTCTGCCCATTAGAGTCCAGCTCCAGAGCCCTGAAGACGAGCAGTAACTAGAGGGTTTCCCTCTGAGCCCATCCTGCTTATGCAGCTTCGCTCTGCTAGAGTCATCAGTCAGAACCAGTGGAATCCAGTTTGGATACATTTGTAGCTTTTGCCTTAAAGTAGCATTAATTGGTGTAGCATTCCAGCTGCATTGGATAGCATTAGCATAGCATTAGCATGTACAGGCGTACCTGCATCAGGGGCTCAGTGTGTGGAAGGACTCGCTCACTCTGTTTGCCATCTGGTGCGGCGGGTTTGTCTTCATCCTCTCACATTTCACCCGTTCATATAAAAATAAACAATGTTGAATGAACGTGACCTCTTTAGAGGTTTAACAATCCAGATGAAGCCATCTTTGTCTTTGTGGAGGCACTCACAACTGATGTTTGCATCTTCTATGAATCCTCCATTTAAGTAAACAAAGTGTTTCTGTTCAGAGACTTCAGTGCCTCTGTTTGCTGAAAGAGACGATTCCCTTCAAAGCAGGATTCACATTTGTCGTGTCTATTATTATTATTATTGTTATTGTTATTATTATTATTATTATTATTATTATACTACTCAGTTGAAATATGTGAATGTGAGTCCCTACAGCATCCATTTCCTGAATATTGGTGCATTTTCTGCTGCGTTCACTTTGACTCATTCGAGTGTCTGCGCCCTCAGGTGTGGGCGTCGGCATCGTGGACCTGGGCTACGAGCGGCGCCTGGCCCAGCAGCTGGGGGCGCACCGGGCGCCCGCCATCATCGGGCTGCTGAACGGACGCGTCACCTTCTTCCACCAGGCGGTGGTCCGAGAGCTGCTGAGGCAGTTCATTGAGGACCTGCTGCCCCCGAGGCTGGTGGAGAAGGTAAGCGCCGTTAATATATATATATATATATATATATATATATATATATATATATATATATATATATATATATATATATATATATATATATATATATATATATTTTGTACTGGTAATATACTGTACGTGTCTTCAAAGGGTTATGAGTCTGATCATTGGATTTGTTTTGTTGATTATAGATTTTGTCCGGATTGTATTATATATTGTTTACAAGAGGTAACACTGTTATTTAATAATGTATTTGCTCCTCAGGTCACAGATAACAACTACATGACCTTTCTGGATAGCTGGCGTGTGGAAAATAAACCCAGCGTCCTCTTGTTTGACCAAGTCCCTATTGTTCCTCTCCTCTATAAGGTAAGTGACGGGTTTACACACACACACACACATACATACACAGGTACACACACACACACATACACAGGTACACACACATACACAGGTACACACACACACACACACATACACATACATACACACACACATACACATACATACACACACACATACACAGGTACACACACACACATACACAGGTACACACACATACACAGGTACACACACATACACAGGTACACACACATACACAGGTACACAGGTACACACACACACACACACACAGGTACACACACACACACAGGTACACACACACACAGGTACACACACACACACACAGGTACACAGGTACACACACACATACACAGGTACACACACACACACACAGGTACACACACACACACACAGGTACACAGGTACACACACATACACAGGTACACACACACACAGGTACACAGGTACACACACACACAGGTACACACACACACAGGTACACACACACATACACAGGTACACACACACACACAGGTACACACACACACATACACAGGTACACACACACACACACACACACGCAGGTAGGTACACACACACACACACACAGGTACACACACATACAGGTACACACACACACACAGGTACACACACACACACACACACACACACAGGTACACACACACAGGTAGGTACACACACACACAGGTACACACACATACAGGTACACACACACACAGTTACACACACACACAGGTACACACACACACAGTTACACACACATACAGGTACACACACACAGGTACACACACAGGTACACACACACAGGTCCACACACACAGTGTTGCACTAATTAGACTAAATGGTATAATTTTATATATATGTATATATATATATATATATATATATATATATATATATATATATATATATATATACAAACTGAATGTGCATTGTGGCTCGTTAATCCATTAAAGGGTTTTTATTTATTTGTGCATTTTGTATTTATTTGTGCATAGACCAACAGTCCAGACATGTTGGAACTATTGTGCAGGACTCTGAGTCAACAGATTAGGAAATAAAAACGCACTATAATAATAATAATGAGAAGAAAGAAAAACATATAAGATGTAAAAACACCTTCACAGTGAGAGATGAGACCCTCAGGCTTGATCTCCAGCATCTAGTTCTTATTTTTCTTTTCACTGATGAATTAAAATGTCCTCCTTTGTTACAGAATGATTCTCTTTAAGCATCACAACCAAATATAACTTAATGTCAATACATGTGTTTGATAGACGGACAAAGAATATTTCAGTGAGACTTCAACATTCCTAGTCATAAGGATCTGATGTACAGTTATATGTATGTGCTTTAGTTTAATGTGTTCATGACCCTGACCCTCAGCTGTTTAGTTTAATGTGTTCATGACCCTTGACCCTCAGCTGTTTAGTTTAATGTGTTCATGACCCTTGACCCTCAGCTGACGGCGTTCTCCTTCAGAGACTACGTGCGCTTCGGCTTCGTGGACCAGGGAGACGCTCACAGCCCTCGCCTGCTGCGTGAGTTCAACATCAACACCTACGCTCCCACCATGCTGCTGTTCAAGGAGGCGGCGCAGCCGGTGGACGTCATACAGGTACACCTTTCCACCATCAGCTCCTCATCACAGGTACACACCTTTCCACCATCAGCTCCTCATCACAGGTACACACCTTTACACCATCAGCTCCCCATCACAGGTACACACCTTTACATCACACCATCAGCTCCTCATCACAGGTACACACCTTTCCACCATCAGCTCCTCATCACAGGTACACACCTTTACATCACACCATCAGCTCCCCATCACAGGTACACACCTTTACACCATCAGCTCCTCATCACAGGTACACACCTTTACACCATAAGCTCCTCATCACAGGTACACACCTTTACACCATCAGCTCCTCATCACAGGTACACACCTTTACATCACACCATCAGCTCCTCATCACAGGTACACACCTTTACATCACACCATCAGCTCCCCATCACAGGTACACACCTTTACACCATCAGCTCCTCATCACAGGTACACACCTTTACACCATCAGCTCCTCATCACAGGTACACACCTCTACACTCCCTCAGCCCCCCGCTGTGTCCCTCTCCCGTGTTTCACTGTTGCTTCCTCCTGCTTCAGGCCAGAGGGATGAAGAGACAGATCATGGACGAGTTCGTCTCCAACAACAAGTTCCTGCAGGTTCCCCGGCTGGTGAACCAGCAGCTGTTTGACGAGCTGTGTCCGGTCAAGCAGTTCCACCGGCGCAGGAAGTACGACCTTACTTTTCTTTAGCTGAGGCTTTTCTCCAAGAGACTTACAGTGAGAGCATGAACCTATCAGTGAGCGACATCCAAGAGCTGCTAGGCGCTACTTTCCTTATTCAAGCTGTAGTCGTTTTATAGTTGTTTCATGAGCCCTTAGTTTAGTTCATGTGAAGCTGAGCGTCTCTGTATTGTTGGAGAGGAGAGAAAAATACCTTCAGTCGCATTTGACCGTTAACATCATGAGACAACTGTAGGAAGTGGAAATCCACACAGAATAGTCACACAGCTGCAGCCGCTGAATAACCCAGAGTGGGTTTATATGCAGGGTTCTCACGTCATGGAGAACTTGAAAGAGTCACGGACGTTTAAAATGGTTATTTCCAGGTCTGGAAAAGTCCTTGAAAAAATAAACTCCCAAAGTTTAGTAAAAGTCTTGTAAATGTGTTATATTCATGTGTTCATGAGTTTGAAATAATAAATATGCTTTAAAAGAAAGACTCAAAACATAAGCAGACATACATACAGGCATCTATATAAATGTTTATTCTTTTAATCAAACTATTGTCTCATTCATTTGAGTCATTTAAGGTTTACTGTATGCTTTGTGTTCTCATTGTTAGTTTAAATACTACATTTACTCACTTTTTACTGTTTACACTCAGACTTCACTAAATGCTTGCTAACCGTGGGCGTGGCCTGCAGGTACTGCGTGCTGCTGATCACCGGCGAGGACCCGGTCTTCCTCCCGGGCAACAAGGCCTTCCTGGACTTTGCGTCGGCGAACAGGAAAGACGTGCTGCGGTTCGCGTACGTCTACCAGCGGCAGCAGCAGCCGCTCTGCCAGGCGCTGCTGCTGCACCAGGCCGCCGCCTCGCCGCAGGTCAGACGCCACGAGCATCAGAGCGCGAGGGTGCACACGTTGGTAATCTGACACGTGTCACATTACCAATGTGTGCACCCTCGCGCTCGGCCTCTCCTCCTCTGATAGGTGGTGATTCTTGAGAGGCGGAGCCACGCCGGCAAGGTGACGTACCGCTCGGTGAGCGGCGGCTGGAACGGCAGCGAGGAGGACAAGCACCGCCTCCACGAGCAGCTGGAGCTGCTGCAGAAAGACCCCACCTACCTGAGCTCTGACGCCACGCTGCCGGACCTCAACAACGAGATGGCGCCCGTAAGACTCCTCCCCCTTTCCTTCACACCCAGCGGGCCGAGGCTCTCGGGACGTCTGAGTGATCTCATTGTGTTCGGTTTGACTTTCACCCCCAGATGTTTCTCATTCAGTGGATGAATGCCGCCTACGACTACGTGGTTCAGATATACGATGACCTCCTCTACTCAAACTGGTAAGGCGACGCTCCCAGAGCGGCGCTGAGTCATGCTCTCATCCTGATGTCGTCCTGATGGAAGCTTTAGTGCTGTGAGGAGTTGGAGGTTGAAGGGAGAGTGTTTGATGGTTTCTGTCCTCCAGGAGGGAGATGATGCCCATCCTGTCGCTGATCTTCTCCGCTCTCTTCATTCTGTTCGGCACCGTCATCATTCAAGCCTTCAGGTGAGTTTTATTACGCAATAGAATAATTTCATTGAAACGTCTTCATGATACTGACTGGACCTCCAATAGAAATGATGTTATAATGAGTCCATACTGTCCTCTTCTGGGGCTTCGTAGCGAGCCGGGTGAGAGCACACCCCGGAAACCAAAGCCGAAGGAGCAACCAGCGACTGAGGAAGACGCCTCCAGCAGAGCCGGGACCTCAAGGTGACGAGAAGATGATGTCAACCAAAACCACAAGGAAGCTCAGAGCTGGTGCCACGCACTGCTTTTCCATCTAGAATGAAAGAAGTAGAGGCAGGTTCCCAAACATGTAAACTCTGTTACGGCTCTGTCTCTTAGCTTTAGCTTCTTTAACTTGTTCTGCTTTTAAAGAGATGTGTCATCTCAATGGGACTCCTGGGTAAATAAAGGTTTAAGTAAATACATAAAATTCATCATGAAACATAAAAGCACATCTTCTGCCATGAAGCGTCTGCTGAAGGAACTACTGTAACTACCATGTACCGAATGAGGGACATGACCATCTAAGAGTCTCCTCCTCCCTCCCTCTCCTCCTCCCTCTGTCTCCTCCTCCCTCCCTCTCCTCCTCCCTCTGTCTCCTCTCCTCCCTCTGTCTCCTCCTCCCTCTGTCTCCTCTCCTCCCTCTGTCTCCTCTCCTCCCTCCCTCTCCTCTCCTCCCTCTGTCTCCTCCTCCCTCTGTCTCCTCTCCTCCCTCTGTCTCCTCTCCTCCCTCCCTCTCCTCTCCTCCCTCTGTCTCCTCCTCCCTCCCTCTGTCTCCTCCTCCCTCTGTCTCCTCTCCTCCCTCCCTCTCCTCCTCCCTCTGTCTCCTCTCCTCCCTCCCTCTCCTCTCCTCCCTCTGTCTCCTCTCCTCCCTCCCTCTCCTCTCCTCCCTCTGTCTCCTCTTCCCTCCCTCTCCTCCTCCCTCCGTCTCCTCTCCTCCCTCCCTCTCCTCCTCCCTCTGTCTCCTCTCCTCCCTCCCTCTCCTCCTCCCTCCGTCTCCTCTTCCCTCTGTCTCCTCTCCTCCCTCCCTCTCCTCCTCCCTCTGTCTCCTCTTCCCTCCCTCTCCTCCTCCCTCTGTCTCCTCTCCTCCCTCTGTCTCCTCTTCCCTCCCTCTCCTCCTCCCTCTGTCTCCTCTTCCCTCCCTCTCCTCCTCCCTCTGTCTCCTCTCCTCCCTCCGTCTCCTCTCCTCCCTCCGTCTCCTCTCCTCCCTCCGTCTCCTCTCCTCCCTCTGTCTCCTCTCCTCCCTCTGTCTCCTCTCCTCCCTCTGTCTCCTCTCCTCCCTCTGTCTCCTCTCCTCCCTCCGTCTCCTCTCCTCCCTCTGTCTCCTCTCCTCCCTCTGTCTCCTCTCCTCCCTTTGTCTCCTCCTCCCTCCCTCTCCTCTTCCCTCCGTCTCCTCTCCTCCCTCCCTCTCCTCCTCCCTCCCTCCCTCTCCTCCTCCCTCTGTCTCCTCCTCCCTCCCTCTCCTCCTCCCTCCCTCTCCTCTTCCCTCCGTCTCCTCTCCTCCCTCCCTCTCCTCCTCCCTCCCTCTCTCCTCCCTCCCTCCCTCTCCTCCTCCCTCTGTCTCCTCTCCTCCCTCCCTCTCCTCCTCCCTCCCTCCCTCTCCTCCTCCCTCTGTCTCCTCTCCTCCCTCCCTCTCCTCCTCCCTCCCTCCCTCTCCTCCTCCCTCTGTCTCCTCTCCTCCCTCCCTCTCTCCTCCCTCCCTCCCTCTCCTCCTCCCTCTGTCTCCTCTCCTCCCTCTCCTCCTCCCTCCCTCCCTCTCCTCCTCCCTCTGTCTCCTCTCCTCCCTCCCTCTCCTCCTCCCTCCCTCCCTCTCCTCCTCCCTCTGTCTCCTCTCCTCCCTCCCTCTCCTCCTCCCTCCCTCTCCTCCTCTCCTCCCCCTGCAGCCGTCCCCCTAAGAAGGACTTTGTGGAGGTGACGGAGCTGACGGACATCACCTACATCAGTAACCTGGTGAAGCTGCGTCCCGGACACATCAACGTGGTTCTGGTGCTGAGCAGCGCCTCCAAGAACGCTCTGCTCAGGAAGTTCGCCAAGGAGGTGTTTTCTTTCTCTGGGTGAGTCTCAGCTGCTGTGTGTGTGTGTGTGTGTGTGTGTGTGTGTGTGTGTGTGTGTGTGTGTGTGTGTGTGTGTGTGTGTGTGTGTGTGTGTGTGTGTGTGTGTGTGAGAGAGAGTTTCTGGTTTAATAACAGGACTACTGCACAGTGTCATGTGACCCGTTTGCTCTCCTCCGTCTGACGGGTTTCCTCTGCTTCATTCTCTGCAGGACTCAGACGCTCCACTTCTCCTTCCTCAACGGCGATAAGCATCGCCACTGGATGCCGTCGCTGCTTCACTCCACCTCCGACGCGCTGCCCAGCGAGGGCCAGTCGGACGAGGAGGACGAGGCCCCCGACTACGCGGGCCACGTGCTGGCCCTCAACGGCCACCGCAAGTACTTCTGCCTCTTCAGACCCGTCTTCACGGGGGACGACCCCAGCGAGTCCTCCTCCGAGGCCTCGTCCTCCGGCGACGGCAGGAGGAAGTCCCGGTCCCGGTCCCGGTCCAGGTCCAGCTCCCACTCCCGGTCCAGGTCCCACTCCAGGGAGGAGGGGCCGGGGCCCAAGAGGGGCTCCAGCAGGGCCACCAGCATCGAGGTCCACCACAAGCTGGACCGGCTGGGCCTGTGGATGGAGCGGCTCATGGAAGGGACCCTGCCCAGGCTGCAGGTCCCGGCGTGGCCCTCCCTCAGCGCCACGCAGAGCTGAGGGCCTCGGAGCTGAGGGCCTCAGAGCTGAGGGCCTCGGAGCTGAGGGCCTCGGAGCTGAGGGCCTCGGAGCTGAGGGCCACGGAGCTGAGGGCCATTCACAGCGCCGTTGGCGTCGATATTAACACCATTTACACTGAAGTATGTTTTTAGCATCGGGGTAATGACTGAATATAGTTTATGGATTTATCAATAAAATGCCACCAGCCAAGTTATTGATGAAGCTAAACCTCATCTTGGTAAGCGGTCCTCCAAATGTTAAAATCTGCCTTGTTGGCTGGTTTCCCTTTATTTGTAAGTTCTTTGATTGGCCGGTCTGACCGGGTCAAAGGTCAGTCTGCGCTCCTGTTCTAAACCTCGTGCATGGAACCCGTCGCCCTGCAGCGGGGCGCCTCACCCTGTCATTCAGTAACCTGCTGCTCGCCCCGCGGTGTTTGCAGTCCACTGTAACCCGTCATCCTTATTTACCCTTTGAGCTTCATCTGTGTCTAAATCCTACTGTGAGAAATTAAGTGTAAATTATTAAAAGAAACTCATTTTAAAACGGTTTATTTTTTTAAAACGTGTGGATAAGATGTGTAACGTTCTGTGTTGCTTCCTTAAAACAAGACTAGTTCAGGCACAAAGCAGTCTGATCGTTAGCTTCATGCTATCACAACATTACAGGATGCATGAAGACATGTGAGCCCATGACACACAGCAAACGTTCACCAGGAATATAACTGGTTCATCTGCTTCAGGCTCAGTACTCATTAGGAATGTCCAACACTTTCTTCATGGACAGTTCTTCAGGGCCGAAGGAGACGGGCAGCAGCTCGTCGACGCTCATCTTCAGGTACGAGCCGTCCGGCTTCGACAGGTAAACGTCCCAGTCTGACCCGAACTGTGAGGGGACAGAGAGCAGGGGTCAGACGGCATGGGAAACCTGGAACAGTCATGGAAGTTTAAAATGGTTATTTCCAGGCCTGGAAAAGTCCTGGAAAAAAATAAAATCCCCAAAGTTTAGTAAAAATCATGTAAATGTGTTATATTCATGTGTTCATTTACGCTGAGTTTGAAATAATGAATATGCTTTTAAAAGAAAGACTCAAAACATAAGCAGGCATACATACAGGCATCTATATAAATGTTTATTCTTTTAATCAAACTATTGTCTCATTCATTTGAGTCATTTAAGGTTTACTGTATGCTTTGTGTTCTCATTGTTAGTTTAAATACTACATTTACTCACTTTTTACTGTTTACACCCAGACTTCACTAAATGCTTGTAACGGACATTTGGTTTAAAGTCACGAACCCATATTGGTCAGGATGTGTCTGAACCCTGAATAAATGAAATGCACGTACAAGTTATTAATCATATATCATCAGGAAGTGGAGGCTGGAGGAGACGCTACCTCTCGTATGAACTGCCTGCAGCCGCCACACGGGGAGATGAACTGCTCCTGCAGGTCGCTGAGCAAACCAGAGGGAAGGCTTCATGAACACAGCGCAGGGCGGGCAGACTGACTACTTTACATTAGATGTGTGTGAACCAGTGAGTCCTGGTCTGGGGACTGGAACACATGACGCCAGCATTACCTCGCTATTGCGATGGCCTTGAAGCTCCTGCAGCCCTCTGACACTGCCTTTGCGATGGCGTTCCTCTCTGCACACACTCCCAGGTTGTAACACGCATTCTCCACATTGCAACCTGCCGGGGACACGAGTTCAGTCATGAGGCCTGGAGGAGAAGGAAACGCACACCAGAGAGGCCTCCGGCGCCAGAGGGGCGTCTGTTTACTTCTGCTGGTCAAACAGTGACTGATTCGGTTGCGGCGCTGACAGCCTGTTCCCTCTGAGGACACGTGGCGCTGCAGCCAGAGCAGCTGCTCAGTGCTGACGACCAGGATGTGACTCTCCTGTCAGTCTGGACATCGCTCTGGACAAAAGGTCACCCCGGGTCACGGGAACGTTGTTTTTGCCAGAGAAAAGTGATTCTCAATCGGTTGTAAGGATGAACTGGTGCTGGTAGACTGCTGTCCTTTCACCTGCTGCTGCCGGCTAATCAATAACTCATCAAGCAAACCATCTACTCAAACACTTTTAATGAAACCTGTCACTTCTCACACAGATGATCTCAAACAGCAGAACAAGAGCCAGACACACGTGGATGTGTTCCCTGAAACCCTTCCCAGAGCTTCCTCATGCTACTCGTGACTCCTCAGAGGATCCTCTCCGGCTCACCTGTGATCACACGGTTGTCGAGCGTCAGCAGAGCGGCTCCCACTCTGAAGCGGCTGTAGGGGCAGTAGGCCTGCTGCTTGGCGGCCTGCGCCTGCTGGATCAGCTTCTGCACCGCGTCCTGGGACAAGAGACCAGGGCTCTGCTCCTTCACCTGCACCCCTGCAGTGCTGGACTCCACCCGGTCCATGACTCTTTCTGAGTCAAGTGGAGCTCAGCTTTAAATAGGAGGGAAGGGGAGAGGGAGCCAGAGGCTGTCAGCACGGAGTGGGAGGCGGCTCTGATGCTTATGTACACAGACCTGCAGCATGTTGAGACCTGTGTGACTAGACTCTGATGTGCATGAGACCTGTGTGACTAGACTCTGATGTGCATGAGACCTGTGTGACTAGACTCTGATGTGCATGAGACCTGTGTGACTAGACTCTGATGTGCATGTACATGAGACTAGTGATGGCGAGATGAAGCTTTCCATCCAATCGGTTCACTCATGTCCCGACGCTTCATGGAGCTTCATTTGTTCTCCTGCGCCACCAAGTGGACAATAGATGTAAAACAGGCAGTGTGATCATAACGACACCATGGCTTTGGTGTGTGAAGCTTTAAATTGAATAAATTATGTTATGATTTGACTTATTAATATTGTGTCTATCTTTATGATATAATGGCGGGGTCAAAATCAAAACTCAAAACAAATTGGGAAGAATGTGATGTGGCTGTGGGTCAGTGGTTAGAATATCCGACTTTCAGTCAGAGGATCGGTGTTTTGAGCCTCGGCTCCATTAGTCCATGTTGATGTGTCTATTTTGTTAAAAATAAGAACTTTTCCACAGTGCTGGGCTTTTTGAGACTATTTCACCTGCTTTATAAAATACCCTTTCACAGGCACACATGAAGCTGGTAGAGAGGAAGGGGGAATCCATTGAGTTTCTCTGCCTCTTATATTTCAAATCGCACGGCAAACCCACGAACCATTCTTGAATCAGTCACGTGGTGCGGCCGGCTCAGAGGCTTCCAACGTCACCACATACGTCATGACACGAGCCTCGATACGCTTCACCAAAATCTACCTGATTACTCGCCACGCGCATCGAAGCCTCGACACGAAAGGACACATCACTACCTGAGACCGGTGTGACTAGACTCTGATGTACATGGGACCTGTATGACTAGACTCTGATAGACAAACAATGATAGCGGAGACAGTTTTAGAATATTTGTATTGTCCATTTTGCTTTGGGAGGAGAAATGGAGGCTTCAAAGACCAAAAGGATCCCTGACATGATCACCAACATCTGTGACGTGGTTTCACATGTTTACTGGAGAACACCAGAAGCACGGTCCAACAAGTACAATGAGTCAAATACAAAGTGCATTTAGTATGACAGTCATGGTATGCCAGACTTTTATTCCACAATAACCCTGAGTCTTCTCTCTGGTGTTATTCTCACTTCACTGTGTGTTCACACTCATGGGCTGTTTGTTATAATTATTATAATTATAATGAAAAATAGAATACAAGTACTGTTGTAAAAATATCCATCCCGGGCTTTGGTACAAGGATCCACCTGAGTCTCCATCACAGTCTGAGGGGTCATCAGAGGTTCTGGGTCACCCCGTGGATCCAGTCCACGTAGTTCCTGACCTTGGTGTAGACGCCTGGGTAGTAAGCGTAGGCACAGCCGATGCCCCACGACACGATGCCCACAAACCTGCCGTCACAGACCAGAGGGCCCCCAGAGTCGCCCTGAGGAGAGGAAGCAGAGCTCCTTTTTATTCAGGTGAGGACGAGTTTCAATGTGAATTATGTTAACATTATAATGTTAACATAATCTCTACATCTCTTGATGACATATTGTTGACATCTCTACATCTCTACATCTCTTAATGACATATTGATGACATCTCTACATTTCTTAATGACATCTTTTGATGACATCTCTACATCTCTTAATGACATCTCTTGATGACATATTGATGACATCTCTACATATCTTGATGACATCTCTTGATGACATCTCTTGATGACATCTCTACATTTCTTAATGACATCTTTTGATGACATCTCTACATCTCTTAATGACATCTCTTGATGACATATTGATGACATCTCTACATATCTTGATGACATCTCTTGATGACATCTCTTGATGAGATCTCTACATTTCTTAATGACATCTTTTGATGACATCTCTACATCTCTTAATGACATCTCTTGATGACATATTGATGACATCTCTACATATCTTGATGACATCTCTTGATGACATCTCTTGATGACATCTCTACATTTCTTGATGACATATTGATGACATCTCTACATCTCTTGATGACAGATCTACATGTCTTGATGACATATTGATGACATCTCTACATCTCTTGATGACATATTGATGACATCTCTACATCTCTTGATGACATATCTACATCTCTTGATGACATATTGATGACGTCTCTACATCTATTGATGACATATTAATGACATCTCTACATATCTTGATGACATCTGTTGATGACATCTCTACATCTCCTGATGACATATTGATGACATCGCTACATCTCTCAATGACATCTCTTGTGACATCTCTACATCTCTTGTGACATCTCTACATCACTGGATGACATATTGATGACATCTCTACATCTCTTGATGACATATTGATGACATCTCTACATATCTTGATGACATCTCTTGATGACATATTGATGACATCTCTACATCTCTTGATGACATCTCTTGATGACATATTGATGACATAATGATGACATCTCTACATCTCTTGCTGACATCTCTTGATGACATCTCTACATCTCTTGATGACATCTCTACATCTCTTGATGACATCTCTACATCTCTTGATGACAGATCTACATGTCTTGATGACATATTGATGACATCTCTACATCTCTTGATGACATATTGATGACATCTCTACATCTCTCAATGACATCTGTTGATGACATCTCTACATCTCCTGATGACATATTGATGACATCTCTACATCTCCTGATGACATATTGATGACATCGCTACATCTCTCAATGACATCTCTTGTGACATCTCTACATCTCTTGTGACATCTCTACATCACTGGATGACATATTGATGACATCTCTACATCTCTTGATGACATATTAATGACATCTCTACATATCTTGATGACATATTGATGACATCTCTACATCTCTTGATGACATCTCTTGATGACATATTGATGACATAATGATGACATCTCTACATCTCTTGCTGACATCTCTTGATGACATCTCTACATATCTTGATGACATCTCTACATCTCTTGATGACAGATCTACATGTCTTGATGACATATTGATGACATCTCTACATCTCTTGATGACATATTGATGACATCTCTACATCTCTTGATGACATATCTACATCTCTTGATGACATATTGATGACGTCTCTACATCTATTGATGACATATTAATGACATCTCTACATATCTTGATGACATCTGTTGATGACATCTCTACATCTCCTGATGACATATTGATGACATCGCTATATCTCTCAATGACATCTCTTGTGACATCTCTACATCTCTTGTGACATCTCTACATCACTGGATGACATATTGATGACATCTCTACATCTCTTGATGACATATTGATGACATCTCTACATATCTTGATGACATCTCTTGATGACATATTGATGACATCTCTACATCTCTTGATGACATCTCTTGATGACATATTGATGACATAATGATGACATCTCTACATCTCTTGCTGACATCTCTTGATGACATCTCTACATCTCTTGATGACATCTCTTGATGACATCTCTTGATGACATATTGATGACATAATGATGACATCTCTACATCTCTTGATGACATCTCTTGATGACATATTGATGACATAATGATGACATCTCTACATCTCTTGCTGACATCTCTTGATGACATCTCTACATCTCTTGATGACATCTCTTGATGACATATTGATGACATAATGATGACATCTCTACATCTCTTGCTGACATCTCTTGATGACATCTCTACATCTCTTGATGACATAGTGATGACATCTTTACATCTCTTGATGACATATTGATGACATCTCTACATATCTTGATGACATCTCTTGATGACATATTGATGACATCTCTACATCTATTGATGACATATCTACATGTCTTGATGACATATTGATGACATCTCTACATCTCTTGATGACATATCTACATGTCTTGAAGACATATTGATGACATCTCTACATCTCTTGATGACATATTGATGACATCTCTACACCTCTTGATGACATATCTACATCTCTTGATGACATATTGATGACATCTCTATATCTCTTGATGACATATTGATGACATCTCTACATATCTTGATGACATCTCTTGATGACATCTCTACATTTCTTGATGACATATTGATGACATCTCTATATCTCTTGATGACACATTGATGACATCGCTACATCTCTCAATGACATCTCTTGTGACATCTCTACATCTCTTTTGACATCTCTACATCACTGGATGACAAATTGATGACATCTCTACATCTCTTGATGACATATTGATGACATCTCTACATATCTTGATGACATCTCTTGATGACATATTGATGACATCTCTACATCTCTTGATGACAGATCTACATGTCTTGATGACATTTTGATGACATTTCTACATCTCTTGATGGCATCTCTACATGTCTTAAAGACATATTGATGACATCTCTACATCTCTTGATGACATCTCTTGATGACATATTGATGACATATTGATGACATCTCTACATCTCTTGATGACATCTCTACATCTCTTGATGACATATCTACATCTCTTGATGACATATCTACATCTCTTGATGACATATTGATGACATCTCTACATCTCTTGATGATATATTGATGACATCTCTACATATCTTGATGACATCTCTTGATGACATCTTTACATTTCTTGATGATATATTGATGACATCTTTACATCTCTTGATGACATCTCTACATCTCTTGATGACATATTGATGACATCGCTACATCTCTCAATGACATCTCTTGTGACATCTCTACATCACTGGATGACATATTGATGACATCTCTACATCTATTGATGACATATTGATGACATCTCTACATATCTTGATGACATCTCTTGATGACATATTGATGACATCTCTACATCTCTTGATGACATATCTACATGTCTTGATGACATATTGATGACATCTCTACATCTCTTGATGACATAACTACATGTCTTGATGACATATTGATGACATATCTACATCTCTTGATGACATATTGATGACATAATGATGACATCTTTACATCTCTTGCTGACATCTCTTGATGACATATCTACATGTCTTGATGATTTATTGATGACATCTCTACATCTTGTGATGACATGTTGATGACATCTCTACATCTCTTGATGGCATATTGATGACATCTCTACATATCTTGATGACATCTCTTGATGACATCTCTTGATGACATCTCTACATTTCTTGATGATATATTGATGACAACTCTACATCTCCTGATGACATATTGATGACATTGCTACATCTCTTGATGACATATTGATGACATCGCTACATCTCTCAATGACATCTCTTGTGACATCTCTACATCTCTTGTGACATCTCTACATCACTGGATGACATATTGATGACATCTCTACATATCTTGATGACATCTCTTGATGACATATTGATGACATCTCTACATCTATTGATGACAGATCTACATGTCTTGATGACATATTGATGACATCTCTACATCTCTTGATGACATATCTACATGTCTTGATGACATATTGATGACATCTCTACATCTCTTGATGACATCTCTTGATGACATATTGATGACATAATGATGACATCTTTACATCTCTTGCTGACATCTCTTGATGACATCTCTACATCTCTTGATGACATCTCTTGATGACATCTCTTGATGACATATTGATGACATAATGATGACATCTCTACATCTCTTGATGACATCTCTTGATGACATATTGATGACATAATGATGACATCTCTACATCTCTTGCTGACATCTCTTGATGACATCTCTACATCTCTTGATGACATATTGATGACATCTCTACATATCTTGATGACATCTCTTGATGACATATTGATGACATCTCTACATCTATTGATGACATATTGATGACATCTCTACATCTCTTGATGACATATCTACATGTCTTGAAGACATATTGATGACATCTCTACATCTCTTGATGATATATTGATGACATCTCTACATCTCTTGATGACATATCTACATGTCTTGATGACATATTGATGACATCTCTATATCTCTTGATGACATATTGATGACATCTCTACATATCTTGATGACATCTCTTGATGACATCTCTACATTTCTTGATGATGTATTGATGACATCTCTACATCTCTTGATGACACATTGATGACATCGCTACATCTCTCAATGACATCTCTTGTGACATCTCTACATCTCTTGTGACATCTCTACATCTCTTGATGACAAATTGATGCCATCTCTACATATCTTGATGACATCTCTTGATGACATATTGATGACATCTCTACATCTCTTGATGACATATCTACGTGTATTGATGACATATTGATGACATTTCTACATCTCTTGATGGCATCTCTACATGTCTTAAAGACATATTGATGACATCTCTACATCTCTTGATGACATCTCTTGATGACATATTGATGACATCTCTACATCTCTTGATGACATCTCTACATCTCTTGATGACATATCTACATCTCTTGATGACATATTGATGACATCTCTACATCTCTTGATGACATATTGATGACATCTCTACATATCTTGATGACATCTCTTGATGACATCTCTACATTTCTTGATGATATATTGATGACATCTTTACATCTCTTGATGACATCTCTACATCTCTTGATGACATATTGATGACATCGCTACATCTCTCAATGACATCTCTTGTGACATCTCTACATCACTGGATGACATATTGATGACATCTCTACATCTATTGATGACATATTGATGACATCTCTACATATCTTGATGACATCTCTTGATGACATATTGATGACATCTCTACATCTCTTGATGACATATCTACATGTCTTGATGACATATTGATGACATCTCTACATCTCTTGATGACATATCTACATGTCTTGATGACATATTGATGACATATCTACATCTCTTGATGACAAATTGATGACATCTCTACATCTCTTGATGACATATCTACATGTCTTGATGACATATTGATGACATCTCTACATCTCTTGATGACATATCTACATGTCTTGATGACATATTGATGACATATCTACATGTCTTGATGACATATTGATGACATCTCTACATCTCATGATGACATCTCTTGATGACATCTCTTGATGACATATTGATGACATATTGATGACATCTCTACATCTCTTGATGACATATTGATGCCATCACTACATCTCTCAATGACATCTCTTGTGACATCTCTACATCTCTTGATGACATATTGATGACATCGCTACATCTCTCAATGACATCTCTTGTGACATCTCTACATCTCTTGTGACATCTCTACATCTCTTGATGACAAATTGATGCCATCTCTACATATCTTGATGACATCTCTTGATGACATATTGATGACATCTCTACATCTCTTGATGACATATCTACATGTCTTGATGACATATTGATGACATCTCTACATCTCTTGATGACATATCTACATGTCTTGATGACATATTGATGACATCTCTACATCTCTTGATGACATCTCTTGATGACATCTCTTGATGACATATTGATGACATATTGATGACATCTCTACATCTCTTGATGACATATTGATGACATCTTTTGATGACATATTGATGATATCTCTACATCTCTTGATGACATATTGAACACATCGCTTGATGACATCTCTACATCTCTTGATGACATATTGATCACATCTCTTGATGACATTATGATGACATCTCTACATCTCTTGATGACATATTGAGCACATCGCTTGATGACATATCTACATCTCTTGAACACATCTCTTGATGACATCTCACCTGACAGGAGTCCTTCCCTCCAGAGCGAGAGCCAGCACAGATCATGTTGTCCGTGACCCTGAAGTAGTAGTAGTACCAGCAGGGTTTGAAGATCTCCACGTCCACAGACCTCAGCACCGAGGACAGCTGGTAGCTGTACACCCACGTCACCCCCCAGCCGCTCACCGTGCAGTGGACACCGTCGGCCAAGGCCGGGGAGCCCGGGTCCGGCAGAGAGGCCAGGTTCACCGTGGAGTCCATAATAGCTGGACGGTCCAACTGACCCACAGAGAACATGATATTATTATTATTATTATTATTATTATTATTATTATTATTATTATCCTTCAGTCAGCTCATGCTGATAATAATCCTCATAACGAGTTACTCAGAATAGTGTTGTATTGAACGTGTTATTGATTTTTAGATTTTTACTTGCAACAAAGTATTTTACATAAGTAGTATGGTATGGTGTATATATATATATATATATATATATATATATATATATATATATATATATATATATATATATATATATATATACATAGTATACTTTATCCACAACTGGCTAGACTGCAAATGTATAACAGACATTCATAAACAGCTTACATTTTATGAATTGCATCTGTGTTTACCATAGTAAACATAGAATGTAAACATGTACATGCATCTTCATCATGTGTTGCAGGTCACAGACTCTCATCAGGGTGAAACCACAGGATGTATCAGAGCTCACCTTCAGCAGCATGATGTCATTGTCAAAGGTCCAGTGCTGGTAGTGGTAGTGCTGGATGACCAGCAGCACGCTGAAGCTCTGCTCCGGGGCCTCGTCCTTGGTGAGGTCATGCTCCCCCACGACCACCTGGATCAGGGGAGGCCTAGCAGAGCACATTTACACCGTTACGGCCCAGACCACCTCATGGTGGTTCCAGTGTGTGTCCCGGGTGCAGTGCTGCAGTGACTCACGGCCTCCAGCAGTGGGCGGCAGACACCACCCACTGCCTGTGGATGAGCGTGCCTCCACAGTAGTGGTAGCCCTGGAACCGCAGGGAGGCCTGGTAGTTGATGGAGAAGGGTATCACCTCTGTACCGCCGATGATTCTCTGCTCGGACGCGCCTAAGAGCCGAGGGGGGATGCGACACAGAGACAGAAAGTTCTATTCTCTAACTGATTCAGGTTTGTCTTTTAGAAACCAACTTAAAACACACCTGTTTACACTGGCGTGTGGTTGGACATGCTCTATGACCTGCTTTTTTATCTGTTTTTAATCTGTTTTTATTTATTTTCATTTTTTGTTCTATTGTGTTTTTTGCTGCTCCATCTTTTAATGTGTATTTTACTGTGTCTCTTAACTGTTAAAATGTTTTGGCCTCTGTTATTGTCAATCTGGTTTTAACACGTTTTTTCCTGACTCCTGTACAGCACTTTGTGACCTTTGTCTGGGAAAAGCGCTTTATGAATAAACTTTACTTACTTACCGAACAGGAGAAAAGCTCCGAGCTCTGACCTCTTACTGAGGTGGAGCTCCATGGAGTCACGACGGTTTAATAAAAGATGGCTCACCTGTTAGGGGTACAACGAGCAGCAGGAGCAGTGAGAGGGGTCCGGATGGAGCCAGGTTCATCTTAGGAGCTGCAGAAAAGAAAGTAAGAGAAATCAGAGATGATTTAAAAGAGTCATACCATCACAATAACCAAATGTATGAACGAGAACAAGTGGTTTCACTGCTGCACATCTGGGTTTTCCTCCAGAGGACTTCAGGAGAAAACAGGGCCCGAACACATATCAAGAAGTTATCCTTGAACACACCTTTGACCTCTTGCATCACCTGTTTTATAACACAGTCCATCATCAGAAGCTAGGTGGCAGTTGCATTGCTCCAATACGAGAGGTTCTTTTACCTTTTCAGGAGTCCGGTCAGAAACAGTCCCAGCTCCCACAGTAACGCGTGAAAGGAGCAGGCCTCTTTTATACTGTAACCACGCACCTCAGCAGCTTTGTTCCTGCTATAGATCTCAGCACATACAGAGAGACAAGAGTGTGACCTAGTACATGATTTACCCTTCTCTTTCATTACATCGCTCTTCCTCAGGGCTTTGTTCTCATCGACTCAGTCCATTGTTCATTCGCGGAGACAAAGTGACGCTTGAAACCCAACGAGCCACAGAAAAGACACAATATACTCTCCAGACATGTGTATCCAATGATGTACGGAGCGCTGCCTCCTCTGCCTAGCAGGAACCTGCTCGCTGTGGCGGAGTGAGGGACTGCAGCGAGCCTCCAGGGCCAACATGAACCAGACGAGCCCGGATCGCTGGGTCCCTGCTGAGCACCATGACTCGTCTGCAGTCGCCTCCTCGCCTCTCACAGTCGTCCATCTCCCAGGTGTCACGCTCAATTAGTTTCCCACCAGTTTTTTTTTTGTTTTGTTTCATTCTTCGTTGGCGGCCTCAGGGGCATTCGGTCTGTGAGCCGTCGGCTTCATGGCTGTGAAGGTGGAAGCTGATAGCTCTCCCTCAGGGGCTGAGAGGACAACAGGAGGGTGTGTGTGTGTGTGTGTGTGTGTGTGTGTGTGTGTGTGTGTGTGTGTGTGTGTGTGTGTGTGTGTGTGTGTGTGTGTGTGTGTGTGTGTGTGATATAGAACTGCATGTGCCATATAGACGTATGAGTAGTGAGTTTAAGAGGAGCTTCTGTCAGCAGAGACACTTTTTCGTGGCGTCGTTAACAAAGTGCTAAACTGTAGTCGCATGTTAAAATAACAGGAAATGGACAAATCTTAAATTTGTGAAAGTTTGAGCTTAACCAACAATTATGGGTAGCACTTTATAATAAGTACACACTTTTTAGCATTAGTAAAGCATGAATAAACACTGAATTCATCCTTTATAAAGCATTATTCCAACATGAATACTCATTAGTAACTCATTCATAAACACAGTTATAAATGCTTCATTCTTGATAAATAAGCTTGGGTTTCATGCTTTATAAATGATGGATTCCCCATTTGTAAATGGAGTATTCAGGACTTATAGATGATTAATAAGATCATTTGTAAAGTGTTAGTAAATGATAAAAGCAATGCTGCAATTCTGATTGGCGTGTACCGGTGCCTATATTTGGACCAGGGACAAGCTTGCTCGCTAGCTAGCAAGCAAACGGGCTAGCGAGCTAGCCATAGCTAGCATAATCAATAATATGTAGCTATGTGCCGACAATCTATGGAACACTCGTGCCTCTGACGGCATGTCCCCCAGCACCATCATATTAATGCTCTTTATCACTTTGTGTTGTGTTTATTTCCCTTTTCTGTTGAGAAGATAGCTGAGACTTCTGCTAGCTGAAGTCTCAGCTACAGAACAGACTTAACTAATACTTCACTAACCAGTAGTAACTACTGAATGAATCATGACATGTTTTAATGCTTTGTATGGTATAAATAGTCTACACTTTAGATTAGGTCACGGAACATGCTTAACTAATACTTAACTAACGAGTAGTAACTACTGAATTCATCATGAGTTGCAGCATTTGTTTTTATCATTTACTAACACTTTACAGGGCTCTCAAGTTTTTAAGTTAGGTAAGAGTGACATATCCTCCTCCTCCTCTCCCTCCTCCTCCTTATAAAGTATGAAAACCCAAGATTATTAATCAAGAATGAAACATTTATAACTGTGTTAATGAATGAGTTACTCATAATGAGTATTCATGTTGGAGTCATGCTTTATAATTGATGAATTCAGTGTTTATTCATGCGTTACTAATGCTAAAAAGTGTGCACGTATTATAAAGTGCTACCCATTTATGTTTTGTGGCTAATCCTGAATATTAAATGTACTATACAAGTAAACATTGTAATGCAGTAGATTTAGGATTCATAGTATTTGTCCTCGATGGCTGAATACGTGATATAATTGAGGATATGCAGTAGATACCTCTGTATAAAGGCATTTATCTGATGACACGTCATGTGATTCAAAACCTCACAGCATTCAAAAACTACATTTAGACATTGCTACTCTCACATCGCTCCGTTCAGTATGAAGGTTAGCTTAGCATAAAGAGGAAGCAGAGGCTACCTGATCTATTTTAAGCCTTTCTTAAATTTTCCAAATAGCACAAATTTACATTTCATCCTGCATGTTTAATTTGTACAAACAAGTAGTTTTGTGCTTCAAGAATGTGAAGGATGGAGCAGTGATTTCCTGAAAATATCATGGGATTCATTTACAAAGAAATGTGTTTTCCCCAAAATGTCAAACTACTCCCTCAAGAACGTAACAGTAATAAAGTGATTATGTGGAGAACCTTTTGAGAAAATATGTACTTTACAAAAGTTTTCATGTTGTAAAGCCTGAGTCGTGTTTGCTTCGTCTGCATTAATACAAAGAATAAGCCGACGTGTGAAGGTGACACCTGTGAACACCTGCAGAGGCCACGCCTCCTCCGTACGCAGCATCATTACTCGCCTGAGGTGCACTCAGGGAGGTCAGGAGAGACTCCAGGTGCTGAAGACAATGAAGATGAGAATACTGATGATGATGATGATGATGATGATGATGATGATGGGGCGATAATGAGTTATTATGGCTGCAGACATGATGATTCATACAGAGAAACACTTGTGTGTCTCATCTGTGTAGAATACCTCTGTGTTGTGTTGACGTGGATCTCCCCACAGCTACACACACACACACACACACACACACACACACACACACACACACACACACACACACACACACACACACACACACACACACACACACACACTGGGTTATTGGAGCATGTCAGCAGGACCAGCCTGCTTGATGACACACACGCAGCATCTGATCTGTATGAAGAAGCTTTTGTTGTCTCTGTCCTGCAGTCAGAGCTCCAGTGTTCTGGTGCTGCAGGTCATGGTGGAGGACGACAGGTGGACTACAGCCTGCAGGTGTGACTGACTGCTGTGCTCACAGAGGTGAGGGCCGGGTGGGATCAGAGGATCAGAGGATCAGAGGATCAGAGGACGCTGCACTGGTTCCCTGCTGTCATGCTGTACTAACCGCTATAATGAGGATGAACCTGCTCATGACTTTATGCTCGGTGCTACTGGACCTCACGGCGGTCAACAGTGAGTAACCCTTCTTTCACTTTTACAAACTCAATGTGCGAGGATTTATAAATGTTGTATTCTGTTGCTTTTCATTCAATACACGTTAAAGAGGTTTAAAGAGTTGAACCCATTTTTAAATGAATACTTGTGGTATGAATATGAAATATGCACGCTCACTTCTTTTGCTGAGAGTTGGATGAGGAGATGGAAACCTCACGTCTCACGTCAGTGCAGCCGGTAAGCTTAGCTTAGCTTAGCTTAGCATAGAGTTGCGCTTTAAAGAGGAGGTTTTGACTCCTCTCAGCTCTGGCACCATGAAAAAGGTGAATAGTTGTTTTTATCCTTCAGTGTTTGTAGGATTCAACACAAGATGGAGGCAAGAAAGCAAAGAGGCGCATCATGTTGAACTCTTCATTTAAAACGCTTTCCTCAACTTCATAGTGTCGCCCGTTGGTGATTTTTCCTCAACAGTGTTCCTACAAGCGTCCCTATAGATTTAATTAAGGCTGTGCAGTATTGAGCTGTTGCAAGAGGCGGATAGGAGACCCGCTCTAACGCTCCAGAGGGAAGTGGTGGCACTAAAGGTTCTATTCCCTTCACTCAGCTGAGGCCTCAGGTGACACCTGGCTGTGAGGCCAATGGGCTGAAGGGCCTCTCTCTCTCTCTCTCTCTCTCTGTCTCTCTCTCTCTCTCTCTCTCTCGTCCCTGTGAGGATGTGTTGTGTGTTTAGCAGGAAGCGTGAAGGAACCCTGATGGACTTGAGTTTCTCCATCATAGTTTTAATGCCCACTCTTCATGAGCACTGACTTGGAACAACTTCAGCAATTGTCAGTCTCCGAAAACGGCTTCAAGAATAATATTACATCAATATTAGTATGAATATGACATCAGTCCTTTTACGCCTTGTAAATGCTCTTGTTTCAGGTGCTGTGTCGGTGCAGGGCCGTGTAGTCGGGGGTCAGCCCGCGGCACCAAACTCCGTCACATACATGGTGACCCTGCAGAGCAGCCGGGGCCAGCACTTCTGCGGCGGGTCCCTGGTGCACCGGTCCTGGGTGCTGACCGCAGCGCACTGCAACATCGGGTAACTTAACCTGTCATGGCGGCTGTCATCAGATAGAAAGTGACTTGTTCTGCAGAACTAACAACAGAACCAGCACAAGTTCTCTACGGCGCGTTGCATTGATCAAACCCCTCTGAAGACACGCCCGTCCTCAGGGTGAGACCGTCCAACACGCAGTTCTGATGAAGCATCTCAGATTGTTTTCTAATCCCCTGATCAATCTAAAATGCAACAATTTGGCTTGCACTGTATTCCCAGTAAAGATGAAACAATCTGAACACTGCGGAGGCAGAGACGTCCTTGTATCACTCTCAGTGGACTAGACGTCACCGTGTGGGAGATGATCACTTTGTGAGCAGACGGTCCCACCAGAGCCTTGAAGCTGCTGGTCCGAGTAGACTGAGAGCAGATGGGGTCAAGTCAACTGACCAGGCACATCATCAGTGTGTGTGTGTGTGTGTGTGTGTGTGTGTGTGTGTGTGTGTGTGTGTGTGTGTGTGTGTGTGTGTGTGTGTGTGTGTGTGTGTGTGTGTGGGAGGGATATTGTCTCCAGGACGTTGGCTGTATTTCTGTCATAGAAAAGGACTAATAAATGTGATGGCCTTGCTGCTTTTCAGTGGACATGTGACGTACATGTCTCGTATAGCAGAGAACATGATGACATGTGACGTACATGTCTCGTAGGACAGAGAACATGATGACATGTGACGTACATGTCTCGTATAGCAGAGAACATGATGACATGTGACATACATGTCTCGTATAGCAGAGAACATGATGACATGTGACATACATGTCTCGTATAGCAGAGAACATGATGACATGTGACGTACATGTCTCGCAGGACAGAGAACATGATGACATGTGACATACATGTCTCGCAGGACAGAGAACATGATGACATGTGACATACATGTCTCGCAGGACAGAGAACATGATGACATGTGACGTACATGTCTCGTAGGACAGACAACATGATGACATGTGACATACATGTCTCGTATAGCAGAGAACATGATGACATGTGACATACATGTCTCGCAGGACAGACAACATGATGCTGGTGGCGGGCGACCACGTGCTGAACAGCTTTGAGGGCACTGAGCAGTACGCTAAAGCCCAGCGGCTGGTCCCACACCCGCTCTACGACCGGACCACCAACAACGCTGACATCATGCTGGTTCAGGTACGGCACACAGTGCAGGTGCATTGGCCAATCTGGAGCACATGTTGTGTGTGTTGGTCATGTTTGAGGAGATAACTGCATCTCTGAAAGTCTGGTGTGTCTGGCAGCTGCGGGCCCCCATGGTGCTGAACAGATTCGTGTCTCTGGCGCCGCTCCCCAGGCAGGCCACCGGCGTGGCGGAGGGCCGGGTGTGCCGGGTGTCCGGGTGGGGCCACAACAACGAGGGCCGCTTCGCCCTGAGGACCGTCACCGTGCCCATCGTGTCCACCGCCAGGTGCAACAGCAGCGAGTCCTTCAATGGAAACATCACGGCCAACATGATCTGTGCCGGCCACCGGACCGGGGGAAGAGGTGCGTGTAAGGTACGAGGAGGTCACGTATGTGTAGTGTAAGGTAGTAGTGTATATGAAGCGTATATAAATAAACATGTACACGGTGCTGCACATCAATGGCTGCCAGTCTGCCGCATTGTGAAAACATGATCATTTGATCTTTGAACAGCCCTACAATCCATTTTGAAGCATAAACTCTCCACGGGCCCGGCCTTAGTTCCCGGGTGTATCAGATGGCGCCGGGTCGCCCTCTTTCCATCACGAACAATAACTCCTCTTTCATATTCTGTTCATCAGGTCAGTGTTGGTTCAGGTTTTTATGAGGCGGACGCGGTGGCCCAGCTCAGGAAAAGTATTAGTTATGATGGTTACAGCTCATAAGAGTATTAGTTATGATGGTTACAGCTCAGGAAAAGTATTAGTTATGATGGTTACAGCTCATTAGAGTATTAGTTATGATGGTTACAGCTCATAAGAGTATTAGTTATGATGGTTACAGCTCATTAGAGTATTAGTTATGATGGTTACAGCTCATTAGAGTATTAGTTATGATGGTTACAGCTCATTAGAGTATTAGTTATGATGGTTACAGCTCATAAGAGTATTAGTTATGATGGTTACAGCTCATTAGAGTATTAGTTATGATGGTTACAGCTCATTAGAGTATTAGTTATGATGGTTACAGCTCATTAGAGTATTAGTTATGATGGTTACAGCTCATAAGAGTATTAGTTATGATGGTTACAGCTCATTAGAGTATTAGTTATGATGGTTACAGCTCATTAGTGTATTAGTTATGATGGTTACAGCTCATTAGTGTATTAGTTATGATGGTTACAGCTCAGGAAGAGTATTAGTTATGATGGTTACAGCTCAGGAAGAGTATTAGTTATGATGGTTACAGCTCATTAGTGTATTAGTTATGATGGTTACAGCTCAGGAAGAATTTTAGTTATGATGGTTACAGCTCAGGAAGAGTATTAGTTATGATGGTTACAGCTCATTAGTGTATTAGTTATGATGGTTACAGCTCATTAGAGTATTAGTTATGATGGTTACAGCTCATTAGAGTATTAGTTATGATGGTTACAGCTCTTGGTGTATTAGTTATGATGGTTACAGCTCATAAGAGTTTTAGTTATGATGGTTACAGCTCTTGGTGTATTAGTTATGATGGTTACAGCTCATAAGAGTTTTAGTTATGATGGTTACAGCTCTTGGTGTATTTGTTATGATGGTTTCAGAAGAGAATGAACACCCTGCTGTCAGGTTTTGGTTTCATGGAAGAATTGTGATGATGAGAGAAGGAAATACCATGAAATGCAGCGTGTCATATTCCAGCCAAGGACAAAGGCCGGATAGTCAAAATGTGCTCTATTTACATATTGATAAGTTTGTGTGTTTGCATGCTAGAGATTATGATTTGATGAATCAACCATTATGAGAGTTTATTTCTCACATCTCTGTTCTTTCCCTTTGGCACATTTATCAGATTCGTTGAACCTCTTTAACATGAGATGCACATGCATGCACTTATGATATCTCAATATGCTGTTCGTAAGGGTGTGACAGGACATGTGACAAATGCACAGGAAAGGGTTGTGCAGAAATAAATAAATATATAAAATCACATGTATGTTGATGTTTTTGTTTGACATTTCACGTTCATTTGATGAAATCATCATCAATCATAATTCTCTGACATTTCACATGTAAAATATGTGTTTTCTAAAGGACAATAGGCTTCATGTCTTAGGCTTTAAATTCAAATGTATGATAAATAAGTGACATCACAAGTATAGATGCTTCTTCAAGCTGGACATGCAGACTCATGATGATGAGCTCAGACCTCGTGTGTCGGCATGAATATAGTTTCTTAATTTATATGTTGTCTAAATGTTCTTTTCTTAGCTGTTTTGCACTTTATTATTCCAGTTCCCTTCATGTTGGACAGGAGAGAAACGCACTTTTGAATCTTCTGTATGTTTGCACAAAGAGGACTTGACGTTGAAGCTGACTGGCTAACTGATGGCGGCGTCTCGTCCTGCAGGGCGACTCCGGCGGGCCGCTGGCCTGTCGGGGGCGGGTCTACGGAGTGGTCTTCTGGGGCAACGGCTGCGGGGACCCTCGGTTTCCAGGAGTCTACGCGTCCGTGTCCAGATTCCGGAGGTGGATCGACCAAACCATCTACGGGTCACACGCTCGCTGCAGCAGATACGGAGGAAGAGGAAGAGGAAGAGGAAGAGGAAGAGGAAGACAGAGCCAACGAGCCGCTCATGCCTGAAGGAGACCAACGCTGCTTCTGGGGAAATATGAAGAGCTTCCACTGCTCTGATTGTTCTGATCACTTTTAAAACCGATGTAGTGATAGTGAAGGATCTGCTTCACTTTAGAAGCTCTGTAATCCAGTGATGTCAAATTCATAACTTGAAAAAAAAAACTAATACAATTTGATGGCAATAAATATTCAATGTAAAGAAAGTGTAATGTTGTGTCAGTTTATTTTAATTGTATTTGTATGCATCAGTGCACCTTAAAGGCTTTGAAAACCCGTTTCTTACTCGGAGCCCTGAGGTCATGCCAAGGTCACAGCAGGGTGTTTATTCCTCTCATGACGTTGCTCTCCTGTGTTCTGTCTGTGCGCTGCTCTGAAGTCACACATCCCAAAAGACGAGTGTGTGAGCATGAAGCGTGACGTTACTGCTTCAGTTTGATTATTCCACACGACCAGCTCACCACAGCATCCTGCTCTACGGTCCTCACACACACACACACACACACACACACACACACACACACACACACACACACACACACACACACACACACACACACACACACACATTACCTCTCAGCTGATAGCTAGAGCTGTGAGGGCTGCTAGGTCAACGTGACGCATGGAGCAGCTCCTTCAACCTTCTACTGGTGAAGGGGTGAATTCATGAGCAATGCAAAGCATTCTAGTGATGAAGGGGTGAATTCATGAGCAATGCAAAGCATTCTACTGGTGAAGGGGTGAATTCATGAGCAATGCAAAGCATTGTAGTAATGAAGGGGTGAATTCATGAGCAATGCAAAGCATTCTACTGATGAAGGGGTGAATTCATGAGCAATGCAAAGCATTCTAGTGATGAAGGGGTGAATTCATGAGCAATGCAAAGCATTCTAGTGATGAAGGGGTGAATTCATGAGCAATGCAAAGCATTCTACTGATGAAGGGGTGAATTCATGAGCAATGCAAAGCATTCTACTGGTGAAGGGATGAATTCATGAGCAATGCAAAGCATTCTAGTAATGAAGGGGTGAATTCATGAGCAATGCAAAGCATTCTACTGGTGAAGGGGTGAATTCATGAGCAATGCAAAGCATTCTACTGATGAAGGGGTGAATTCATGAGCAATGCAAAGCATTCTACTGGTGAAGGGGTGAATTCATGAGCAATGCAAAGCATTGTAGTAATGAAGGGGTGAATTCATGAGCAATGCAAAGCATTCTACTGATGAAGGGGTGAATTCATGAGCAATGCAAAGCATTCTAGTGATGAAGGGGTGAATTCATGAGCAATGCAAAGCATTCTACTGGTGAAGTGGTGAATTCATGAGCAATGCAAAGCATTGTAGTAATGAAGGGGTGAATTCATGAGCAATGCAAAGCATTCTAGTAATGAAGGGGTGAATTCATGAGCAATGCAAAGCATTCTACTGGTGAAGGGGTGAATTCATGAGCAATGCAAAGCATTGTAGTAATGAAGGGGTGAATTCATGAGCAATGCAAAGCATTCTAGTGATGAAGGGGTGAATTCATGAGCAATGCAAAGCATTCTACTGGTGAAGTGGTGAATTCATGAGCAATGCAAAGCATTCTAGTAATGAAGGGGTGAATTCATGAGCAATGCAAAGCATTCTAGTAATGAAGGGGTGAATTCATGAGCAATGCAAAGCATTCTACTGGCGAAGGGGTGAATTCATGAGCAATGCAAAGCATTCTAGTAATGAAGGGGTGAATTCATGAGCAATGCAAAGCATTCTACTGATGAAGGGGTGAATTCATGAGCAATGCAAAGCATTCTAGTGATGAAGGGGTGAATTCATGAGCAATGCAAAGCATTCTAGTGATGAAGGGGTGAATTCATGAGCAATGCAAAGCATTCTACTGATGAAAGGGTGAATTCATGAGCAATGCAAAGCATTCTACTGATGAAGGGGTGAATTCATGAGCAATGCAAAGCATTCTACTGGTGAAGGGATGAATTCATGAGCAATGCAAAGCATTCTAGTAATGAAGGGGTGAATTCATGAGCAATGCAAAGCATTCTAGTAATGAAGGGGTGAATTCATGAGCAATGCAAAGCATTCTACTGGCGAAGGGGTGAATTCATGAGCAATGCAAAGCATTCTAGTAATGAAGGGGTGAATTCATGAGCAATGCAAAGCATTCTACTGATGAAGGGGTGAATTCATGAGCAATGCAAAGCATTCTAGTGATGAAGGGGTGAATTCATGAGCAATGCAAAGCATTCTAGTGATGAAGGGGTGAATTCATGAGCAATGCAAAGCATTCTACTGATGAAGGGGTGAATTCATGAGCAATGCAAAGCATTCTACTGATGAAGGGGTGAATTCATGAGCAATGCAAAGCATTCTACTGGTGAAGGGATGAATTCATGAGCAATGCAAAGCATTCTAGTAATGAAGGGGTGAATTCATGAGCAATGCAAAGCATTCTACTGGTGAAGGGGTGAATTCATGAGCAATGCAAAGCATTCTACTGATGAAGGGGTGAATTCATGAGCAATGCAAAGCATTCTACTGGTGAAGGGGTGAATTCATGAGCAATGCAAAGCATTGTAGTAATGAAGGGGTGAATTCATGAGCAATGCAAAGCATTCTACTGATGAAGGGGTGAATTCATGAGCAATGCAAAGCATTCTAGTGATGAAGGGGTGAATTCATGAGCAATGCAAAGCATTCTACTGATTAAGAGGTGAATTCATGAGCAATGCAAAGCATTCTAGTGATGAAGGGGTGAATTCATGAGCAATGCAAAGCATTCTACTGGTGAAGGGATGAATTCATGAGCAATGCAAAGCATTCTAGTAATGAAGGGGTGAATTCATGAGCAATGCAAAGCATTCTACTGGTGAAGGGGTGAATTCATGAGCAATGCAAAGCATTCTACTGATGAAGGGGTGAATTCATGAGCAATGCAAAGCATTCTACTGGTGAAGGGGTGAATTCATGAGCAATGCAAAGCATTGTAGTAATGAAGGGGTGAATTCATGAGCAATGCAAAGCATTCTACTGATGAAGGGGTGAATTCATGAGCAATGCAAAGCATTCTAGTGATGAAGGGGTGAATTCATGAGCAATGCAAAGCATTCTACTGGTGAAGTGGTGAATTCATGAGCAATGCAAAGCATTCTAGTAATGAAGGGGTGAATTCATGAGCAATGCAAAGCATTCTAGTAATGAAGGGGTGAATTCATGAGCAATGCAAAGCATTCTACTGGTGAAGGGGTGAATTCATGAGCAATGCAAAGCATTCTAGTAATGAAAGGGTGAATTCATGAGCAATGCAAAGCATTCTACTGGTGAAGTGGTGAATTCATGAGCAATGCAAAGCATTCTAGTAATGAAGGGGTGAATTCATGAGCAATGCAAAGCATTCTAGTAATGAAGGGGTGAATTCATGAGCAATGCAAAGCATTCTACTGGTGAAGGGGTGAATTCATGAGCAATGCAAAGCATTCTAGTGATGAAGGGGTGAATTCATGAGCAATGCAAAGCATTCTAGTGATGAAGGGGTGAATTCATGAGCAATGCAAAGCATTCTACTGATTAAGAGGTGAATTCATGAGCAACACAAATCATCCTCGCTCAGTTCAGTCCACTCATGGATTCATGACCCTGAGGCGTGACGATAGCTTCTGTGGCTAACGTTAGCATGTTCAGATAGACATGGCCCTTAATGTCCCTTTGTGTCGGTTCTCCACTCTTTCAATAGATTTCAGCTGATCCCCAATAAGTCATTTTGAGCTGAATTAGTGTTAGTGCTGTTGAGGGTGTTCGTCTATTCCAGGTTATTTTGTTCACATCACGTTTCAGTTTCTCATTCTTCTTTCCGATGTTATATTGACACCAATATTCTTTGAGGTTTTGGCTTTGTGCCTTTTTTTGGAACGAGACTATTATTGTGTTTGATCTCAAAGGTTCCACTCATGTACACAACGTTTTAAAGCACATGTTTAAGGTAACAGTATGCAACAAGTGAATATTTCCTTGTTCAATATGGGCAGGTTTGTTCCAGTTGACCAATTAATGAAAACAATCAATACAGAAGCCACGTGGCCAGATGATGTGATAGTATGTGTGAACCTGAAGGCGTTATTAGATGTGGAAGATGAGCCTCTATATAGTGTGTCATGGCTGCACCTCCTCTGTGAACGCTGCAGGCTCAGATATCTCCTTTCCTTCCATTGTGTCGTGATATTTGTTCAGTTACGTTGAGGAACAACAGTCTGTGTTCAGACTTCTTCATGAGGAGACAGACTGCTGTGAAGCAGAGAGGAGCTGGAGCCTGAAGACGAGCCCGTGGGCTTCGTTTAACACACGCCTTTTTCTATAGCGACCTCTGACCTTCACCACACAAGTGTGATGAGCACGTTCTCAAGCTGGGTGCATAGGCTTATGGGTAATATCAATATAATGAATCCTCATGTCATCAATTAAAACTGTTCAGTGGAAGCTCCTTTCAGGACTCTGTCGTCTCAACATCTTCATGTGTGACCATCTGATGATTTAGTGGAACGCCATCAGATCAAAGAAGCTCATCTTCTACCTCCATCTTGGCCTCAGCCATAACACCATAAAACCATAACACCATTACGCCATAACATAACACCACAACATAACACAACACCATAAAGCCATAACACAACACCATAACACCATAACACCATAAAACCATAACACCATAACATAACACCATAACACCATAACACCATAACATAACATAACACCATAACATAACACCATAACACCACAACACCATAACATAACATAACACCATAACATAACACAACACCATAAAGCCATAACATAACACCATAACACCATAACATAACACAACACCATAAAGCCATAACACAACACCATAACATAACACCATAACACAACACCATAAAACCATAACATAACACCATAACACCATAACACAACACCATAAAGCCATAACACAACACCATAACATAACACCATAACACAACACCATAAAACCATAACATAACACCATAACATAACAACATAACACCATAACATAACACAACACCATAAAGCCATAACATAACACAACACCATAACATAACACCATAAAGCCATAACATAACACCACAACATAACATAACACCATAAAGCCATAACGCCATAACATAACTCACAACATAACTCCAAAATGCCATAAAATAACACCATAACACCACACCTTAACATAACGCCATAACATAACACCGCAACGCCATAACATAACACCATAACGTAACTCCACAACATAACGCCATAACATAACACCATAAAGCCATAACATAACAACGTAACACCATAACATAACTCATAACATAACTCCATAACATAACTCCACAACATAACGCCATAACATAACACCATAAAGCCATAACATAACACCATAAAGCCATAACATAACACCATAAAGCCATAACATAACACCATAAAGCCATAACATAACACCATAACACCATAACATAACACCATAAAGCCATAACATAACACCATAACACCATAACATAACTCCATAATATAACTCCACAACATAACGCCATAACATAACACCATAACATAACAACATAACTCCATAACTCCATAACGCCATAACTCCATAACTCCTGCAGCTGTAGAGTTGGTGCTGAACCCGAACAGAAGCCTGGTGTTACAGCTGAAGTGCGCCATGGGGCCAGAAGCCTCCGCCGATGGAACAGCGCCATCATCTGGCGAGCTGTGGAGGACTCGAGCCTCCCGAGTTGAGACCAGACAGCCTTCCGCCCAACGCATGAGCAACATTGTGAAACAGGTTCTGACATCTGACATCTGACATCTGCAACTCGTCGACTGGTGGCGCGTAAACGACGTCTGGCAGAGGCGGGAGCGGTCCACAGGTCGGTGGTCTCTGGATGTAGTCTTTGGTTTGATTGCACCTGGACCCGGAGACCAGCACCTGGATCCGGAGAGACCAGCATCTGGATCCAGAGACCGACACCTGGACCCGGAGACCAGCACCTGGATCCGGAGAGACCAGCATCTGGATCCAGAGACCAGCATCTGGACCCGGAGACCAGCATCTGGACCCGGAGAGAGCATCTGGACCCGGAGAGAGCATCGGGACCCCCGATCCGACTGGAAGCTTCTCCCGCGCAGCTCCCTCCAGGTCTCCCTGGGATCCGGGTTTTGCATCGCTCCTCAATTTGCATTTCTCCATCAGACTCTCGTGCGACGGGTCCAGCCGCTCGGAACCAGCGGCGCGCCTCCATCCCAGAGCTGCACGCGCACACACACGCACACACACACGCACTCTGGACATTTTGAATGATGTGGCCGAAGCTGCGCGAGCGACAACGTTGAGGATCGTTCTGTTGTCGCGTGTTATTTCCGCTTTGTCCTCCGGAGACACACACGTGTGTTCGGGGTAAACAGAACGCATCGCCGCCGCTTCGCTCCTCGCTTTGTCCGGTTGGAGCTGCTTTCCGTCGGCGCCTCGCTGATCAAGACGCGTTGGAGATGTCGGAGGTGCTGCCGTTCAACGAGGACAAAATGAGTCATTACGGGAACGAGGGCGACGAGGGACACCTGTCCTTCACCTGTCGCCTCCAAGACACCAACAACTTCTTCAACGGATCACAGAATAAACGTCCGCCGAAACTCGGACAAATAGGCCGGAGCAAACGGGGTAATTATGTAATGCGCCTTGTGTTGCTGTGGTGTGTTGGATGCGCACTGTGATGGGGACCATCATTAGGATGCCCCTGCGCAGCCGGAGAGGCAGCACCTCGGACTAACCGAGCCCGCATCACATCAGAGACTCCGTGTGTCTGCGTGCGTGCGGGTTGTGCGGGTTTTAATATTGTATTCGCATTGCAACACAAGTTGGATGCGCAGTGCGCGCGGCGTGATGCTGGGTGCCGCTGAGCGTCCCTCCCAGCGATGATGGAGATGTGCTTTGTAATCATGATGTTTGTGTTTGGTGACACATTCAGGCTGTGTGTGTTTGTGTGTGTGTGTGTGTGTGTGTGTGTGTGTGTGTGTGTGTGTGTGCGTCCTGCATTCCTGATGAACCCTGAGCTGCGTGATGCGGCTCACTTGTGGGTACAAGCAGACACAGTAGCAGCCGCCACACGACCGACATGTAGGAACTGCATGAGCAGGACTGAAGACCGCAGACGTGTCGACGCGTTCACACACACAGACACACACACATAGACGCACACGCAGACGCACACACACACACACACACACACACACACAGACACAGACACACACAGACGCACACAGCCGGGCTAATGGTTCTCTGTTTGCATAGTCTTCCTCTCATGCATGCACACACACCCATGCAGTGCAGAGGCAGCTTTGGTGGAGGAGCCTCCCTCATTAACTCTCCATGTCCTCCACAGTGATCGAGGATGAGAATGGCGACGACGAAGCGCTGAAAGATGGAACAGAGAAGACCCCGGCAGAGGCTTAGAGCGCTCGGCTCAACGGCCAAAAGACTCTCTGGAGGTTTTGAACAGATGTTGAGCAGTTTGAATCCAAAGACATTGTATATAAGCACTTTCTCTCATGTGGCAGCAAGCAGCACCTCCACGCCCTCCTCTCCCAGTCAGGCCGGGTGACACCACCTGGAAAGGGTGGCAGCGAAGGAGACCCCCAGGTGGACCCCCGACACACACACACACACACACACACACACACACACACACACACACACCCTCGATTGCAGGGTTTCGCCATAAATCCAAAAGCAAGACAAGACAACAAGAGGGGGGAGGAAGAGGAGGAGGAAGAGGAGGAGGAGGAGGAGGAAGGAGGAGGCGACGCTGTCGAAATGCAGAAATCAGGGACAGGATACAGAAATAAATCTAATATGTAAACTAAAGCACACACCTCTACTATATCTTATTAATCAAACCTACGGTAGCGTGGTTTCTGCTCTTCATCCTGGTCGAGGGCAGCGGAGGAACAGTTTGTAAATATGGAAAGGGTAGCCCATATTTTCTTGCACAAAGTGGGAAGTGGTTTGTTCTCTGTGTTGAAGACTTTATTTATTGATCCTTTGGAATATGTCTTTCTCAGTGACTTGAGGCCCGAGGGAGTGTTCTTTTGTACGCCGAGAACTCGGAGTGAATGGGAGTGACGTTTATTTTTCACCTAACAATTCTCGATGTTGCCTGAGTGTTTTTCGTTACCATACTTTGCAGCTAACGAGTCATTAATATCCAGTAAACCTCCCACCTGTTTGTAAGCTTCCCAGGCTTTCACCTGGATTGGTTAATACTGTAACTTGACTGTACACACCCTATTGATAAACTATTTATATTGCATTGTGCATTATTGTGTGTGCCAAAACTCATGAGGAATAATACTGTACCAGACGACTTCTCTTTGTGTGCTTTATACATTAACTCATACAATTCAGTTGTTTTGTTGGGTCGCCATCTTTTAGGGCTCTTTCTTAAAACACTGAGATACCAACTCATGCATGGCAAATATGAAATCATGCATGCACGGCAGAAGCTGTGAAACTCTTGTGTATTCTTGAAGCATCTCGTATACAGCTTTGAATGACAAACCTGGAGAACTCTTAATTCTGTACGATTCACACTGATTTGTACAGTGGCCTAATATCTTGTAATAAAGATTATGACAAAGTACGACTTCCTGTTTAGTGTTGATTGTGGTGTCAGGAATGATGTACTTGATGTTTTTTAAACTGACTGTTTTACAACTGTAGCTAAAACACAAACATATAGTTTTGTATGGAGAAGATGAAGACTGACGAGCTGGATTCATATCTGTTTGCAAGGAAGGTCAAGTCAGCGTCTCCACTGTGAGAAAGTAGCATCCCATTCTTTGGAAAGCTCAGATATGGGAGGAGACAGACAATGGGGAGGAAGATGAGCAAGTAATCCCATCAAGAATTTGAAATGCACACTCCTTTGTTGAGACTCGACGATGTCAGAAAGCATTGCAAATGATTCTGTGGGCAGAAATGTACACCTTTGCTTCCCAATGCAATAAATGTGTGTTTGGTTCTGAAATCTCAGCGCCTCTCTTTAATCAAGTCCTCTCTTTCCTCGTCGCCAGAGAGGTAGAGGTTCCCGGGCAGCGAGGCGTGAGGGACGCTGATGAGTCGTGACATTTGCAGCTCTGCCGTGCGACTAAATGATTCATGGCGTGTGACGAGCCTCTGTCAGCGCGCAGCGCCTCAAAGCCGGGAGCACACGCATGCTGCAGACACACGCACACGTATGTTTCAGCTCTGCAGGCGAGACTAGAACAGCCTCTCTCCCTCCCAGCCTCGACAGACATGAAAGGGGCTGCCCGAGCTGGGTGCCATGGTAACAGATGCACCCTCTTCTCTCAAGACCCCCTCACTCAGTGGCGTGACCGCATTATCCCGCCAAAATAGTCCCTTCTTCCGAGGCGGCGGCGGCGGCGAGGCGTGACGCGGCGCCTGCTGCAGGAACATCTTCCCTCACAGAGCGAGAGGACTTTACATTCAGGGAGCAATGCTCCTGTGCGATGGATCCTTTCATCCAACATGTTGCAGTGAAGGCGTGATGTAATGGTTGAGCTCTGAACAAACAAAGGGTCAGACGGTGTTCACACACCTTCAGGACCACTAACACACTGCAGACATCACAATCCATTCATTCATTTGAAATGACACATACATGTGCACATACTACCATTGTCTTTCAGTCAATTTGAAGGTGCATTGCTATTTGCTTATTAAAGGTTATCTGTGAAATATTTGAGCATTAATAGCATGCAAAGCAGCAAACAACTATTGTCTGTGTAAAGATATCGTGGAGGAATGCCACCCAAGCTTCTCTGTGCTTTGTTTACATAGCCGGGCCGGCAAAGTGCGCCTTTTAGTGCACGTTAGTGCATGTGAGTGCATGTGAGTGTTCCCATTGGCTCGCTCATGGCACCGCGCTCCTAGAAGAGTAGCACCAACCTTCTGGACCCCGTCAGGTAGACGCTGTTTCTCTATCAGCTACCAGGGCCATGCATTGCTAGCCCTGTTATCTGTGTTAGCTCTGTTAGCTGTGCTAGCTCTGTTAGCCGTGTTAGCCCTGTTACCAATGGTAGCTCTGTTAGCCGTGTTAGCTCTGTTTGTCATGTTAGCCCTGTTAGCTGTTTTAGCTGTGTTAGCCCTTTTAATCGTGTTAGCTCTCTTAGCCATGTTAGCTCTGTTAGCCATGTTAGCCATCAGCTGTCCGTATGTCTGAAGGTAGATATGCTCTAATTTTCATATTGAGCACCTTTAAGTTGTGTTGCATTTGTCATTATGTCCTACTTTTCTCCTTGTTGCATCATTTTGCAGTGTACAGATACTGTACACATGAGCGTAAACACAAAGGCAGCTGCAATGTGACGAGAACCAATCATCAGCATTCGTCATCGTGAGGCTCAAGGTGACATTTGCATTCTTTGAGGCATCGTGAGGAGACGATTACAAAGGTGCCAAAGACTTTTCTGAATTGTTGAATTTCAGGTGCATCAGTCACAAACACACTATGAGAGAAGTGCATTATCAGAGACGTGCATTATCAGAGAAGTGCATTATCAGAGACGATCATCATGACGGAGGTCAACAACGAGACATATTAAGCGTATGAGCCTCTAAACAGTGGGATTGTATAATAACAATCCCCTCTTACAGGATTATCTATAAACTGTATCAATGTGTTGATATCAAACTGACATTTTTAAATAAAAAAACTAATCTTATTGAACAATTGACAAATTGAGTCTGCAGCAAGACTTTCTATTATAGAGATTGTAATGCAACATTTTGATTTGGATTCCACATGCGTGTCCACAGTATTGGTGCTGATTCTCTATGTGAGAACTGGAGCCTCCCATGATTTTACTTTATTATTGGAAAACCAATTATACTGTATTTTATGTAATTGTGTCTGAAGAAGTAAGATCTCAGCTATTTATGACATTTTGTTGTGCTTTCTTTTGTTACAGTTTCCTTCGACTTCATTTCAATGTTTTCAAAAACATTAAAGCAGAAAGTATTTTAGATGTGAAGCATAATCTGACATAGTGAAACATGAAGAAGAACAGTAGAGATGGTAATCACCATGTACACATATCATATACAGTAAGTATGTGATTGACAAATAAGTGACCAAGCAATGCACCTCCTTGATCCATGCATTTCTATGAAAGAATAAGTTCATGGAAAAGGAAAATAATGAGAGTGTGCTGTGTTTTTATGTCTGTTGGATCATTCTTGTTGTTATAACCATGAGGAGCCGAGGCAGGTGTAAGGTCCCACATGGTCACATTGTGCTTCAAATGATATCTAAAGTCTAAATCTAAAATCTGCTTAAAATCCTGGAATCACGAAAGAGGAGGCCTTGCCCATCCGCCAATATCTGACCTGGAGAAGTCCAGCTCTTCACCTGATCCACAATCTGCTGCCTCTGATATCCATTCAGATTCCTCTTGCTCATGTGTTCCTCCCAAGTCTCGGTCGACAGCAGCTGCACACGGACAAGATGCTGTTATCACAGACATGCAGCAGATGCACCGCACACCTCCGGCTGCACAGATATGTTCACGCTCAAGGGTTTTGGCTGCTGACCATCGCTGTGAGAAGAGGCTCCGAATTACACTGAAGAGAGAAGAGAGCCTCCATTATTGTCATTTATGTAATGGCAAGCTCTCAGGCTGCACTATTTGGATAATGTTGTGGAAAATGTGTTTGGTAGAGAGGAGTGATGAGAGGCTCATTACTGGCCTGAAAGGAGGTGTGGCTGCTCCTTATCGGCTCTGACAGCTGCAGGGGAAGAGACAAGAAGAGCACCATGAAGGAGACAAGGAGACAAGGGAAGGAGATGGTGAGAGCATTCATAGGTCACTGACAGGGGAAGGGGGCACTCCCTGCAAGCCCCTGTTAGCTGCACATACACACACACACACACACACACACACACACACACACACACACACACACACACACACACACTGAACACCCACTCCGTTGTCAGTGAGGAAACCCAGCGCTGCCTCTGCTGCTGCATCTCCTGCGCTTGACCTTTGAGCCGCTGCCGGGGAACCACCTCCTCTCTTACACGTCAAGGGCTTTTTTATTTGCACCTTATGCGCTCACTGTATTACTTATTTGTTGTTGTAACAAATAAGTAATAAACAGTACAGAATATTAAGTAAAAAAGGTAAAAAGGATCCACAATAACTCAAATATAACTCAAATATTATATGTGCGGACAGAATACATTGTGTATTTATGTTGCACAGATTAGAATGTCACGACAACATGTGCATCTTATTCCACTGCACATGTGCAGACGTTGTATTTATGAGGGCAGCATGCAGGCAGATCGGAAGGGAGCGGGAGATGAGAGAAGGAGGAAAAGAGAGGGGAAAGTGTAGAGGAAGAGCGAGAGATACTGGGGATGTGGTTGCTATAGTAACCATCTGGTAGGTCTGAACTGTTTCTCCCTGACATTCATTTCATCATATTGTCTCTCTCTCTCTCTCTCTC
>NC_136593.1:29576556-29589056 GCF_910589615.1 Taurulus bubalis | reverse complement strand
GTGTGCATGTTTCAGGGCTAATGACCATGCATGATGCGCGTGCATGTTTCAGTGTTAATGACCATGCATGATGCGTGTGCATGTTTCAGTGTTAACGACCATGCATGATGCGTGTGCATGTTTCAGTGTGAACGACCATGCATGATGCGTGTGCATGTTTCAGTGTGAACGATCATGCATGATGCGTGTGCATGTTTCAGTGTTAACGATCATGCATGATGCGTGTGCATGTTTCAGTGCTAATGACCATACATGATGCGTGTGCATGTTTCAGTGTGAACGACCATGCATGATGCGTGTGCATGTTTCAGTGTTAACGATCATGCATGATGCGTGTGCATGTTTCAGTGTGAACGACCATGCATGATGCGTGTGCATGTTTCAGTGTTAACGATCATGCATGATGCGTGTGCATGTTTCAGTGCTAATGACCATACATGATGCGTGTGCATGTTTCAGTGTGAACGACCATGCATGATGCGTGTGCATGTTTCAGTATTAATGACCATGCATGATGCGTGTGCATGTTTCAGTGCTAATGACCATGCATGATGCGTGTGCATGTTTCAGTGCTAATGACCATGCATGATGCGTGTGCATGTTTCAGTGCTAATGACCATGCATGATGCGTGTGCATGTTTCAGGGCTAAAGACCATGACCTTAACACACCAGTTACAAGTCTGGCACCATGCATGCATGCATGCTATCCCTGCACACACACACACACACACACACACACACACACACACACACGCACGCACGCACAGACAAACACACACACACACACACACACACACACACACACACGCCGGGAAACATCCAAACCGGGATCCACAACAAAGGGAAGAGCTCGTGGCCCTCCAGCTCATCTCATGCATGCAGATCATTTCCCAAACAAAACAAAATGGCGGGCCCTCTCTCGGCGGCTGAGTGGGTCTCCTCCGGGCCCCCAGGGCGGGATGGCATGTAACGTGTACGCGTTGCCTCCTGAATAAAAGATGCTGACCTAGATGGAAATCCGCCATTGGTCACTTAATTTGTCCTACATGTGTGATTGGCTCTCGCCCATCCACACAGTGCTGCTGTCCACGAGAGCAGCTGGTGATGTCATGACTCTCTACAGGTTGTCACAGAAGACGTAGTGTATGCATTGTGAATCACACGTAATCAATGTGATAGTCTCTACTCTGTGTAGTGCAGTGATTCTCAAACTGTGGGGCGCGAAGGTATTACAGGTGGGACGCAGGGAGGAAAATGCTAATTTTTTTTTGTTATTATTATTTTTTCTTTAGCTATTATCTTAAAAAGATATTAAGTGCAAAACAGGTTAGTTACAGCCACAATAAGTTGTTTTCTTGCCAAATATTAGGTATTGTTTTGCACATATTTATTTATTTACATTGTTCTGACAAAATGATTGCACATTTTAATGTTTTTTGTCTGATGAAGTAATTTGGTTTACTTGAAAGGGATTGATGTTTTCTTTATTCTATTGTTTGAAAAAGCACGGATGGAGGAGTCACAAAACGTCATTTCAATAAAAATTCTGCATTTGTTAAAATTGTGTTGAACATTGTTCTTCCTCCAAAGTGGGGCGTGACAAAAGGACACAACTCACTAAAGGACACAGCTCACTAAAGGACACATCTCACTAAAGGACACAAGGACACAGCTCACTATAGGACACAAGGACACAGCTCACTAAAGGACACAAGGACACAGCTCACTAAAGGACACATCTCACTAAAGGACACATCTCACTAAAGGACACAAGGACACAGCTCACTAAAGGACACATCTCACTAAAGGACACATCTCACTAAAGGACACAAGGACACAGCTCACTAAAGGACACATCTCACTAAAGGACACAAGGACACAGCTCACTATAGGACACAAGGACACAGCTCACTAAAGGACACATCTCACTAAAGGACACAAGGACACAGCTCACTATAGGACACAAGGACACAGCTCACTAAAGGACACAAGGACACAGCTCACTAAAGGACACATCTCACTAAAGGACACAAGGACACAGCTCACTATAGGACACAAGGACACAGCTCACTAAAGGACACATCTCACTAAAGGACACAAGGACACAGCTCACTATAGGACACAAGGACACAGCTCACTAAAGGACACAAGGACACAGCTCACTAAAGGACACATCTCACTAAAGGACACATCTCACTAAAGGACACAAGGACACAGCTCACTATAGGACACAAGGACACATCTCACTAAAGGACACAAGGACACAGCTCACTAAAGGACACATCTCACTAAAGGACACATCTCACTAAAGGACACAAGGACACAGCTCACTAAAGGACACATCTCACTAAAGGACACATCTCACTAAAGGACACAAGGACACAGCTCACTAAAGGACACATCTCACTAAAGGACACAAGGACACAGCTCACTATAGGACACAAGGACACAGCTCACTAAAGGACACATCTCACTAAAGGACACAAGGACACAGCTCACTATAGGACACAAGGACACAGCTCACTAAAGGACACAAGGACACAGCTCACTAAAGGACACAGCTCACTAAAGGACACAAGGACACATTACACTAAAGGACACAAGGACACAGCTCACTAAAGGACACAAGGACACAGCTCACTAAAGGACACATCTCACTAAAGGACACAAGGACACAGCTCACTATAGGACACAAGGACACAGCTCACTAAATGACACATCTCACTAAAGGACACAAGGACACAGCTCACTAAAGGACACAAGGACACAGCTCACTAAAGGACACAAGGACACAGCTCACTAAAGGACACAAGGACACAGCTCACTAAATGACACATCTCACTAAAGGACACAAGGACACATCTCACTAAAGGACACAAGGACACAGCTCACTAAAGGACACAAGGACACAGCTCACTAAAGGACACACGGACACATCTCACTAAAGGACACAAGGACACATCTCACTAAAGGACACAAGGACACAGCTCACTAAAGGACACATCTCACTAAAGGACACAAAGACACAGCTCACTAAAGGACACAAGGACACATCTCACTAAAGGACACAAAGACACAGCTCACTAAAGGACACAAGGACACATCTCACTAAAGGACACAAGGACACAGCTCACTAAAGGACACAGCTCACTAAAGGACACGAGGACACAGCTCATTAAAGGACACAAGGACACAGCTCACTAAAGGACACAAGGACACAGCTCACTAAAGGACACATCTCACTAAAGGACAAAAGGACACAACTCACTAAAGGACACAGCTCACTAAAGGACACAAGGACACAGCTCACTAAAGGACACATCTCACTAAAGGACACAAGGACACAGCTCACTAAAGGACACATCTCACTAAAGGACACATCTCACTAAAGGACACAAGGACACAGCTCACTATAGGACACAAGGACACAGCTCACTAAAGGACACAAGGACACAGCTCACTAAAGGACACAGCTCACTAAAGGACACAAGGACACAGCTCACTATAGGACACAAGGACACAGCTCACTAAAGGACACATCTCACTAAAGGACACAAGGACACAGCTCACTATAGGACACAAGGACACAGCTCACTAAAGGACACAAGGACACAGCTCACTAAAGGACACAGCTCACTAAAGGACACAAGGACACATTACACTAAAGGACACAAGGACACAGCTCACTAAAGGACACAAGGACACAGCTCACTAAAGGACACATCTCACTAAAGGACACAAGGACACAGCTCACTATAGGACACAAGGACACAGCTCACTAAATGACACATCTCACTAAAGGACACAAGGACACAGCTCACTATAGGACACAAGGACACAGCTCACTAAAGGACACAAGGACACAGCTCACTAAAGGACACATCTCACTAAAGGACACAAGGACACATCTCACTAAAGGACACAAGGACACAGCTCACTAAAGGACACAAGGACACATCTCACTAAAGGACACAAGGACACATCTCACTAAAGGACACAAGGACACATCTCACTAAAGGACACAAGGACACAGCTCACTAAAGGACACAAGGACACATCTCACTAAAGGACACAAGGACACAGCTCACTAAAGGACACACGGACACATCTCACTAAAGGACACAAAGACACAGCTCACTAAAGGACACAAGGACACATCTCACTAAAGGACACAAGGACACAGCTCACTAAAGGACACAAGGACACAGCTCACTAAAGGACACAGCTCACTAAAGGACACGAGGACACAGCTCATTAAAGGACACAAGGACACAGCTCACTAAAGGACACAAGGACACAGCTCACTAAAGGACACATCTCACTAAAGGACAAAAGGACACAACTCACTAAAGGACACAGCTCACTAAAGGACACAAGGACACAGCTCACTAAAGGACACAGCTCACTAAAGGACACAAGGACACATCTCACTAAAGGACACAAGGACACAGCTCACTAAAGGACACAAGGACACAGCTCACTAAAGGACACAAGGACACATCTCACTAAAGGACCCGGCTCACTGACTCTGGGCCTCGTGGGACTAGACGTGGTCACATGTCTGCAGGTCTGTGAGTATGAATGAGCCCAACTGAAGGGTGTTTTGCATCAACATTGTACTGAGCCCTTCTACATAATTCATATGCAATTTGACTGCTCGCCATCAATAACTTATTAAGGAAGTGAACATTGTTGAGCTCGATAGCCTTGAAGCTCTTTGGGGCAGAAGATGAATGAAGGCGGGTCGTCGATAACTGTTGAACTCTGAACCGCATGAAAGCTGTTCAAAGGACTCGGGCTGTTTATCCCTCATGTATGATAATGTTTATCCCTCATGTATGATAATGTTTATCCCTCATATATGATAATGTTTATCCCTCATGTATGATAATGTTTATCCCTCATATATGATAATGTTTATCCCTCATGCATGATAATGTTTATCTCTCATGCATGATAATGTTTATCCCTCATGCATGATAATGTTTATCCCTCATGTATGATAATGTTTATCCCTCATATATGATAATGTTTATCCCTCATGCATGATAATGTTTATCCCTCATGCATGATAATGTTTATCCCTCATGCATGATAATGTTTATCCCTCATGCATGATAATGTTTATCCCTCATATATGATAATGTTTATCCCTCATGCATGATAATGTTTATCCCTCATGTATGATAATGTTTATCCCTCATGCATGATAATGTTTATCCCTCATGCATGATAATGTTTATCCCTCATGCATGATAATGTTTATCCCTCATGCATGATAATGTTTATCCCTCATATATGATAATGTTTATCCCTCATGCATGATAATGTTTATCCCTCATAAATGAGAATGTTTATCCCTCATATATGATAATGTTTATCCCTCATAAATGAGAATGTTTATCCCTCATATATGATAATGTTTATCCCTCATGTATGATAATGTTTATCCCTCATGTATGATAATGTTTATCCCTCACGCATGATAATGTTTATCCCTCATGCATGATAATGTTTATCCCTCATATATGATAATGTTTATCCCTCATGCATGATAATGTTTATCCCTCATATATGATAATGTTTATCCCTCATATATGATAATGTTTATCCCTCATGTATGATAATGTTTATCCCTCATATATGATAATGTTTATCCCTCATGCATGATAATGTTTATCCCTCATGCATGATAATGTTTATCCCTCATGCATGATAATGTTTATCCCTCATATATAATAATGTTTATCCCTCATATATGATAATGTTTATCCCTCATATATGATAATGTTTATCCCTCATGCATGATAATGTTTATCCCTCATGCATGATAATGTTTATCCCTCATGCATGATAATGTTTATCCCTCCTCATATATGATAATGTTTATCCCTCCTCATATATGATAATGTTTATCCCTCCTCATATATGATAATGTTTATCCCTCCTCATATATGATAATGTTTATCCCTCCTCATATATGATAATGTTTATCCCTCATGTATGATAATGTTTATCCCTCCTCATATATGATAATGTTTATCCCTCCTCATATATGATAATGTTTATCCCTCCTCATATATGATAATGTTTATCCCTCATATATGATAATGTTTATCCCTCATATATGATAATGTTTATCCCTCATGCATGATCATGTTTATCCCTCATGCATGATAATGTTTATCCCTCATGTATGATAATGTTTATCCCTCATATATGATGATGTTTATCCCTCATGCATGATAATGTTTATCCCTCATGCATGATAATGTTTATCCCTCATGCATGATAATGTTTATCCCTCATGTATGATAATGTTTATCCCTCATATATGATGATGTTTATCCCTCATGCATGATAATGTTTATCCCTCATGTATGATAATGTTTATCCCTCATGCATGATAATGTTTATCCCTCATGCATGATAATGTTTATCCCTCATGCATGATAATGTTTATCCCTCATGCATGATAATGTTTATCCCTCATATATGATAATGTTTATCCCTCATGCATGATAATGTTTATCCCTCATGTATGATAATGTTTATCCCTCATGCATGATAATGTTTATCCCTCATGTATGATAATGTTTATCCCTCATGCATGATAATGTTTATCCCTCATGCATGATAATGTTTATCCCTCATATATGATAATGTTTATCCCTCCTCATATATGATAGTGTTTATCCCTCATGTATGATAATGTTCATCCCTCCTCATATATGATAATGTTTATCCCTCATATATGATAATGTTTATCCCTCATATATGATCATGTTTATCCCTCATGTATGATAATGTTTATCCCTCATATATGATAATGTTTATCCCTCATATATGATAATGTTTATCCCTCATGTATGATAATGTTTATCCCTCATATATGATAATGTTTATCCCTCATGTATGATAATGTTTATCCCTCATATATGATAATGTTTATCCCTCATATATGATAATGTTTATCCCTCCTCATATATGATAATGTTTATCCCTCATATATGATAATGTTTATCCCTCCTCATATATGATAATGTTCATCCCTCCTCATATATGATAATGTTCATCCCTCCTCATATATGATAATGTTTATCCCTCCTCATATATGATAATGTTTATCCTTCCTCATATATGATAATGTTCATCCCTCCTCATATATGATAATGTTCATCCCTCCTCATATATGATAATGTTTATCCCTCATATATGATAATGTTCATCCCTCCTCATATATGATAATGTTCATCCCTCCTCATATATGATAATGTTTATCCCTCATATATGATAATGTTTATCCCTCATATATGATAATATTTATCCCTCATATATGATAATGTTTATCCCTCATATATGATAATGTTTATCCCTCATATATGATAATGTTCATCCCTCCTCATATATGATAATGTTCATCCCTCCTCATACATGATTATCCATCTGCTTACTGAGTGACTTGGTTGGGTAGAGATGCTCGTTCACTCCTTCAGCCTCTGAGTCCCAACACAATAAAACTAATAGAACTTACACTTATAATATTGAATATTTATTAAATCACTATTTTTGAATTTATGCTTGTGAATTTTAAATATATACTTTTTAAATCTCAAGTACCTCTGAGGTGCCTTCAGGTACCATTTGAGAACCACTGGTCTAACCAGTACATCCGAAAAAGTCTTACTTTTCTTTTGGGCAGGTTTCCAGAATACATTTGTCTCATAAACATCAAACAGGCGCATGTTGAGAACATGATGAGATCACAGTAATGTCGGTGATATTCAAAAAGAGCATTCTGTTAGAGGGTTCATGTTGAAAGCCTTTGCTTAAAGGTTGGAGCTCCATGCCACTCATCACATTGAAATTCCTCGGTGATGTCCAGAGTTCTCCATCAGCCTCTCTGGTCAGCCTCAGGAATACCAACCAGCTGTCTCTCTCTCTCTCTCTCTCTCTCTCTCTCTCTCTCTCTCGCTCTCTCTCTCTCTTGTTGACAGAAGACAACTGCTGCATCACCAGTTTAATTTTGGCGTGGGCAGCAGGTTTTGTTTTCTTTTTTATTTTAGCCCAATAAGCTGGAGCAAGCAGTGAAAGATCATGGGATGCATCTCAATGACTTCCAGCAGAAGGAGGTCCAACCAACAGTCTAATACCTAAAGACATGTATGTCAAAGAAAAGCTTCAAATCCTCACATCAGAACCAAATGTTTGGTTTTATATATGTTTTATATACATATATATGTATATATATATATATATACATATACATATATACATATATATATATCAGATATATATATCAGATCAGAATACAATACTGGTGTTCAACAACAATTTGTGATGTGAGTATTCACTGTAACGTGTTGATCCCGCCACAGTAATGGCAGGTTTCCCTATGACTACAACAAATCAATGCCATAAGTTATGCATCACACAATAAACAACACATCTGCAGGATATTAAAGCTGCACTAACAATATGCCTCCATGAACGGTTACATGAGTCCTGTGAGAAGAGACTCATGGCAGAGCGACATGCAGGGTTCATGTTGAACAATGTGTCTGGAGGCCAGAAACACAACTCAACCTCAATGCTCATTTAGCAAACCTCTAAGGATTGGTATGTAAATAGCTGTTTGCTAACATGCTAGCAGTAACCCCTTTATAACGCTATATCAAATGGGTTTGTGATATTCGGCTCTGCAGGCAAATTACAAAAAGAAACCAACAAACAAAAAAACTATTCATGCTGCTTTTACAGTTTTTCTCGATTGCTAAGACACATTTCTTGAAACGGTCACCCTATTTCTCAAAACTGTAAACACAAAACCTCATCTTCAAGCACTATTTACAAAACCTCTACCTTTGCTCTTTGCAATTTATTTTGTTCCTCCTCCTCCTTGTACCCCTATGTTTACAGTACTGTACCCTCATCTCACCAACGTGTCCTTTGTCTCTGATACTGTCATTCTGGTTCTTTGTTGATATGAACCTGCAACCAGTCACAATCTATTGAGCAGTCAGTTACTGTAACAAATAGAAAGCACGATGTTCAAGGTCATACAATTTGTTTATTGTACATTATACAGCCTACAATGCACTGTAGGCCGACTACAGTATACAATACTACACAGCCCCTCTCACCCTGTGTGACTCCCCCGTTGACGCTGTGGAGTCCTTCTTCTTCCTGGGCTCCATCATTTCCCAGGACCTCAAGTGGGAGCTGAACATCAGCTCCATCACTAAGAAGGCTCAGTAGAGGATGTTCTTCCTGAGGCAGCTGAAGAAATTCAACCTGCCAAAGAGAATGATGGTGCACTTCTACACTGCTATCGTTGAGTCCATCCTCTGCTCCTCCATCACCGTCTGGTGATGGAGGAGCGCATCATCCGCTCTGCTGAGAGGTGATTGGCTGCAATCTGCTGTCCCTCCAGGACTTGTTCACTTCCAGGACTATGAAGCGAGCTAGAAAGATCGTAGCTGACCCCTGTCACCCTGGACCATCAGGACCAAGACCTCACGGTCCATCAGAACCAAGACCTCACAGTCCATCAGGACCAAGACCTCACGGTCCATCAGAACCAAGACCTCACAGTCCATCAGGACCAAGACCTCACACTCCACCAGGACCAAGACCTCACAGTCCATCAGGACCAAGACCTCACGCTCCATCAGGACCAAGACCTCACGCTCCATCAGGACCAAGACCTCACAGTCCATAAGGACCAAGACCTCACAGTCCATCAGAACCAAGACCTCACAGTCCATCAGGACCAAGAACTCACGGTCCATCAGAACCAAGACCTCACGGTCCATCAGAACCAAGACCTCGCAGTCCATCAGGACCAAGACCTCATGGTCCATCAGAACCAAGACCTCACAGTCCATCAGGACCAAGACCTCACGCTCCATCAGAACCAAGACCTCACAGTCCATCAGGACCAAGACCTCACAGTCCATCAGGACCAAGACCTCACGCTCCATCAGGACCAAGACCTCACAGTCCATCAGAACCAAGACCTCACAGTCCATCAGGACCAAGACCTCAAGCTCCATCAGGACCAAGACCTCACGCTCCATCAGGACCAAGACCTCACAGTACATCAGAACCAAGACCTCACAGTCCATCAGGACCAAGACCTCACGCTCCATCAGAACCAAGACCTCACAGTCCATCAGGACCAAGACCTCACACTCCACCAGGACCAAGACCTCACAGTCCATCAGGACCAAGACCTCAAGCTCCATCAGGACCAAGACCTCACGCTCCATCAGGACCAAGACCTCACAGTCCATCAGAACCAAGACCTCACAGTCCATCAGGACCAAGACCTCACGGTCCATCAGAACCAAGACCTCACAGTCCATCAGGACCAAGACCTCACAGTCCATAAGGACCAAGACCTCACAGTCCATCAGGACCAAGACCTCCCGCTCCATCAGGACCAAGACCTCACGCTCCATCAGGATCAAGACCTCACAGACCATCAGGACCAAGACCTCACGGTCCATCAGGACCAAGACCTCCCGCTCCATCAGGACCAAGACCTCACAGACCATCAGGACCAAGACCTCACGGTCCATCAGGACCAAGACCTCCCGCTCCATCAGGACCAAGACCTCACAGTCCATCAGGACCAAGACCTCGCAGTCCATCAGGACCAAGACCTCACAGTCCATCAGGACCAAGACCTCACGCTCCATCAGGACCAAGACCTCACAGTCCATCAGAACCAAGACCTCACAGTCCATCAGGACCAAGACCTCACGCTCCATCAGAACCAAGACCTCACAGTCCATCAGGACCAAGACCTCACACTCCACCAGGACCAAGACCTCACAGTCCATCAGGACCAAGACCTCAAGCTCCATCAGGACCAAGACCTCACGCTCCATCAGAACCAAGACCTCACAGTCCATCAGGACCAAGACCTCACGCTCCATCAGGACCAAGACCTCACAGTCCATCAGAACCAAGACCTCACAGTCCATCAGGACCAAGACCTCCCGCTCCATCAGGACCAAGACCTCCCGCTCCATCAGGACCAAGACCTCACGCTCCATCAGGTTCAAGACCTCACAGACCATCAGGACCAAGACCTCACGGTCCATCAGGACCAAGACCTCCCGCTCCATCAGGACCAAGACCTCACAGTCCATCAGAACCAAGACCTCACAGTCCATCAGGACCAAGACCTCACGCTCCATCAGAACCAAGACCTCACAGTCCATCAGGACCAAGACCTCACACTCCACCAGGACCAAGACCTCACAGTCCATCAGGACCAAGACCTCAAGCTCCATCAGGACCAAGACCTCACGCTCCATCAGAACCAAGACCTCACAGTCCATCAGGACCAAGACCTCACGCTCCATCAGGACCAAGACCTCACAGTCCATCAGAACCAAGACCTCACAGTCCATCAGAACCAAGACCTCACAGTCCATCAGGACCAAGACCTCCCGCTCCATCAGGACCAAGACCTCCCGCTCCATCAGGACCAAGACCTCACAGTCCATCAGGACCAAGACCTCACAGTCCATAAGGACCAAGACCTCACGCTCCATCAGGACCAAGACCTCACGCTCCATCAGGACCAAGACCTCACAGTCCATCAGAACCAAGACCTCACAGTCCATCAGGACCAAGACCTCACGGTCCATCAGAACCAAGACCTCACAGTCCATCAGGACCAAGACCTCACAGTCCATAAGGACCAAGACCTCACAGTCCATCAGGACCAAGACCTCCCGCTCCATCAGGACCAAGACCTCCCGCTCCATCAGGACCAAGACCTCACGCTCCATCAGGATCAAGACCTCACAGACCATTAGGACCAAGACCTCACGGTCCATCAGGACCAAGACCTCCCGCTCCATCAGGACCAAGACCTCACAGTCCATCAGGACCAAGACCTCACAGTCCATCAGGACCAAGACCTCGCAGTCCATCAGGACCAAGACCTCACAGTCCATCAGAACCAAGACCTCACAGTCCATCAGAACCAAGACCTCGCAGTCCATCAGGACCAAGAACTCACAGTCTATCAGGGCCAAGACCTCACAGTCTATCAGGACCAAGACCTCACGCCACACCAACAGTTTTTCATATACACAGCCCGGGTCCCCCACTGACTGACTCTGTCACCCCCAAGACTACTTTTCTGACTATTTCTTCTTACCGGTCACTCCCCTGCACTCTTCATATTTAAACACTCATGCCACTTAACATACACTTTAACTTAAACACACAAGTCACTTTAACACACACTTACATTAACGTTATCTGTTTGTCTGAGCACTTTATCTTATACTTGATTTAATATCGTTGCACTGTTGTTGTCGTTGACTGTTGATTGTTGTTTGTCTCGTCTAACGTCTCATGTCTAATGTATGCACCTTCCGCCTAGAACAATTCCTTGTTTGTGTAAACATTCCTGGCAAATAAACGGTTTCTGATTCTGATTAAAAGGGACAAAAATCAAAGGAGTCAACATGTC
>NC_136593.1:29571556-29574056 GCF_910589615.1 Taurulus bubalis | reverse complement strand
GCAAGCAGTGGACGAGCAAGAAGCCGCGGCGGACTCGGTAAACCACAAACTTACGCAACGCGAGCTAACGTGTTGTTAGCATAGCTGGAGGCTGCGTTGGCCTGTTCTGACTCATGTGAACGACACGCAGCCGCCCAGTAGCGTTTCATTCAGTGGAAACTGTCCAATGGAAGATCATTAAGCGGCTTTAGCGACAGTATCGACGTGGACATCGACGCTTCCGGGTGTCGGTCGTGGAAGCTAAAGTAGCTAGCTAGCTAACTAGCTAACTAGCGCGAGCTTGTCGAGTCCTGCGTGCTCCAAGAGTTACTAGCTTTAGCCGCTAGCTAGCTGACTAGCAAGCAAATAAGAGATGACATCATAACTATTCATTCGTCCCGCAGCTGAGAGTACAAAAAAGTGCAAGAAGAGATATAGTAAAAAAAATATATATATATTATAAAAAACAGTAAATAATCCACAATAACTGAACTATTATACATTCAGACAGAATAACTATAATTGAACGGTGTGTTTATATTGTTCAGGTTTGAAGTGTCGTTGTGGTCTGAGCTACATGTATGACCTGTAAGCTACATGTATGACCCGTCTTGACTCGGGATGATGGAAAGTGTTATTTTATCAGACAACTCTTTAAACTTTCCTTTGTTCCCCTTTGCAGATCGGTAGCCTCCAAATAAACGACAAGCCAGAGGAAAATGGTAAGTGTGGGATGCAGTAGTGAGGAAAACAACCCTGTAGCTCCATGACATGTTTGTGTTGTAAACAGGACATGTTTACTTCTGTAGGCACTGCTGCTCATGCACCAGAGTCCAGCAGCGCCGCCGCCGCAAAGCCAGAAGTGCAGGAAGGAGAAACCAAGGGAACGGAGGAAGAGGACACGGACAAAGGTAGTTTATTATTCAGACGATCTTCATTGTCTTTCATTGAGATATCTGGTCCTCCTGAATTGCAACCGCCATTACAACACGCCTTGTTTTTTTTGTTTTCTAGATGACAAAGCGGCACAGTCGTTACTGAACAAGCTGATCCGGAATAATCTCGTCAATAACACAAATCAAGTGGAAGTTCTTCAGAAGGATCCCAACTCTCCGCTCTACTCGGTCAAGTCCTTTGAGGAGTTGCGACTGTGAGTGAATCTCCTGTCTGTCGGTTCATCTCTGTTGTTGCTCCACAATATTTGTAAGCGTCAGATATTATTTATCAGACCGGCTCCAGAGCTGTTCTTCCTGTTTCTAGGGAGATATTTTATGGCGCCAGTGCATCTGCACTGAAATGTGTGTACACGATCAAAAAGATCTGTTTTTAAACTTTGCTGACGATGTGACCTCCTCCTCTTGTCTCCTGTGTGCAGCAAACCACAGCTGCTTCAGGGCGTGTACGGCATGGGCTTCAACCGACCTTCCAAAATTCAGGAGACTGCCTTACCGATGATGCTGGCCGAACCGTGAGTAGACTTATGCTTAATACATGCATGTCCTTTAGCAAGGTATTGTGTCTCTTAAGGATCACTGGAATTGTTTAGCTTAGTTAATATTTAACTAATTACATTGATCACACCTCTTTTTAATTAACTTTAAAATGTAAGATTAAATGAATAGCCCCTTGCACCAGATACAAATGTATAGAACCAATAAGTATTTTGCCTCGTATTAGCTCGCAAGCTAATTCTTTGTCTCCGTCTAAAGTCCACAGAATCTGATCGCTCAGTCGCAGTCGGGTACAGGGAAGACGGCTGCCTTTGTCCTGGCTATGCTCAGTCATGTAGATCCCAACAAAACATATCCCCAGGTTTGTGACAGCCTCACCTGTCTCTCAATAATAAGCAACCTTGATCAATGGAACTGAAATGATTTCTCTCCATCAGTGCCTGTGTGTGTCACCCACCTATGAACTGGCGCTTCAGACCGGCAAGGTGATCGAGCAGATGGGCAAACACTATCCTGAGGTCAGCCTGGTCTACGCCATCAGAGGAAACAAATGTAAGGCGTCTCTGCTCTACGGCGCTACGTCTACGCTGCTCTAGAGAACGACAACATGTTGTGTTTGAACTGATCCCTTTGATGGAAACACGTGATGATGAGTCTTTGTGTTTCTTGTGGCTGTTCCAGTGCAGCGGGGCATGAAGCTGCAGGAACAGATCGTGATTGGTACGCCTGGTACCATGCTGGACTGGTGCGGCAAATTCAAGTTCATAGACCCCAAGAAGATCATGGTGTTTGTGCTCGACGAGGCCGACGTCATGATCGCCACACAGGGTCACCAGGACCAGAGCATCCGCATCCAGAGGTCAGTCAACTCACAAAATAAGAAGTGGCTGTGTGAAAACCTTTAAAACAGAATTATAATCGTAATCAGTAATATAATCATGTTCTTAATCAGAATAATTGTCATTTATCTTGTAAATTGGATTTTATTTTTATTTTTTTATGTTACATCCCCAAATTTCTCTCCTCCGCTCCACAGGATGCTTCCCAAAAGCTGCCAGATGTTGTTGTTC
>NC_136593.1:29564056-29566556 GCF_910589615.1 Taurulus bubalis | reverse complement strand
TGAACCTCCTGACTGACCTGTGAACCTCCTGGCTGACCTGTGAATCTCCTGGCTGACCTGTGAACCTCCTGGCTGACTTGTGAACCTCCTGGCTGACTTGTGAACCTCCTGGCTGACTTGTGAACCTCCTGACTGACCTGTGAACCTCCTGGCTGACTTGTGAACCTCCTGGCTGACCTGTGAACCTCCTGACTGACCTGTGAACCTCCTGACTGACCTGTGAACCTCCTGGCTGACTTGTGAACCTCCTGACTGACCTGTGAACCTCCTGACTGACCTGTGAACCTCCTGACTGACCTGTGAACCTCCTGACTGACCTGTGAACCTCCTGGCTGACTTGTGAACCTCCTGACTGACCTGTGAACCTCCTGACTGACCTGTGAACCTCCTGACTGACTTGTGAACCTCCTGGCTGACCTGTGAACCACCTGGCTGACCTGTGAACCACCTGGCTGACTTGTGAACCTCCTGGCTGACTTGTGAACCTCCTGGCTGACTTGTGAACCTCCTGGCTGACTTGTGAACCTCCTGGCTGACTTGTGAACCTCCTGACTGACCTGTGAACCTCCTGACTGACCTGTGAACCTCCTGGCTGACTTGTGAACCACCTGGCTGACCTGTGAACCTCCTGACTGACCTGTGAACCTCCTGACTGACCTGTGAACCTCCTGGCTGACCGTCTTCTGTGTTCTCTCTGCAGGCAAGAAGATTGAGAAACTGGACACGGATGACCTGGAGGAGATTGAGAGAATCTCCAGCTAGAGACGGTGTTCACCGCCGGCCGGCCGCTCCCTCCTCTAAGGACTGTACGCGCCTGCAGTGTTTTATGCTTTTATTTTTTTAGCCGTCAGAGAAGAGAGAACTCTACAGACAGTGTGTTTCCACGTGGATGTCTCCTCTCGGACGAGTGTGTGGAACATACCCCATCTCACTCTTTGTACCCTGAATAAAGTCTATGGTTTTATCCTGTGTGACGCTGCTGAAGCAGTCGACTGTTTCTCTGAACACGTGGAGCTGAAACACCTTCTGGTGTTGATGCCAGAGATTCACTCAAAACATTTAGTGCCAGTTTTTAATTCTGAAAGGAGTATAATTGAATGTAAGTCTACAAAGGGTGAGGTTGGGTATGCTGCTCAGTGGCTTCATCATGGAGGTGAGGAGGTGATGGAGGGTTTAAGGGTCTATGCAAAACTTATCACGCTTCATTTACATGTCCAATGAATCCTGACTTCAGCTCAGCTTCAGGGTGTGGAGTCCACTGCCGTTATGAGTAATGTCATGGACATTTTAACCAGTAATCAATCAGTTAACCACTTATTTATACCATTTTAAAATCAAGTATGCCTCTCATTGAGCCGACAGCTGCATTCATTAGTCTTCTGTTGGCTCATCGCTCTCACAGAACCTCATTTTAATGGAACATGAAGACTTTCCTTTGTCCCACGCAGTCTGTTCCCCCAGACGTTCACCCAGACGGCTGCTAGTTTAAAAAGAACACAATGCCTTCAAGTGCATTATTTACACATGATTATGTTCTTAAGACGTTGGGCTCAATATTCTGACTAACACTTGAAATTGATTATATATATTAAGTGTGTGAGCATGAATTATATTGAAACCAAATGCTGAACCGACCTGAGGACCTACGCCACCTGTGTTGCTCCAACACGTCACATGCTTAGAACACGTGTTGCGCCAACACGTCACATGCTTAGAACACACGTTGCGCCAACACGTCACATGGATACAACACGTGTACATATTACACAATAGGTCAAATGGTGACGGAAATATTCCGTTTGTCACTTCTAAGAAGTGCTGAAACATTCCTCATGACGTTCAATTGGGACTAACTTCACATGGTGGGAACGTTGGGATGTCTGGGGTATTTGATTAATGTGCTGGAACTTAGAGACCGGCGACCGGTCATCTGACCTTTGACCTCCAGCGGACTGTTTACGCTCTGAAGACTTTCGGGTCAAGAGCCAACGTGCGCGGCGGTGTTTGGACGTGTGATGTAGACGTCGTCAGAGAGCGCGTGCTCCGTGTGGATCCATTCTGTAACGGACTCTTCTCCACATGGACTCCTCGCTTGAGACGGGTCAGAACCAATCTCGACCCGGTCTCCCTCTAGACGTAGAGCCGCCTCACTCGGCTTCTGCCGGACCCTGAAGCTCGCGTGTAGACGAGGTTCAGGGTCTTCTGTATCATGGACAGTCATGTATTCTTAATATGTTGAATTAAAGGAACGTGTAGATGTTCACCTGTATGTTCGCGTGTTATTTGACTCAAAGTGAAGACGCCAAACAAACATAAATATAAAACTTTATTACAACTGTTGCCTTCTAGAAACACAATGCGTCAACATGACTGAAGCAGAATTAATCCTGAGAGTTTCCACTGGAGCTGCACTGTGGACGCTGCAGGTCTGAGGAGGCAGAGAGGAGGTTACGCATCTGAAGTATGAAATAATAAAGAAATCATGAACACCTTAATGAAA
>NC_136593.1:29549056-29559056 GCF_910589615.1 Taurulus bubalis | reverse complement strand
AGTGAGGAAAGAAAAGGACAAGACCAACTCTTTCCTGGAAAGCTCAACATGCTACATGCTAACGGCTAACGGCTAACTGCTGAGTAGCTATGAGTATGCCATTGTTGACGATGAGAAGACATGGAAAGATGTTTAAGGTTTTAAAATCAATGCTCCAGGTTTCTTTTAACAGTACTATTATCTTTATATCTACTGTTACTGTGGCTGCTTGCAGAAATATCAGAACCATGGATATGACAACTAAACAGCTGGGTGTTCATCACACATGTCCCATAACATTGTAATTACATGGCAGCAGTAGCATGTTGTGTCTCTCTCCATGTCTGTTGTAATAACATTGTAATAACATGTTCATTCTACTTCATGCTTCCACTGAATGAAAAGTTGTTGGGATCAATCTGAAAACGTCCCACTGAACTAGAGCAGTTTAGGTGACTGTAGAACGTCACCTGCTCTGCTCGGCCTCACCTGCTCTGCTCGGCCTCACCTGACGTGCTCGGCCTCACCTGACGTGCTCGGCCTCACCTGACGTGCTCGGCCTCACCTGCTCTGCTCGGCCTCACCTGACGTGCTCGGCCTCACCTGCTCTGCTCGGCCTCACCTGATGTGCTCGGCCTCACCTGACGTGCTCGGCCTCACCTGACGTGCTCGGCCTCACCTGACGTGCTCGGCCTCACCTGACGTGCTCGGCCTCACCTGATGTGCTCGGCCCTCAGGTGGAAGTTGAGCGCGTCAACGAGGACGTCCTCAGTGAAGGGCGGCTTGTCCTTCATGCGCTGGAGGTCGAAGTGGGCGGAGTTAGAGAGAGCGTGGACGCCGGCGTCCGTCCGGCTGGAGACCGACAGAGACACCGGGTTGAGCGGCCGCAGCCTCCGGATGGCATCCTGAACACAGAACGTCACGGAGAGAGAGAGAGAGAGAACGTCACAGAGAGAGAGAGAGAGAACGTCACAGAGAGAGAGAGAGAGAGAACGTCACAGAGAGAGAGAGAGAGAGAGAGAACGTCACAGAGAGAGAGAGAGAGAGAGAACGTCACAGAGAGAGAGAGAGAGAACGTCACAGAGAGAGAGAGAGAGAGAGAACGTCACAGAGAGAGAGAGAGAGAGAGAACGTCACAGAGAGAGAGAGAGAGAACGTCACAGAGAGAGAGAGAGAGACAGAGAGAGAGAGAGAGACAGAGAGGGAGAGAACGTCACAGAGAGAGAGAGAGAGAGAGAGAACGTCACAGAGAGAGAGAGAGAGAGAGAGAACGTCACAGAGAGAGAGAGAGAGAGAGAACGTCACAGAGAGAGAGAGAGAGAGAGAACGTCACAGAGAGAGAGAGAGAGAGAGAGAGAACGTCACAGAGAGAGAGAGAGAGAGAGAACGTCACAGAGAGAGAGAGAGAGAACGTCACAGAGAGAGAGAGAACGTCACAGAGAGAGAGAGAGAACGTCACAGAGAGAGAGAGAGAACGTCACAGAGAGAGAGAGAGAGAGAGAGAACGTCACAGAGAGAGAGAGAGAGAGAACGTCACAGAGAGAGAGAGAACGTCACAGAGAGAGAGAGAGAGAGAACGTCACAGAGAGAGAGAGAGAGAACGTCACAGAGAGAGAGAACGTCACAGAGAGAGAGAGAGAGAGAACGTCACAGAGAGAGAGAGAGAGAACGTCACAGAGAGAGAGAACGTCACAGAGAGAGAGAGAGAGAGAACGTCACAGAGAGAGAGAGAGAGAACGTCACAGAGAGAGAGAACGTCACAGAGAGAGAGAGAGAGAGAACGTCACAGAGAGAGAGAGAGAACGTCACAGAGAGAGAGAGAGAGAGAACGTCACAGAGAGAGAGAGAGAGAGAACGTCACAGAGAGAGAACCTAAAAACCTTCTGAAAGTAGCTTTTCAACTTTTCCACCCCTCATCTCCCCACAGAGAGCAGACATGGACTGAAAAGAGGATTCAAGTCAGCTGTGAATAGAGACTGTGTTCTAACACTGTCCCTCTTCCTTCAGCAGAACACCATGAACAGACAGCAGAGAAGAGGGAGAGGACACCCGGCAGGCGTCCCCATCATGCAGGCGGGCGAGCTGAACTCTGCTGTAGGAAACACAGAGCCTCTTCACCAAAACTAAACATGAAGGACTGTTGTGTTTTAGTGCGTTAGGTGTACCTAATAAACTGGCAACTAGCCATGTCACGTGTTGTTGTGGTAGATGTTGTTAACATGCCGTCTGATCGTTTCACAACATGAACACAGCAGCTCTGCTCATGTCTGCAGGACCAGAGGAGATGAGCATGTGTATTATGGTATGTATTTCAGGACCCGTACCTCCAGGTGGTCCTGCACCCCCTTCCTGCCCAGCTGATGGGAAGGCACCTTCACCGCTCCCCTAGGACACAGAACAGATCAACATTATGAACACACCTGTGTGGGAGATGACCCTGCAGTCCCTCACCTGTAATGGGTCCAGTCCCTCACCTGTAATGGGTTCCGGTGTATTGAAAGAAGAGCAGGTAGCGCGCCCACGTGGGCATGGCCGCCTCTGGACGCGTTCAGGGCCGCGGCGCTGAGGCTCCTGCCCGTGAAGGACGCGTGTGTTCAGGGACAGACCCGAGCCGGATCCGGTCTACAAGGAGCGCGCAGCGCCGCCAAGAGCCGGGGTTTCATGTGTAGTCCGGAAGAGGCGGGGTTTTATTTGTAGTCCGGAAGAGAGCGGAAACACAGCGGCAAATGCGTCACGTCACTCAGTGCGTAGTTCTGCGGTCACGTGTCCACCTCTGTGCTTCTGCATGAACTACACATGAACCACACGTATGAACATGCACGTGTAGCTGTTGGCTCTGAGAGGACCCTTATCGGTCCCTTTTTGATTGCGTCATGTCGCACAGACGCGGCGCGGCGCATGCGCGTCGGCGTCCTCGCCCTGGCCGCAAAGCCATCTGCTCTGAAAACCAGTGAGGTCAGAGCCTGGTACTCCTGCAGTTATGACTTCTTATGCATTTCATTACAAACAAGGCAAACAATCTGATTGGCTCTTTTCAATTATGTATTGCGCAATCCACAGCCAGACATGTGAGAGTAAACTCTGATTCTCTCATGAAATAAAGACATTCATACAAGATATTCCTCCTCAAACTCAATATTGTCTCCCGGAAGCTCTAAAGGCCACTTGAGAATGTAAAAATATATAATGCTAGTCCTGGTTGAAACTGCATGTGTTATGGATTCATTTGATCTTATCATTAATGTGGGCACATAGGAGGTATAGGCCATATATGGAGGTGTCAGCATAAGTGTAAGCTTTTATTTTTAAATTGGGGTTAGCCTATAACCCAATTATTATTAATATTACAACTTCATTATTAAAATATTAGGTCTTCTCATATTCCTTCTTTTCTTGATGTTATATGAACATGGACTATTTATTAGAGTGAAACAGACAAAACCATCACTATTGTTGTGTTATTAGGGAGGTGATGAGTGTGTGTGTGTGTGTGTGTGTGTGTGTGTGTGTGTGTGTGTGTGTGTGTGTGTGTGTGTGTGTGTGTGTGTGTGTGTGTGTGCGCGTATATACATGTGTATGGTATACTCCTATGTATTTATTTATTTTTTGCATTTGTATGATTATGTTCATGTGTATCGATTCTCTATGTATTGTACAGATCTTTTCTTCAAGATTCAAGATGTGTTTGCTGTCATAAGCACAGATAACAGAGTTATTCAATGAAATGCTTATTTTGCTGGGTCCTCCTAACACACAGAATTAGAATAAACTGAAAGTAATAAATAAATAAAAATAAGGCACAAAATAAAAAAGATGTAACAGTATTGCACAAAAATATAAATAATAATATAATATAATAATAATTATATAATAATAATAATTAATATAATAATAATAATATAATTATATATATATATATATATATATATATATATATATATATATATATATATATATATATACTTATATTATACATCTTTCTTTATATGCATATCTAGAAAATCACATTTGATCACAAAAATAAGAAGAAGGGAGGTGATGATGGCGGGATGTGTGTGCTGTTCTACTGGTGTAAATATTATGGGATATCTATTGCATCTATTGATATCTATAGCCTCAGCTCCTCTTCCTCCTGCTGTGCGTCGTGGCGGCGGGTTGCCGCCAGGTGGCGCTCTCCTCTCCGTTTCTGTCCCGGGGTCCACGGTGCAGCTCCGCCTCTCGCCAGCTCTCTGCTGCCGCGCACCGAGCTGGCATTCGGTGTGACGGAGCCACCGGGAGAGAGAGGGACAGAGGCTGCGCGTCAGGACTCAGCACGACCCGCCGCTCCAGCGACCTCCGCCGCGGGCGATGCCACTGACCGACTGAAGAGGGAATACACGAGAAACGCCAACATGACGGTGGACTTTGAGGAATGCATAAAAGATTCCCCCCGATTCAGGTACGCTGCTCCCCGCAGACACGCGCCGCGGTGCGCCAAGATGGCACACCTTCTTTACGCATGATGGGTCTGACCGGCCGCTCAGGTCGGCTTGTGTCGGCGTGAGTCACGTGTCACCACACGGCGGGCTTCGTACATTTGGTTTTTATTTTATTTTCTCGTGTAAAAGAAAAAAATCTAGATTTTTTTTTATGTCACATTTGGTTGTTTGTTAAAACGTGTATTTGCATCGTGACACATGTCTGGAAGGCAGGCGCGTGTCCGCGGGTCCAGATGTTTGGATGTGGCTTGTAACGCAGCTCCGTGCACGAGAGGAGGGACACTCATCGCCACGGACCGAGGATCCATTTTGCTTCAGTGTCAAAATGATAAGTGATTTCCAGCATGCTTTATTCAGCCACATTATGCACTGAAGAGGAAAGGAGCCCTCCTCTAATGGCCGTAACAAGTGAGAGGGATGGAGGCGCCTGAGGGATGAGCACACAGGTTGCTGGTGAGGAGAGGAGATGCAGGCAGTGGGTTCCTCTCAGCAGGAGACAGGGACCGCCTCCTGGGCACAGACCCAGCTGTCGGCCCCTTGCTGCCCCTGGAGGGCTGTAGCCTCACTCAGTCCACGTGCCAGTCTGGCACGAGCCGACTAGAAACTACCAGAGGAGCGTCTAGCAGCCTGCAGGCCAGGGCTCTCATGCTGGCCATGTCTTCAGTGTTTCACTTATTAGTGTCTCTATCTTCGGTTCGGTTTCCTCGTGTCAGCGTCTGTGTTTGATGTGTCGTTGCTTCCCTCTTCCTCTTCCTCTCCCTCTTCCTCTCTCTCAGACACAACTTCTCCGGCTTGTGGAGCGTTGTGCGACTCACAGATAGTTTGTGATTTGAGTGACAAAGCAGGCAGCAGAATGAAAGGCAAAGGCTGAGAGAGACGGGCATGAATGCCCCCTCAGTGATGGACGGTCACAGGGAGAGACGCTCTGTTCCCTCCCCATGAAGACTGTTGTTCCAACACTGAGAAAGGAAGCTGATGTTTCCTTTCATAGGGTCAATGGTATGTTGTGTAATATGCAATCATGATGATGCTAGTGGAAATCCGTCTCCTTGCTTTTCATCCCTCTGTATGATATGATCCAGTTCTCTGTCTGGCCTGCGTTCATGTACATACACACATTGTGTCCTGCTCCAAAAAGAAAAGAGATGAAAGCAGTGCACAGATGTACCTCAAAGTATAATGAGACAGATATCAGGAGCTATTCTAAATGCATCAAGTATACTAATGCATAAGAAGGGATGGTCCAAGAGAAAACACACCATGCTATCAACTGCCTTATTGTAATAGACATAAGTTGACTGGTGTCCAGGTCTCTTCCTCCTCTTTATCGTTGTGGAGAAACAGAAGACGAGCAGAGAGCTGGTCCTTTCTGTCTTCACACACACACACACACACACACACACACACACACACACACACACACACACACACACACACACACACACACACACGCGCACACACACACGCGCACACACACGCGCACACACACACTCACTGCAGGTATGAACTTGTGCTGCTGCTGATAGACTCTATAAGATGTCTGTAGTTGAGTCTCTTGTGTTGGTAGAAGACTCTATAAGATGTCTGTAGTAGTTGAGTCTCTTGTGTTGGTGGAAGACTCTATAAGATGTCTGTAGTAGTTGAGTCTCTTGTGTTGGTGGAAGACTCTATAAGATGTCTGTAGTTGAGTCTCTTGTGTTGGTAGAAGACTCTATAAGATGTCTGTAGTAGTTGAGTCTCTTGTGTTGGTGGAAGACTCTATACGATGTCTGTAGTAGTCGTGTCGTCCTCCCACCTGTCTGTTATTCGGTCACCTGCTGCATCCATCCATCCGGTCACAAAGCCTGAGCTGCAGCTGCCTGCTTGTTGGGACCAGCTGGTTGTGATCTGATGCGCTGGAGGCACCACGGTCTCTTCTGAGAGCTATGATACATTATGATACACATGATACATTATGATACAATATGATACATTATGATACAATATGATACATTATGATACACATGATACATTATGATACAATATGATACATTATGATACACATGATACATTATGATACAATATGATATATTATGATGCATTATGATGCATTATGATACATTATGATACACATGATACATTATGATACACATGATATATTATGATACAATATGATACATTATGATACACATGATACATTATGATACAATATGATACATTATGATACACATGATACATTATGATACAATATGATACATTATGATACACATGATACATTATGATACAATATGATACATTATGATACACATGATACATTATGATACAATATGATATATTATGATGCATTATGATGCATTATGATACATTATGATACACATGATACATTATGATACATTATGATGCATTATGATACAATATGATATATTATAATGCATTATGATGCATTATGATACATTATGATACACATGATACATTATGATACACATGATATATTATGATACAATATGATACATTATGATGCATTATGATACATATGATACATTATGATACACATGATATATAGTGATACATTATGATACATAATGATACATTATGATACTTTATGATGCATTATGATACATTGTGATGCATTATGATACATTGTGATTCATTATGATACATTATGATGCATTATGATACATTATGATACATTATGATACATTGTGATTCATTATGATACATTATGATTCATTATGATACATTATGATACATTATGATGCATTATGATGCATTATGATACATTGTGATACATTCTGATGCATTATGATACATTGTGATACATTGTGATGCATTGTGATGCATTATGATGCATTATGACTCATTGTGATACATTATGATGCATTATGATACAGTATGATACAGTATGATGCATTCTGATACTTGAGGTTTTATGCGGATGCAAGAACATAACTGTTTTCAACAAGGTCCTTATGGACTAATGTTTACCAGGACCAAATAAAGGCAAGTATCACATGAACCTTTCAGAACTTATATTTAGTCCTTTCATTGACGACATCGTTATGATATCAGTATTACTGTGCATATGTGGGTGTGAGCTGTTGCCTAGCAACGGCTGCAGTAAGTGAGACAAATGGGAGCTCGGAGAAAAGAGGACAGAGAATTTTACAATGGGAGAGGAGAGAGGGAGCTGTGAGACGACGCCGCCATTACTCTGAATGTGCCGAACCAAGAGGAGTTTCAAGAAGATCTATTCTGATGCATTTCATATGTCCTGAATGTCTATAATGCATTAGTAACATACTTATAATGCGTTACAGTCTGCTTATAGTCATGTACAATTTAGTTCAAACAAGATGACTATGACGTGTTTGAAACATGAATGAGTAGTCATCTTCACAATACTTGTGTTCCACTCCTTTATACACATGAAAGTTGCCAAACCTGCACGTCAGTTCCCCTCATATTCAGATCATCTCTTCCTGTCTGCATGTCAGAGCACGCAGCCGCCTGAAGAATGAGCAACACATATACAGATGTTTAACTCTTTCATTGATCATATCTGAGCACCTTTGTCTGTTCAAAAGTTATTTTTAATGATGATTTATCAAGTTCCTGCACTCCCTATGAAGACCTGTCAGGTGTCTCCTTCCTAGCCTATCAATCCTTTCCTTGGCTCCTTCTCTTACTCATCAATACAAGGTGTTTCTGCTTGCGCTGCTCTTCCAGACCCAGTTGGTTAAATTACTCAACCAGAATGTTAAATTCTCATAAATACATTCGACTGAATCTCAAAAGAGAGACAGTCTCTATGTTATTAGAGAAAGGAAGTTCAGGAATATGTTAAATGTCGGGATCTGGATTAGGTCGTAGATTTGAAAGCACTATGTAAAATGGGGCCTTTGGCCCCTCTTTTATGTGATTTCCCACATTATTTTAAAAGCATGTCTCCATTTATTGGCAGATTAAAGTGCTCCTTGATGCTCTAATTATTTGTCTGGCGCCCTGGTTTCTCTCCACTGTCTGTAGTTTTATTCCATCATCGTCACAACTAATCCTCTTTTCCACACTCCACTCTTCTGCTGGTCTGAGGCGATGGATCCTGTTGGCCAGCAGCCGGTGAGATACGTACATTTGTACATTTGCACCACGTATGGAGAGTAGTGCTGTGAAGGTGACCACCCTCCTCTTCCTCGGTCCGGGATGCAGAGAGGCTCACGTCTGGCCTGCATGGTGACACGGTGACCTTGAGACGGTGCAGGCCACTTCATCGCACAAAGAGAAACGCATTAAAGTGCTGAATAGATTACCTGTTGCCAAAGTAGGCCGACTGCATGAACTGTTTGCTAATGCAAAGACGCCTGAACGTGTCCCGGACTAAAGACTAAAGACGTGCGTTTGCTTGTCCTAAACTTATTTAGGAGAAAACCTCTTTGAGAGACACCGACCCTCTGAACTCTACCAGAAAGAGATCCTCTCTGCAACATGGAGTCCTTGGCGTAACGTTTAAAAAGATCCCATTAAGTTGCTAATGTGGGACTCTCCTCTCCTCATGCGTCCACGTACGCAGGAGCTGTGTGCCGGCAGAAGGAAGACGACCTCTTGTCCTCCATATATGGACGTCAGTCCTGATGTTTGTGACGCAAAAGACGAGTGGAACAAAATCGCTCTGCTTGAGAATTCTGTCTCTTCCAGATATTCCATTGGTGTTTATGGGCAGACCTCTTGCATTAAGCATCTTTAATAAGCTTTTCTTTAAAGGTACAGGAAGGTCAAACTATTTATTTATGCTCTACTAAGACCCACACGTGGGCAGCAGGTATTTATTTAATTCCTTTCCTTTAATTCCACTATGGTGGGTCTTACGCAACAGCAGACGTTTATGATCAAAGTGTTTTTTAATCTGCACAATGCAGCCAAATAAAGATCTACATTCCCTTCCAGTTGCATTCATGTTGTTGTTGTGAGATGCATCTACTATACAGTATAGATTGCATACATATAGTAACTGGACATATCTAACAGTGTAGTCAAGACTATTACATCTTGGCAATTTCAACAGATTTTGAATGCCGCATGGATATTTTTTTATATCTGAATTTGTATTAAAATGTGTGCTCTACATTTCAACATGAGGTATGCAGTCAGTAATTGATGTAGCAACACTGTGCTCCATGAGCAGATAAGTAAAGATACTCATGATGCCGTAGTCCTACTAACAGACTATTATTATTATTATTATTATTATTATTATTATTACATGTATCATAGGATAACAGCTCTGCCAGACTGGGCAGCTCTTAGTAACCTCCTCATGGTGCTGGTGGTGAGATCAGTAACTGCCCTCCTCCTTCTCCTCCTCCTCCTCCTCCTCCTCCTCCTCCTTCTCCTCCAGGGAAGCAACCATTTAACCACCAGTTGACCTTTTAAACTCTCGTGACCTTGTAGTGTCACAGAAAGACAATGCAGAGCATCGTGGCTCATCAAAACATCTGCCGTGCCCCATCAGTCCGCATGAATATTTGAGTTCCCGTCTGTGTGTAGAGTGGTGGATCGCTCCCTGTGGA
>NC_136593.1:29506556-29544056 GCF_910589615.1 Taurulus bubalis | reverse complement strand
TGTTGTGTTTGCGAGCTCTGCTCTCCTTAAAAAGAAACACCCAACTGGTTCAACCTGGCAGATAAAAGACAGAAAAAGATAAAGAGTGAGAGCACGTTTCATCCTCCTCTTCCTCCCCTCAGGAAGTCTTTCACTGTTGCACACGCTTGTCTTCTCTTGACTTCTATCCTGCAGGTATTATGTCCTGCTCTCGCCCTTTTACCTCTCATCCTCCTCTCCTCCTCCTCCTCTCCTCTTCCTCCTCCTCCTCCTCCTCCTCTCCTCTTCCTCCTCCTCCTCGTCCTCCTCCTCCTCCTCCACCTCCTCCTCCTCCTCCTCTCCTCCTCCTCCTCTCTTCTTCCTCCTCCTCCTCCTCCTCCTCCTCTCCTCTTCCTCCTCCTCCTCCTCGTCCTCCTCCTCCTCCTCCACCTCCTCCTCCTCCTCCTCCTCCTCCTCCTCCTCCACCTCCTCCACCTCCTCCTCCTCCTCCTCTTCTCAGCGAGGCGGATTGGGTTTCAGTAATTACCCGAGTGTGTCTTCTAACTGGATGCAGGGAGAGAAGCGGCATGGCAGGAGGGATGATTGATGGCTGACATGTTAGGGGAGATAATGGATGGAGAGAAGGAGCATATAGACAGAAGGATGGATGGACTCAGAGGAGGTGTAGACTAATGGCAGAGGATGGACTAGAGCAGGGGGGTCAAACTCATTTAGTGAAGGGGCCACATGCTGCCCATGTTGATCTCAAGTGGGCCGGACCAGTAAAATCACAGCATAATAATGCATACATAATCATCAGGTCAGGTTTCCTTCCTTTATGACCTCCTGCTCACAGCTAAGGAGTCTGCGGTAAACAAGATTAAAGCAGACTGGGAAGTTGAATTACAAACAAACTTTTCTGAGAATTTCTAGAAAAAGGCTCTTGAGGCTGTTAATTCCTCTTCTAGCTGTGCTAGTCTGTCTCTCATACAGTTTAAAGTGCTCCACCGTCTACATTACAGCAAACATAAACTCTTTAAAATGTATCCAGAGTCAATGGATGAAGCCTGTAGTAGATGCTTCCAGACTCCTTGTAACCTGACTCACATGTTTTGGTCCTGTTCCAAATTAGATAATTATTGGCAGTCCTTTTTTAAATCCATTTCTGACATTTTAGGTATAACCGTTAATCCATCCCCACACATAGTTATTTTCGGTAGGTCTCCTGACAGCCTTGCCACCTCAGCGACTCAGGACAATATTATTGCTTTTGCCTCTTTAATTGCCCGTAGGAAGATCCTTCTCTTATGGAAATCTTCACAACCCCCGTCCATCAAAGCATGGTTACATGATATCCTGTTCCCTTCTTAAATTGGAGAAAATTAAATTCACTCTTAGCTCTGATAGGTTTTATGCTTGCTGGAGACCTCTTCTTCGATATTTTGATGGACTTTCTTCTGATGAGGTGCTGTAGTATGCCATGACCTGCTGTTACGGACTCTTTCCTTGGTTGATTTTATATAACTGTTCATTTACTAATTCTTAATTCATTTTTGTTTATTTTTCATTAGATTTTGTTTTGTTTTGTTTGTTTGTGTATCCTCAATTGAGAGGTTGTTGTTTTTGTTGGTTGGGGAGGGAGTTTGTTTTGAATGATACTGTTGACCTGAATGCTTGGGGGGGGAAAGAAAAAGGCTAAATGTATCACAATTGTACTTGTTTCTTTGTCTACTTGCCTTAAAATAAAAAAAATAAAAAAATAATGCATACATAATGACAGTAGTGACAGTATAATGACAATACTGTTTACCTGCCTGCTCTCCTCTGCAGATTCCCTCACAGTTGGGCAATATCTCTAGTAAAGTCAGTGCAGCAACCAATTGGGACTGTGGCTCAATGGTTATTATGCCCATCTTACAATCAGAGGATCAGTGGTTCAAGTCCCAACTTGGGTAGTTTCTGCAATTTTAACAATTATCCCGCGGGTCGGACTGGACCCCCTGGCGGGTCGGATCCGGCCCACGGGCCGTATGTTTGACACCCCTGGACTGCAGGGCTAGGGGCCACTTAATGGTCTCCATGGTTACTGGTCCTGTACCGGCCTGCTGCTGCATCATGAATGCGTCGTGATGCGAGCGTCCTGTCACACGGCAGCACAGCCTCCCCAAGGTGACGCATGAAATAGTCATGCGGTTCCCTGTGGCTGCGGCTCGCTGGGAGGAGGGATGCTGTGTCGACTCCCACTCGCTCACATCTGGGACCCAGTGAGCAGCTGGTTTACATTTGGCTCAACTTTCTCCACTTGGTTTTAGTCCTGCTCTCTTATGGTTGTGTGCTCTGTACTTTACATCTACATTTCTACAACCCTTTCACTGTTCTCTCTCTCTGGCTCCGCCCACGCTCCGGTCATGTGACGCGGTGAGGAGGGATCTTTACCTTCCTTTCGTTCCTTTAGTTAACACCAGCATTTATCTTCTTTTAAGGCTTTTTAAAATGGTTTCATCTTCTGTGTGACCTGCAGTGTGTGGGGCCCTTCAGGCTGTTGACACGGCTCACTGTGTGTCGGCCCACCAGCCGACCCCCACGGGTCCACACAGCCCTGCAGCGCTGAAACCCAGAGTGTGACTGACAGGCCAATCTCCTAGAGAGACGGGAACACGGATTGCTCTCTTGGAAACCGATGGATCCACCTCACATGCCGCGTTGTTACATTATTCAGCCGGCATCCTTCCCTCAGATCTCTGTGGAATTCTTTCAAACCAAATGAAAACATTCCCATCTGCATCTGCCGTGTCAGCAGTCCTGCACTTTCTTGGATCCATCATTCCCGCCCCCGCTAAGACACACACACACACGCACACACACACACACACACACACACACACGCACACACACACACACACACACACACACGCACACACACACACACACACACACACACACACACACACACACACACACACACACACACACACACGTGCCTCCTTCCATTTGTTGGATGGATTGAACCATCGCATACAAGTGGGAACAAACCAGAACAGCTGCAGCAAAGTCACCATTCCATAATGGACAATATGTCTTGGAGCTGTGTGTGTGTGTGTGTGTGTGTGTGTGTGTGTGTGTGTGTGTGTGTGTGTGTGTGTGTGTGTGTGTGTGTGCGTGCGTGCGTGCGTGCGTGCGTGCGTGCGTGCGTGCGTGCGTGCGTGCGTGCGTGTGTGCGTGCGTGCGTGTGTGTGTGTGTGCGTGCGTGCGTGTGCGTGCGTGTGTGTGTGTGTGTGTGTGTGTGTGTGTGTGCGTGAGCAATAAAGCATGTCAGAGCAGCTCAGCCTCGCTCTTCCCACATTTTTCCCACAGTAGTGAAGCAATAGGCATCAGACAGTAAATGTTGCAAGAACTGTGTAGTAAGGTGAGTCATGTATTTAACAGGAATGTTCACGTTGGCACGTTTATTGTCCTAGAGATCTACCTGTCAGGTGACCTGAGAGACATTTGTCTCGTTTGCTCTTTGCACTGTTTCATGAAGTCCCTCCACGCTCCACGCTGCACGATGCACTGCGTGTCCCGCTCTGTGTCCCGCTTTGTTTCTCTAGCGCTCTCATGTGCGAGGGTCTTGTGTAAGACCACCCTGTGTGTTCATGTAAACCTTCATTCTGCCTCCACTCCACGACCACATGTCTATTGAAGGATCCGTTAATAAATACACAAGCATACGACACGTGAATGCCTGGTCCTGGGAATCTGACTGAGAATGAGCTTGAAGTTCAAATCTGCTTTGTGTCCTCGTCTGTAAAATAAACCCTGGAGTCACTGCATGTGGTGTCACTGCATGTGGAGTCACTGCATGTGGAGTCACTGCATGTGGTGTCACTGCATGTGGAGTCACTGCATGTGGTGTCACTACATGTGGTGTCACTGCATGTGGAGTCACTGCATGTGGTGTCACTGCATGTGGAGTCACTGCATGTGGAGTCACTGCATGTGGTGTCACTGCATGTGGTGTCACTACATGTGGTGTCACTGCATCTTGTGTCACTGCATGTGGAGTCACTGCATGTGGTGTCACTGCATGTGGTGTCACTACATGTGGTGTCACTGCATGTGGTGTCACTGCATGTGGTGTCACTGCATCTTGTGTCACTGCATGTGGAGTCACTGCATGTGGAGTCACTGCATCTTGTGTCACTGCATGTGGAGTCACTGCATGTGGTGTCACTGCATGTGGAGTCACTGCATCTTGTGTCACTGCATGTGGAGTCACTGCATCTTGTGTCACTGCATGTGGAGTCACTGCATGTGGTGTCACTGCATGTGGAGTCACTGCATGTGGTGTCACTGCATGTGGAGTCACTGCATGTGGAGTCACTGCATCTTGTGTCACTGCATGTGGTGTCACTGCATGTGGTGTCACTGCATGTGGTGTCACTGCATCTTGTGTCCCTGCATGTGGTGTCACTGCATGTGGTGTCACTGCATCTTGTGTCCCTGCATCTTGTGTCCCTGCATCTTGTGTCCCTGCATCTTGTGTCACTGCATCTTGTGTCACTGCATGAGGTGTTACTGCATGAGGCCGCTCTCTGCTGGTCAGCAGGACGCTCTCTGCTGTCAGCGCGGCCAGAGGCCGCCAGCAGGAGGGAAGCTGCTGCACAGCTCACGTCTTTCTCCTGGTTAAGCAGCGTCTGTTCATCACGTCACACAGAGCCATAAATAGACCCTTTACTGAGAACATTTATCTTTAGCTCTGCTATTGTAGGTTAGCGTGGGCAGAGGGATATCATCAAATATTAACATACTGCCCGCTAAGCCATGAACTATTCACTGTGACAGACATACACCTCTTGCTTGGAGGACTTCCTGCACATGTGTGCCCTAAAAGAGAAACACGGACATTTACAGTCCCATTCATCACATTTCAGTAAAAAGGAACGTTATGAAGTCTATCCTCAGTCATCCTCTCTCCATGTCAGACTCACAGATGCTTCTTTCAAACAGCATCCAGACAGTAATGCTGTCGAAGGAGAGTCACATCTTATCGTCACCTCAACATCAAGCACTACACATCCCTGAGTGGACGTTTCACTGATTTGATCCCATTGAATCCAATAATAATAATAATACATTTTGTGTTAAAAAAAACAACAACGTATCTTTCAGTTAGAAGTAAGAAATATAAATGACTATTTCCATACTACTACTATTTAGAAAATGATTTAGTTAGATGATAAATATGAATATTACATTTAATGCCCAGCCCTAAAAAGAAGCATTTTGAACAACATTAATTATAATTAATATATCATTAATTACACAAACTTATATCTGAACATATCAGACGTTCTGCAAGTCAACACATAGGATCAGGTTTCTGACTGCGCTTGAGTCTAACATGTATTAATACAGCGTATACTCAGAGAGTGTGTGTGTGTGTGTGTGTGAGAGACACACAGCTGGGCTCGTCACTAGCATTATAATGTCTCTGGAGCTCTTGCCACACAGAGTCCTGTGTTAAATCTGTGCTTTTAGAAACGATAGACAAGTCACAACATTGACCGTTGTCCTTTTTCTGTTAGGATGCGTCTTTACATTCACTCTCATCAATGGGAGAATGTGTTCCTCCGATGTGAAGCAGCAGACACTGACTTCATTTCATGGATGAACAGCCTAAAGCCACTCTGTGTGATACTGATCCTTTGTGGCCCCGCCCAGCTGCCCTGTACAATAGCCAATGAGCAGCTCCCGTTTGCACCACAGTCTCTTGTGTCTGAGGGAGACGCGCATTCATTCCCTCACAGACGAATACAGATGGGATGTGAACATGCGGCCGTGGTCTTAAATGAGAGCCGAGAGCCTCGGCAGGTCTGTCCCACACTTTGTCTTCTGCACCGTGGAGAGGAAAACCTCCAGGAGCCTCCGTCTCCGTCAAAGAGGACGGGGAGCAAAGTGCTGGGACGCCACAGGAGCTCTTCCTCCTCCTGCTTTCAGTTATCTCTGCTGAGCCGTCGCAGTCTCTCAACTCACAAGGAAGAAGCTCGGGGAGCGTTGCTGCCATGTGGCATCGCTCCTGCTCTTCATCAGATTCATCTTCCAACTATTTCTTTAACCCCTAATTTGAGAAGATGAGGCCCGTCATTTAAACTGCGAGCACACATTCCTCAGAGTGAGTGGAGCGGGATCAAACGGGCCCTCCACCCCAAGTGGTTCAACACCAAGACTCCCAGGTCCACCCAGGCCACAGGAGGCAGGAGGCAGGAGGCAGGAGGCAGGAGAAAGGAGGCAGGAGGCAGGAGGCAGGAGGCAGGAGGCAGGAGGAAGGAGGCAGGAGGAAGGAGGCAGGAGGCAGGAGGAAGGAGGCAGGAGGAAGGAGGCAGGAGGCAGGAGGCAGGAGGCAGGAGAAAGGAGGCAGGAGGCAGGAGGCAGGAGGAAGGAGGCAGGAGGAAGGAGGCAGGAGGCAATAGGAAGGAGGCAGTAGGAAGGAGGCAGGAGGCAGGAGGCAGGAGAAAGGAGGCAGGAGGCAGGAGGCAGGAGGCAGGAGGCAGGAGAAAGGAGGCAGGAGGCAGGAAGCATGAGGCAGGAGGAAGGAGGCAGGAGGAAGGAGGCAGGAGGCAGTAGGAAGGAGGCAGTAGGAAGGAGGCAGGAGGCAGGAGGCAGGAGGCAGGAGGAAGGAGGAAGGAGGCAGGAGGAAGGAGGAAGGAGGAAGGAGGAAGGAGGCAGGAGGCAGGAGGAAGGAGGCAGGAGGAAGGAGGAAGGAGGCAGGAGGCAGGAGGAAGGAGGCAGGAGGAAGGAGGCAGGAGGCAGGAGGTAGGAGGAAGGAGGCAGGAGGCAGGAGGAAGGAGGCAGGAGGAAGGAGGCAGGAGGAAAGAGGCAGGAGGCAGGAGGAAGGAGGCAGGAGGAAGGAGGCAGGAGGAAGGAGGCAGGAGGAAAGAGGCAGGAGGAAAGAGGCAGGAGGAAGGAGGCAGGAGGAAGGAGGCAGGAGGCAGGAGGCAGGAGGTAGGAGGCAGGAGGAAGGAGGCAGGAGGCAGGAGGAAGGAGGCAGGAGGAAGGAGGCAGGAGGAAAGAGGCAGGAGGCAGGAGGCAGGAGGAAGGAGGCAGGAGGAAGGAGGCAGGAGGAAGGAGGCAGGAGGAAGGAGGCAGGAGGCAGGAGGAAGGAGGCAGGAGGAAAGAGGCAGGAGGCAGGAGGAAGGAGGCAGGAGGAAGGAGGCAGGAGGCAGGAGGCAGGAGGAAGGAGGCAGGAGGAAGGAGGCAGGAGGAAAGAGGCAGGAGGAAGGAGGCAGGAGGAAGGAGGCTGGAGGCAGGAGGCAGGAGGCAGGAGGCAGGAGGCAGGAGGCAGGAGGCAGGAGGAAGGAGGCAGGAGGCAGGAGGAAGGAGGCAGGAGGAAAGAGGCAGGAGGCAGGAGGCAGGAGGAAGGAGGCAGGAGGAAGGAGGCAGGAGGCAGGAGGCAGGAGGAAGGAGGCAGGAGGCAGGAGGAAGGAGGCAGGAGGCAGGAGGAAGGAGGCAGGAGGAAGGAGGCAGGAGGCAGGAAGCAGGAGGAAGGAGGCAGGAGGCAGGAGGAAGGAGGCAGGAGGAAGGAGGAAGGAGGCAGGAGGCAGGAGGAAGGAGGCAGGAGGCAGGAAGCAGGAGGAAGGAGGCAGGAGGCAGGAGGAAGGAGGCAGGAGGCAGGAGGAAGGAGGCAGGAGGCAGGAGGCAGGAGGCAGGATGCCGCGTGGGCCCAACGTGTGCTGACTTCACACGAACAACCTTTTAGGAAACGAGTGCAGTTCAGAACGTGAGTTTGTGTGTCGGATAATGTGCCTTGTGGTGGCATCTTTTCTTCCATTGCTTCTTTTGCAAATGATCTGCCGCCATTAAAGGAGGGAACATGACCCAAATCTAGATGCTTTTTACTGGCCAACAGAAAGAGCCACACACACACACACACACATATATATATATATATATATATATATATATATATATATATATATATATATATATATATATATATATATATATATATATATATATATATCTGTATGTGTGTCGATAGAGCAAAGCCTGTGATGTGGTGCAGCAGGTTGTAGGTTCATATTTGTCCAACCCTCTGCTTCTTTCCCTCACACGGGTTCCTTCTCTTCTGGCCACACAGCGGTTTGGTCACTTGGTGATGATGTAACTCCAGTTGCATTTCTCGGCGTCAGCAGAGGAGCTTCCTGTGGAAAACGGTCGCTGACTTCTCCCCGTTTTCCTCTCGGCTCTCCTCTCCTGGCAGCAGAGGAATACGTTGCCGTTCCACCTGCATGCCGAGTTGTGGTTACGATACGAGAGAGAGGTTTCTGTCCGCCCTCACACTTCCTGCTGGCCTGTTGGGGGATGCACTCTGGAACGTTCACACATCCCAGACTGCTTGAGCAGAAATATGTATAAATGCTCTGTGTTTACAGAGCGGCTGCTTGTGAGTAACGGCCTCCTTCAGAGAGAGCCGGTGGTCTGACTGTTGAGGTCTGTGGACCCTCACAGACTATGACCCCATCACATCCTCAGGAGAAGTTTCAAGCAAGAATCCACAGCCGTGTCCTCTTTCACTAAAAAGTTATTATTGGAATAACTTGCATTAAAGCACCGAGCAGGAAAATATAAGATAACGTTTAGGTGTAAACGATTTGTCTATCGACAAACAATGTGAACAATATACATTATATTATTTTAAGAATTTATCTCTTAGATATGAAGGCTTTTTCCTGTTTTGCATGATTTATATGAAACATCTGGTTGAACAAAACAAGTCATAAGAAGATGTCACTTTGGGTTCTTGGAAATTGTGCCGGACTGATGAATCCCTTTATTAACTGCAGCCAGATACATATTAATAATGCACCAGAGACATTATGCTCTCTGTTCAGGTTATTATAATATATATTAGAAGCATAATATAATAGAAAGTGACACCTGTTCCAACTAGTGGAACACTCATACTTTATGTCGTGTTTGTTTTAGAACCAAAGTATAAAAACTATGTTTTTAGGAGTTTAGTCTCCTGGATGATTAGAAGCTTTAAAGGTGTTGCTGGTTCCCTTTGGTCAGAGCCAGGCTAGCAGTTTCCCTTTGTTTCAAGTCTTTATGCTAAGCTACGCTAACTGACTGACGGCTACAGACTTATCTTAACCGTGCAGATGTGTGAGTGGCATCAATCTTTTCTTCTAGATCTTGGCAAGAAAGTTGAACTAATGCTTTCAGTTTCATTTCCTTTTAAAGGAACAATGCAACACTGTGCCTCCGTTGTTCCGGCTCTCTGTAACACCATTAAACGAGCAGCGGTCCTTCCTGTCGCATCACGTCTGCTCTCTTTGTCTCCACGCCATCGGGGCATCAAACGTTTGTTCAGGGAATGAGTTGATGTGCTGTGTGTGCTGTGTGTGTTGTGTGTGTTGTGTGTGTTGTGTGTGTGTTGTGTGTGTGTTGTGTGTGTTGTGTGTGTGTTGTGTGTTGGGCCTGAAAGGAGCATGAAGGCCTCTTTGTCCGGCTCATAGATGCTCCTGTCTGCTTGTTGCTGCTGTGAGAAGAGTCTGTTTAGGAAAGTCTGTGTTCTTTGTGAGCGGATCATTCACTGGAGGCTCTCTTGATAGTCTGTGTGCTGGAGGTGATACTGGGACTGGAGGTGATACTGGGACTGAAGGTGATACTGGGACTGGAGGTGATACTGGGACTGAAGGTGATACTGGGACTGGAGGTGATACTGGGACTGAAGGTGATACTGGGACTGGAGGTGATACTGGGACTGAAGGTGATACTGGGACTGGAGGTGATACTGGGACTGAAGGTGATACTGGGACTGGAGGTGCTACTGGGACTGGAGGTGATACTGGGACTGGAGGTGATACTGGGACTGGAGGTGATACTGGGACTGGAGGTGATACTGACTGGAGGTGATACTGACTGGAGGTGATACTGGGACTGGAGGTGATACTGACTGGAGGTGATACTGGGACTGGAGGTGCTACTGGGACTGGAGGTGATACTGGGACTGGAGGTGATACTGGGACTGAAGGTGATACTGGGACTGGAGGTGATACTGACTGGAGGTGATACTGGGACTGGAGGTGCTACTGGGACTGGAGGTGATACTGGGACTGAAGGTGATACTGGGACTGGAGGTGCTACTGGGACTGGAGGTGATACTGGGACTGAAGGTGCTACTGGGACTGAAGGTGATACTGACTGGAGGTGCTACTGGGACTGAAGGTGCTACTGGGACTGAAGGTGATACTGACTGGAGGTGCTACTGGGACTGAAGGTGCTACTGGGACTGGAGGTGCTACTGGGACTGGAGGTGATACTGGGACTGGAGGTGCTACTGGGACTGAAGGTGATTCTGACTGGAGGTGCTACTGGGACTGAAGGTGCTACTGACTGGAGGTGCTACTGGGACTGAAGATGCTACTGGGACTGGAGGTGCTACTGGGACTGGAGGTGATACTGGGACTGGAGGTGATACTGGGACTGAAGGTGCTACTGGGACTGAAGATGATACTGGGACTGAAGGTGCTACTGGGACTGGAGGTGCTACTGGGACTGGAGGTGATACTGGGACTGGAGGTGATACTGGGACTGAAGGTGCTACTGGGACTGAAGGTGATACTGACTGGAGGTGATACTGGGACTGAAGGTGCTACTGGGACTGAAGGTGATACTGACTGGAGGTGCTACTGGGACTGAAGGTGCTACTGGGACTGAAGGTGATACTGACTGGAGGTGCTACTGGGACTGAAGGTGCTACTGGGACTGGAGGTGCTACTGGGACTGGAGGTGATACTGGGACTGGAGGTGCTACTGGGACTGAAGGTGATACTGACTGGAGGTGCTACTGGGACTGAAGGTGCTACTGACTGGAGGTGCTACTGGGACTGAAGATGCTACTGGGACTGGAGGTGCTACTGGGACTGGAGGTGATACTGGGACTGGAGGTGATACTGGGACTGAAGATGATACTGGGACTGAAGGTGCTACTGGGACTGAAGATGATACTGGGACTGAAGGTGCTACTGGGACTGGAGGTGCTACTGGGACTGGAGGTGATACTGGGACTGAAGATGATACTGGGACTGAAGGTGCTACTGGGACTGAAGATGATACTGGGACTGAAGGTGCTACTGGGACTGGAGGTGCTACTGGGACTGAAGGTGATACTGGGACTGGAGGTGCTACTGGGACTGGAGGTGCTACTGGGACTGGAGGTGCTACTGGGACTGGAGGTGATACTGGGACTGGAACTCAGCTTCATGGCAGCAGCTGATGAAGGAGGGTTACTGACTGACAGACAGACAGACAGACAGAGAGACAGACAGACAGACAGAGAGACAGACAGACAGAGGCGGGTACCAATGAAACAAAGAGAGAACGAGGAATGGATGATTTCTGGGGGAGAAGGGAGCTGGACAAAGGTTCTGACAACACGATGACTCGTCAGAACCTTCATAACCTTTCACAAACCTTCATAACCCTTCACAAACCTTCATAACCCTTCATAACCCTTCACAAACCTTCATAACCCTTCACAAACCTTCATAACCCTTCATAACCCTTCACAAACCTTCATAACCCTTCACAAACCTTCAGAACTATTCACAAACCTTCATAACCCTTCACAAACCTTCATAACCCTTCATAACCCTTCACAAACCTTCATAACCCTTCACAAACCTTCATAACCCTTCACAAACCTTCAGAACTATTCACAAACCTTCATAACCCTTCATAAACCTTCAGAACCCTTTATAAACCTTCAGAACTATTCACAAACCTTCATAACCCTTTATAAACCTTCAGAACTATTCACAAACCTTCATAACCCTTCATAAACCTTCAGAACTATTCACAAACCTTCATAACCCTTTATAAACCTTCAGAACTATTCACAAACCTACATAACCCTTCATAAACCTTCATAACCCTTCATAATATAATGTAATGTAATGAGGGACATTTGGTTGCATCGAGGCTGCTGATTGGTTCAGGAAGAACAAAGAGGAGGAGGAGGGGCTGCAGGTCCAGTCGTCTCTTCTAGAGCAACACCTTCACATCTCATCATTTGTGAGCAGATGTTATGCTGGAGATGTAGTTTCACCTTTTTGTGTTCAACTATTGTGTGTGAAACATGAGAGAATAATGCAGATCATGAGAGAATAATGCAGATCACATGGAGACGTCTCTTTACTCAAGAAGGATTATTAATATTATTAGTATGCTTGTTTTAACTTACTTATTTTATTGTCTCATATCTTGCATGTGTTGCAGAGAGACAGACAAAGAGAAAATGTGGTCAGTAAAAAAAAAAGGCGTAAGTGATGGTGAGGCCTGTTGCCATGGTGATTGTGGTCAATGAATGGTTGCCATGGAACTCGCTACTTGGAATTCTGGGAAGGGGATATTTAGTTGTGTGTGTGTGTGTGTGTGTGTGTGTGTGTGTGTGTGTGTGGGTGTGTGTGTGTGTGTGTGTGTGTGTGTGTGTGTGTGTGTGTGTGATGATGATGAACGTGTGTCTCTGTGTCCTGACGGTAATAACAAGACGTTTACACTGGATGGTTACAGGTAGTTTTGAGTGACGTCTCATCAGCCCATGAGGGCGGGACTTAATTATTATTATTGATCAGCAGCATGAGCGATGACATCGTCCTCTTTGTTCGGCACACGGTAGCTACCTGTGTGTGTAGGGACTACCTTTGATTTAATATTTCATACGTAGGTTTGACTCGCGTCGTTTTCTCATGCAAACCGTGCATTTAGGAGGTCACGTTGTTTATTCACGTTGTGTGTGTGTGTGTGTGTGTGTGTGTGTGTCGACTACACACACACACACAGCGGATTGGATCTCCATCCACCTGATGTCAGTAGAAAAGTAGGTCAATGCCCATTAGAGCCGGATTTGCTGAGTCAGCTTGCAAATAATGTAAAACAAATTATGTAAGAAATACATGAGAAACGGTTGAAGATACAATAAACTGTCTTTTCTCTCTGATCATGTTCCTGTTGCTCTGTCCATTTGTCAGACATCTCATATCTTTCTCTTCATAGTCGTTTACTCAAAATGTTCTAGACATGAATCACGAATATCTTTGTTAACGTCTCGTTGCATGAGAGTAATGTAGGCACCGGGGTCCGGCTGGTCTGGTGTCAGAGGACCTGGTCTGGTAGCAGAGGACTTGGTCTGGTACCAGAGGACCTGGTCTGGTGTCAGATAACCTGGTCTGGTACCAGAGAACCTGGTCTGGTACCAGAGGACCTGGTCTGGTGTCAGAGGACCTGGTCTGGTGTCAGATAACCTGGTCTGGTGTCAGAGGACTTGGTCTGGTACCAGAGGACCTGGTCTGGTGTCAGAGGACTTGGTCTGGTATCAGAGGACCTGGTCTGGTGTCAGATAACCTGGTCTGGTGTCAGAGGACCTGGTCTGGTGTCAGAGGACCTGGTCTGGTGTCAGATAACCTGGTCTGGTACCAGAGAACCTGGTCTGGTACCAGAGGACCTGGTCTGGTGTCAGATAACCTGGTCTGGTACCAGAGAACCTGGTCTGGTACCAGAGGACCTGGTCTGGTGTCAGATAACCTGGTCTGGTGTCAGAGGACTTGGTCTGGTACCAGAGGACCTGGTCTGGTGTCAGAGGACTTGGTCTGGTGTCAGAGGACTTGGTCTGGTAGCAGAGGACCTGGTCTGGTGTCAGATAACCTGGTCTGGTGTCAGAGGACCTGGTCTGGTGTCAGAGGACCTGGTCTGGTGTCAGATAACCTGGTCTGGTACCAGAGAACCTGGTCTGGTACCAGAGGACCTGGTCTGGTGTCAGAGGACCTGGTCTGGTGTCAGATAACCTGGTCTGGTGTCAGAGGACTTGGTCTGGTACCAGAGGACCTGGTCTGGTGTCAGAGGACTTGGTCTGGTATCAGAGGACCTGGTCTGGTTTCAGAGGACCTGGTCTGGTATCAGAGGATCTGGTCTGGTACCAGAGGAGCTGGTCTGGTGTCAGAGGACCTGGTCTGGTATCAGAGGACCTGGTCTGGTATCAGAGGACCTGGTCTGGTGTCAGAGGACCTGGTCTGGTACCAGAGGACCTGGTCTGGTGTCAGAGGACCTGGTCTGGTGTCAGATAACCTGGTCTGGTGTCAGAGGACTTGGTCTGGTACCAGAGGACCTGGTCTGGTGTCAGAGGACCTGGTCTGGTATCAGAGGACCTGGTCTGGTTTCAGAGGACCTGGTCTGGTATCAGAGGATCTGGTCTGGTACCAGAGGACCTGGTCTGGTGTCAGAGGACCTGGTCTGGTATCAGAGGACCTGGTCTGGTACCAGAGGACCTGGTCTGGTGTCAGAGGACCTGGTCTGGTATCAGAGGACCTGGTCTGGTATCAGAGGACCTGGTCTGGTGTCAGAGGACCTGGTCTGGTACCAGAGGACCTGGTCTGGTAGCAGAGGACTTGGTCTGGTGTCAGAGGACCTGGTCTGGTAGCAGAGGACTTGGTCTGGTGTCAGAGAACCTGGTCTGGTGTCAGATGACCTGGTCTGGTAGCAGAGGACTTGGTCTGGTAGCAGAGGACCTGGTCTGGTGGCAGAGGACTTGGTGTCCCCTGCATGCCGCTGTCCCTCCGGTCCTGGAGGTGATGATGATGATGATGATGGTGATGATGAAGCAGCGTGACACAAGAGGCTCACATGCGTCTGCAGCTCTGAGAGGAGAGAGGATGCTTCATGCTAGAGTACACACACACACACACACACACACACACACACGGGACCAGAATAGACTGTGTGCGTCGTGTGGATGCTTGTTGCACTCGGAGCATGTGCACGTGAGCGTGTGCACGTGAGCGTGTGAGCGTGAGCGTGTGCACGTGAGCGTGTGAGCGTGTGAGCGTGTGCACGTGAGCGTGTGAGCGTGAGCGTGTGAGCGTGTGCACGTGAGCGTGAGGCGCCCCTCCCCCGCCTCACGGTGACGTCAGCGCTGTACAGTACGCTGTGAGCCCATCCCCCTCTGACTGCACCATCATCCTCAGTGGAGCAGCTTTGGGTTGTTCCTCCAGCATCCACACACACAGACACACACACACAGACACACACACACACACACACACACACACACACACACACACACACACACACACACACACACACAAAGAAGGGACCAGATTGTAAAATGCACACGTCTTCTTCCTCACTGCCTCTGCGTCTTCATTCAGCCATCGTGTCTTGCAGCATTACCCATAATCCTCCTTGGGAGTCAGTCATTCTCCATTTCACTTTAATCTCGTAACTCTGGTGCTTTTCCTTATGGAAACACATTATGAGCAGAGACACTGAACAAGGTAACAGGTTTTTAAATGAGCTGAATATGGACAAACATCCATGAAAAGGTAAACTCTCTGTTGTTTCTTTGGTATGTAACTTGCCAGAGCTGACCACCTTCTTACTATATTGCTTTTCAAAGCCCATAATTCCCAATGCACATACATGCATCACACCTGCAACACACACAGTCCTGTTGTCTGAAGGCTGCACTTGAAGCCTGGATCAATAGCTCATCAGCTGTATTATGCGTCCCTCTCTGGTTGTTGACAGAGCGTGTTGCCCGACACGCGACACGCTTGTAATGAGATCATCCTGTCCATCGAGCGGCTGTTTGACATCATGTGTGTTTGCTGCAGCGACTTAGTGGAGGACATGTTGCTGGTGGAGGACATGTTGCTGGTGGAGGACATGTTGCTGGTGGAGGACATGTTGCTGGTGGAGGACATGTTGTTAGTGGAGGACATGTTGCTGGTGGAGGACATGTTGCTGGTGGAGGACATGTTGCTGGTGGAGGACATGTTGTTGGTGGAGGACATGTTGTTAGTGGAGGACATGTTGCTGGTGGAGGACATGTTGTTAGTGGAGGACATGTTGCTGGTGGAGGACATGTTGCTGGTGGAGGACATGTTGCTGGTGGAGGACATGCTGCTGGTGGAGGACATGTTGCTGGTGGAGGACATGCTGCTGGTGGAGGACATGTTGTTAGTGGAGGACATGTTGCTGGTGGAGGACATGTTGTTAGTGGAGGACATGTTGCTGGTGGAGGACATGCTGCTGGTGGAGGACATGTTGTTAGTGGAGGACATGTTCCTGGTGGAGGACATGTTGTTAGTGGAGGACATGTTGCTGGTGGAGGACATGTTGTTAGTGGAGGACATGTTGCTGGTGGAGGACATGTTGCTGGTGGAGGACATGTTGCTGGTGGAGGACATGTTGTTGGTGGAGGACATGTTGTTAGTGGAGGACATGTTGCTGGTGGAGGACATGTTGTTAGTGGAGGACATGTTGCTGGTGGAGGACATGTTGCTGGTGGAGGACATGTTGCTGGTGGAGGACATGCTGCTGGTGGAGGACATGTTGCTGGTGGAGGACATGCTGCTGGTGGAGGACATGTTGTTAGTGGAGGACATGTTGCTGGTGGAGGACATGTTGTTAGTGGAGGACATGTTGCTGGTGGAGGACATGCTGCTGGTGGAGGACATGTTGTTAGTGGAGGACATGTTCCTGGTGGAGGACATGTTGTTAGTGGAGGACATGTTGCTGGTGGAGGACATGTTGTTAGTGGAGGACATGCTGCTGGTGGAGGACATGTTGTTAGTGGAGGACATGTTGTTGGTGGAGGACATGTTGCTGGTGAAGGACATGTTGTTAGTGGAGGACATGTTGCTGGTGGAGGACATGTTGCTGGTGGAGGACATGTTGCTGGTGGAGGACATGCTGCTGGTGGAGGACATGTTGTTGGTGGAGGACATGTTGCTGGTGGAGGACATGTTGCTGGTGGAGGACATGTTGCTGGTGGAGGACATGTTGTTAGTGGAGGACATGTTGCTGGTGGAGGACATGTTGCTGGTGGAGGACATGTTGTTAGTGGAGGACATGTTGCTGGTGGAGGACATGTTGCTGGTGGAGGACATGTTGTTAGTGGAGGACATGTTGCTGGTGGAGGACATGTTGCTGGTGGAGGACATGTTGTTAGTGGAGGACATGCTGCTGGTGGAGGACATGTTGCTGGTGGAGGACATGTTGTTAGTGGAGGACATGTTGCTGGTGGAGGACATGTTGTTAGTGGAGGACATGCTGCTGGTGGAGGACATGTTGCTGGTGGAGGACATGTTGTTACTGGAGGACATGCTGCTGGTGGAGGACATGTTGTTAGTGGAGGACATGTTCCTGGTGGAGGACATGTTGTTAGTGGAGGACATGCTGCTGGTGGAGGACATGTTGTTAGTGGAGGACATGTTGTTGGTGGAGGACATGTTGCTGGTGGAGGACATGTTGTTAGTGGAGGACATGTTGTTGGTGGAGGACATGTTGCTGGTGGAGGACATGTTGCTGGTGGAGGACATGTTGTTAGTGGAGGACATGTTGTTAGTGGAGGACATGTTGTTAGTGGAGGACATGTTGCTGGTGGAGGACATGCTGTTAGTGGAGGACATGCTGCTGGTGGAGGACATGCTGTTAGTGGAGGACATGCTGCTGGTGGAGGACATGTTGTTGGTGGAGGACATGCTGCTGGTGGAGGACATGTTGTTAGTGGAGGACATGTTGTTGGTGGAGGACATGTTGCTGGTGGAGGACATGCTGCTGGTGGAGGACATGTTGCTGGTGGAGGACATGCTGCTGGTGGAGGACATGTTGTTAGTGGAGGACATGTTGCTGGTGGAGGACATGCTGTTAGTGGAGGACATGCTGCTGGTGGAGGACATGTTGTTAGTGGAGGACATGTTGTTGGTGGAGGACATGTTGCTGGTGGAGGACATGTTGTTAGTGGAGGACATGTTGTTGGTGGAGGACATGTTGCTGGTGGAGGACATGTTGTTAGTGGAGGACATGTTGCTGGTGGAGGACATGTTGTTAGTGGAGGACATGTTATTGGTGGAGGACATGTTGTTAGTGGAGGACATGTTGCTGGTGGAGGACATGTTGTTAGTGGAGGACATGCTGCTGGTGGAGGACATGTTGTTGGTGGAGGACATGTTGTTAGTGGAGGACATGTTGTTGGTGGAGGACATGTTGTTAGTGGAGGACATGTTGTTGGTGGAGGACATGTTGCTGGTGGAGGACATGTTGTTAGTGGAGGACATGCTGCTGGTGGAGGACATGTTGCTGGTGGAAGACATGTTGTTAGTGGAGGACATGTTGTTGGTGGAGGACATGTTGCTGGTGGAGGACATGTTGTTAGTGGAGGACATGTTGTTAGTGGAGGACATGTTGTTGGTGGAGGACATGTTGTTAGTGGAGGACATGTTGTTGGTGGAGGACATGTTGCTGGTGGAGGACATGTTGCTGGTGGAGGACATGTTGTTAGTGGAGGACATGCTGCTGGTGGAGGACATGTTGTTAGTGGAGGACATGTTGTTAGTGGAGGACATGTTGTTAGTGCAGGACATGTTGCTGGTGGAGGACATGTTGCTGGTGGAGAACATGTTGTTAGTGGAGGACATGTTGTTAGTGGAGGACATGTTGCTGGTGGAGGACATGTTGCTGGTGGAGAACATGTTGCTGGTGGAGGACATGTTGTTAGTGGAGGACATGTTGTTAGTGGAGGACATGTTGCTGGTGGAGGACATGTTGTTAGTGGAGGACATGTTGTTAGTGGAGGACATGTTGCTGGTGGAGGACATGTTGCTGGTGGAGAACATGTTGCTGGTGGAGGACATGTTGCTGGTGGAGGACATGTTGCTGGTGGAGGACATGTTGCTGGTGGAGGACATGTTGTTAGTGGAGGACATGTTGCTGGTGGAGGACATGTTGCTGGTGGAGGACATGTTGTTAGTGGAGGACATGCTGCTGGTGGAGGACATGTTGTTAGTGGAGGACATGTTGCTGGTGGAGGACATGTTGCTGGTGGAGGACATGTTGCTGGTGGAGGACATGTTGTTAGTGGAGGACATGTTGCTGGTGGAGGACATGTTGCTGGTGGAGGACATGCTGTTAGTGGAGGACATGTTGTTAGTGGAGGACATGTTGTTAGTGGAGGACATGTTGTTAGTGGAGGACATGCTGTTAGTGGAGGACATGTTGTTAGTGGAGGACATGTTGTTAGTGGAGGACATGCTGTTAGTGGAGGACATGTTGTTAGTGGAGGACATGTTGTTAGTGGAGGACATGCTGCTGGTGGAGGACATGTTGCTGGTGGAGGACATGTTGTTGGTGGAGGACATGTTGTTAGTGGAGGACATGTTGTTAGTGGAGGACATGTTGCTGGTGGAGGACATGTTGCTGGTGGAGGACATGTTGTTAGTGGAGGACATGCTGCTGGTGGAGGACATGTTGTTAGTGGAGGACATGTTGTTAGTGAAGGACATGTTGTTAGTGCAGGACATGTTGCTGGTGGAGGACATGTTGTTAGTGGAGGACATGTTGTTAGTGGAGGACATGTTGCTGGTGGAGGACATGTTGTTAGTGGAGGACATGTTGCTGGTGGAGGACATGTTGCTGGTGGAGAACATGTTGCTGGTGGAGGACATGTTGCTGGTGGAGGACATGTTGTTGGTGGAGAACATGTTGCTGGTGGAGAACATGTTGCTGGTGGAGGACATGTTGCTGGTGGAGGACATGTTGCTGGTGGAGGACATGTTGTTAGTGGAGGACATGTTGCTGGTGGAGGACATGTTGTTAGTGGAGGACATGTTGCTGGTGGAGGACATGTTGCTGGTGGAGGACATGTTGCTGGTGGAGAACATGTTGCTGGTGGAGGACATGTTGCTGGTGGAGGACATGTTGCTGACACACAGCTGGAGAGCAGAACGAGAAGCAGGTGTGACTTCACCATGAACAACGGGGGTCGCTTGTCCTAATAAAAGATTTCTCTCTCTCTGAAACAATGTACATCAGCCTTCTGTGCAGACCACACACACACACACACACACACACACACACACACACACACACACACACACACACACACACACACACACTGAGAGTGTGATGTGGTGAAGAAGAAGCAGTCTGTGTAGACCGTGTTCTGAATGAGAGAAGAAGAAGTGAAGGACAGACTCAAGTCAAGAACAAGCTGAACATCACCACGCATTGTTAAAAAAGGTCGGGAGCAGAAAGGAATTCTGGGAATGTTGTTCTGCAGAGCAGGTGCTGACCCCTCAGCTGTGGACGTCGTCTCCAAACCAGGAACAGATCTCCACCTTGATAAAGTGAAGTAGCTGACAGGTGCTGCAGGGCTACAGGTCCTCTGCTTGAGATCAGCTGCTGTTCCTCGGGGGGGGGGGGGGGGTGTGGAGCTGGAGACGAGGCGGGGTGCTGGAGACGAGGCGGGGTGCTGGAGACGAGGCGGGGTGCTGGAGACGAGGCGGGGTGCTGGAGACGAGGCGGGGTGCAGACCGTGTGATGACATCATCGTCTGCCTCAGCTTCTGGGGCTGCGCTCCACTTGTTCCAGCATGCAGGGCGTGACGCTGATCCTCCAATGAGCTCCAACTGAGGAATTACCTTATTCATTTGAGGAGATAGTGTGTTATGTTTCGTTTGAGCCGTGTGTGTGTGTGTGTGTGTGTGTGTGTGTATGTGTGTCTGACACACACTCACACACACCCTGCTGATTATCTTTATATTTCTTATAGATTTAAAAACAACATGTGCAATAATCCTTGAGCCTGGAGTTCCTTAATGCGTTGTTATGCTGCAGCAGCTCCCCTGATGCAAGTGAAGCACCGTCTATACGTCTGATGATGTCATTCATTGATCTGGCAGCTGGGCCGTGGCCACTAATCTCAGAGAGGCCTCAGAGGTCCTGGTTGGCTGCGGTGTGGACTGGTGGCAGCGTGACAGATGGGCTCACGTTTGAACGACTTTCTGCTTTCACCTCTGCATCTCTTTGTTCCTTCTGACGTTAAAGAAGCTGAGACGTGTAATGTATGTCATGTAATGTTACTCTGAGACCTGGTGCTGGACCACTGATCCACGAGTCTCTGCCAACGAGCGGCTGGACCTGGTTCTGAGAAGAGGAGTCTCTCTGGTCCAGTCACACACCTGATGAGCTGTGTTCTCTCTGCAGGGCCGGCATCGACGATGTGGAGACGGATGTGGTGGAGATTGAGGCCAAGCTCGACAAGGTGAGAACCACGGCAACAAATGTGTGACTTTCACTGGTGTTAGTGTGTTTCTTCCACCACATTTCACAAACAATGACTTCATATTACTCATAGTCAGAACCCTGAAGAGAGACGTCACCAGATATCAACAGACTATAAACAGTTTCCTTCAGTGAAACTGAGTTTGGAGCCATTTGTCTGCCGCTCTGCTTCTCTGTAATCTAATGCAATGCTTTTTAAACCAGGAAACACACAGACTGAGTTATTATATTTAATAGAGCCATGATAACACACACAAAGTGAGTGAGGACACACTCATACAACACAACCAGAGCTCATCATTAGGTTTTAGTGTTTATAAGATGTGAAACACAGCGAGCTCATTTAGGACATCACTGTGGAGACAGCATGTGTTTAAGAGCATTGTTCCTGGATTATTATAATTATGTGTTGAGACATAATAACTCTCAGTTCTACACCTACCAGCTGCTCTCACCTGAACAAAACCACCATGAACAACTAAAGTTGAATTCTTTAAAGGCAAACTAGATCATGGAAATGCATTTATTGGATGATCATTACTGGACATTAATGTTTTAAAGGCTTCAGGTCTACCATCAGATAAACTAGAGATGTTACTCAGAGCGAGATAGTGTTACTGTTGTGTGATTCACTTTGCTCTGGAGCTTTCATCTCCTCCTGCACTCTCCTGTCCCAAACGATTTGTGTCTTTGCATCAAGTTTAAATCACGGTCACTGGAGGGTCCATCAGGGACTAGTTCTGTTCAGCAGGGTCCTGCCGCTCTATCAGGATGCTCTGAAGGAGTCCTCATGCTCCTCTATCAGGATGCTCTGAAGGAGTCCTCATGCTCCTCTATCAGGATGCTCTGAAGGAGTCCTCATGCTCCTCTATCAGGATGCTCTGAAGGAGTCCTCATGCCGCTCTATGAGGATGCTCTGAAGGAGTCCTAATGCTCCTCTATCAGGATGCTCTGAAGGAGTCCTCATGCCGCTCTATGAGGATGCTCTGAAGGAGTCCTCATGCCGCTCTATGAGGATGCTCTGAAGGAGTCCTCATGCTCCTCTATCAGGATGCTCTGAAGGAGTCCTCATGCTCCTCTATCAGGATGCTCTGAAGGAGTCCTCATGCTCCTCTATCAGGATGCTCTGAAGGAGTCCTCATGCTCCTCAGGTCTGTCGTGTGGTTCCAGATCCACTTTGACTCTGAGTGGCTCCCTGTGGATCCTCCAACATCTATCAACACACACTGTGCCTCAGACGTGACCCTCGGCTCCGTGCAGCACATGATGAGATCAGATCCCCATGTTGTCAGACATGTTGTCAGACCAGTCGGAGCAGCAGTAGGGCCTCATGCTGCTAACAGTGTCAGTCATGTTCACCGTGTGATGTGCATCACATAACTGCAGCTACTCACTGAGCACATGTACATTTAGCAAATCACACATTAGAAGCCAGCTGTTGTTATTCAGGAGCCTGTTGGCTAGAAAGCCTCACTCACATGGCAGCAGCTCCTGCACCGAGTGAGATGATTAAAGGTTTACTTCTCTCTTCTGCATAACGCTTCACGTCCAGGTCCCGATGCACACATCTCTGCTTCTCTGCATCTCTGCATCTCTGCTTCTCTGCATTTCTGCTTCTCTGCCTCTCTGCATCTCTACATCTCTGCATCTCTGCCTCTCTGCATCTCTACATCTCTGCCTCTCTGCATCTCTGCTTCTCTGCATCTCTGCTTCTCTGCATCTCTACCTCTCTGCATCTCTGCCTCTACATCTCTACATCTCTGCATCTCTGCCTCTCTGCATCTCTACATCTGTGCCTCTCTGCATCTCTACATCTCTGCATCTCTGCATCTCTGCATATCTGCATCTCTATATCTCTACATCTCTGCATCTCTACCTCTACATCTCTGCATCTCTACATCTCTGCATCTCTGCATCTCTACATCTCTACATCTCTGCATCTCTGCCTCTGCATCTCTGCATCTCTGCCTCTGCATCTCTACATCTCTGCATCTCTACATCTCTGCATCTCTACATCTCTACATCTATGCATCTCTACATCTCTGCATCTCTACATCTCTACATCTATGCATCTCTGCATCTCTGCATCTCTGCATCTCTGCATCTCTACATCTCTGCCTCTCTACATCTCTGCCTCTCTGCATCTCTACATCTCTGCATCTCTGCCTCTCTGCCTCTCTGCATCTCTGCATCTCTGCCTCTCCGCCTCTCTACATCTCTGCCTCTCTACATCTCTGCATCTCTACATCTTTACATCTCTGCATCTTTACATCTCTGCCTCTCTGCATCTCTACATCTCTGCATCTTTGCCTCTCTACATCTCTACATCTCTGCATCTCTGCATCTCTGCTTCTCTACATCTCTGCCTCTCTGCCTCTCTGCATCTCTACATCTCTGCATCTCTGCATCTCTGCTTCTCTACATCTCTGCCTCTCTGCCTCTCTGCATCTCTGCATCTCTGCCTCTCTGCCTCTCTGCATCTCTGCATCTCTGCCTCTCTACCTCTCTGCATCTCTGCATCTCTGCCTCTCTGCCTCTCTGCATCTCTGCATCTCTGCCTCTCTACCTCTCTGCATCTCTGCATCTCTGCCTCTCTGCCTCTCTGCATCTCTACATCTCTGCATCTCTGCCTCTCTACATCTCTACATCTCTGCATCTCTGCATCTCTGCTTCTCTACATCTCTGCATCTCTGCCTCTCTGCATCTCTACATCTCTGCATCTCTGCCTCTCTGCATCTCTACATCTCTGCCTCTCTGCATCTCTGCATCTCTGCATCTCTGCATCTCTGCCTCTCTACCTCTCTACATCTCTGCCTCTCTACATCTCTACATCTCTGCATCTCTGCATCTCTGCATCTCTACATCTCTGCATCTCTACATCTCTACCTCTCTGCCTCTCTGCCTCTCTGCATCTCTACATCTCTGCCTCTCTACATCTCTGCCTCTCTGCATCTCTGCATCATGATAGTGTTCCCCTCTGGAGCTCATCTTAAAGTCTCTGGAGCTCAACCCGTAAAGTGGGAAAGGTCAGCGGTTGCCCGTTCATGTGCTGTTTAAAGGAGTCCACATTATTATATATTAATGTGTTCACAACTCCATGTCTGCACTGTATGTGCACTGTATGACTTTATGCATGTTATTGTAAGTCCTCAGTATGAAACGTGTGCATGGCGTCCCGTCATAGTGATCGCTGATAGTCTTTCCTCCACCGCGCTGGCAATGAGCTCAGAGATGAGATGTTTCTTTTCATAATCTGTTCACACACTCATGGTCCTCGCAGAATGAAACAGCGCCAGCAGAAGCTCAACAATAATTCTATGGATTATTATCATGGAACGTTGGACATATAGATCCATGGAGCAGTGGACGATCACTTTGGGGATCTTCTGACTTCTCAAAGTTTCATTCTCTTCACATTGACCTCCTGGCTCATCTCTGGACTTCTCCTCTAGCGCCACCATGAGGCTGACATGTTGGATGGTGAAATGAGTTCTTATGTCCCCCTCATGATGAATTGCAGTAACTTTGACGATCCCTTTATCTTCATTCAGGTTATGTGCAGATGATATTGGTCACATAGAATGTGCTCTTCTACCAGGATGCTTTATGAATACTACATTTCCTTCCAGCTTCAGTAAAGCCGGCACTGGCCGTGATTCAGACACGAGGATTATTCTAAATTGGAGCGTCCTCCTGGATTCTGCTTGTGCACAACAATTCTTTTGATACAGAATCTCACTGTAACTATTAATATCTGTGTGCAACATGTGACTCTTTAAATAGACGTGTTCTTGTTGTCCTCAGCTGGTGAAGCTGTGCAGCGGGATGATCGAGGCCGGCCGCGCCTACGTCAGCGCCAACAAGCTCTTTGTGAACGGCATCAAGGATCTGTCCCAGCAGTGCAAGAAAGAGGAGATGATATCGGTGAGAAGAACATCTGAGGATTGTTTAGGAAATCATCTATGAATATGAACAGCAGGGCAGCATAAAGCGTGTTGCCCAGACTCAGAGGCATGACAGATGAGACCACATGCAGGACATGGTGCTGATGGTCATTATGACATCATGACATCATGACCATCAGCATGATGTCATAATGACATGATGACATTATGTCATGATGACATTATGTCATCATGACATAATGTCATCATGCTGATGGTGATTATGACATCACGACATCATAACCATCAGCATGATGTCATAATGACATCATGACATTATGTCATCATGCTGATGGTCACATCTGAGACCTGCTTATGGTTCTCTCAAAGGGAATACTTCTTTATTCTTCATGGTTCTGTTCTAGTGAACATGTGGACTAGACTTCCTTGTTGGTGGTTTAGGGTGGAGCAGAAGAGACATAAGTGTTTCAGTCAATAACCATTTCTTGTTGAGCTTTAGAAGAATGTTTCTTAGGGATTTAATCTTATTTATTATGTGAAAAAGAAGTCAATGTTTATGTAGAAAGCTGTGTAACTATATTATTTATGTGTGTCGTCAACATTGAAGGAATGTCTTGAAAAGTGTGGAGAAAGCCTCCAGGAGATCGTCAACTACCACATGGTAATACACACACACACATACACACACACACACGCACACACACACACACACACACACACACACACACACACACACACACACACACACACACACACACACACACACACACACGTTTAACTGTGACCTCTCTGTGACAGTGAATCTGTCCACAGGCCGGTCCATGTCTGATTCAAACCACATGCGTTGGCAGATGTGTGCGGCAGCTATAATGCGCACACACACACACACACACACACACACACCACACACGCACGCACGCACACACGCACGCAAGCACACACACACACACACACACACACACACACACACACACACAGGTTCATATGACTCTCTCCTCATGACTAAGTGTGAGTAAGACATGTCATTTCTGGGTATCTGCTCCATAGTCATAAACTTTCACAGTTCCATGCAAAAGTGACGTCATCCCTCATTTTTATTGATTCAAACTATTTTTAGGGGCATGCATCATAATGTAATGCCATAGTTCTGCTGAGGTTTAACATGTTATTATATATATTATAATATCAGACACATGTTTCCTAACAGAGCCTCGAGGTGAAGACGTGTCCGCTGGTTGCATAGAGCAGTACGTCACACGCTTTGAATACATTAGAGAAATATAATGCTGATCTCCCATATCCCTCTCAAAGCATATTTTACCTGCATGAGCCCACCATAATCAAACATGACAGGAACTGCATCACATGACCGCCGGCTGTGTTGCTGCTTCCTCACCGCTCCATCCTCCTCATCATCATCTCACTTTCCCTCCTCCTCCTCTGCAGGAACACTCATAGCATGTCTGGCAGACAGTGGGAAGAGGGGATGCATGCACTGGGTTACATGCACTGGGATGACATGCACTGGGATGACATGCACTGGGATGACATGCTGACATGCACTGGGATGACATGCTGACATGCACTGGGGTGACATGCACTGGGATGACATGATGACATGCACTGGGATGACATGCACTGGGTTACATGCACTGGGATGACATGCACTGGGATGACATGCACTGGGATGACATGCACTGGGATGACATGCTGACATGCACTGGGATGACATGCACTGGGATGACATGCACTGGGGTGACATGCACTGGGGTGACATGCACTGGGATGACATGCTGATATGCACTGGGATGACATGCACTGGGATGACATGCACTGGGATGGTATGCACTGGGATGACATGCACTGGGATGACATGCACTGGGATGACATGCACTGGGATGACATGCACTGGGATGACATGCACTGGGATGACATGCACTGGGATGACATGCTGACATGCACTGGGATGACATGCACTGGGATGACATGCTGACATGCACTGGGATGACATGCACTGGGATGACATGCACTGGGATGACATGCTGACATGCACTGGGATGACATGATGACATGCACTGGGATGACATGCTGACATGCACTGGGATGACATGATGACATGCACTGGGATGACATGCTGACATGCACTGGGATGACATGCTGACATGCACTGGGATGACATGATGACATGCACTGGGATGACATGCACTGGGATGACATGCACTGGGATGACATGCACTGGGATGACATGCACTGGGGTGGACATGCTGTGGATGACATGCTGTGGATGGGGGTCACACCGGGTCATCAGAATCCAGAGCAGGTTTTAGGTGGAGCCTTTCAATTAGTTTCTATGTGGGTCCAAAGTCAATTTGATAGGACAGATTTTTTTTTACTGTGATTTAATTATTTCTGTGGAAATGGCAAATAGGTTGTTTGACCCGGAAAGTTTGACCAATAAAAATGGATATTTTTGTCAGAAGTTGATTTGAATAGTCATCAGGCTCTGCATGCAAGTCATTAGATGGAGACACACACACACACACACACACACACACACACACACACACACACACACACACACACACACACACACACACACACACACACACGTCCTCTGTGCTTTCCTGAGGCACAAGCTGCTGCAGTAATAATGTGAAGCGTGCGTGTTGCCATCTGGTGGCGTGATGGTGTAACTACAGGTTGTCAGCCGGTACTCTGACAACCTGTCATGTTATAATATTAAATATGAAATATCCGTCACCTTCTCTGTGCACAGATATTGTTCGACCAGGCTCAGAGGTCGATCAAGCAGCAGCTCCACACCTTCATTAAAGAGTGAGTATCTGTCTCTTGATGAAGGAGCTTCTACAAGACCTCCGTACTCTTAACCGAAGCGCTCTGCCTCTTCTCCGTGTCTCGGTGCCTCCGTAGGGATGTGCGTAAATTCAAGGACACCAAGAAGCAGTTTGACCGTGTGCGTGAGGACATGGAGCTGGCCCAGGTGAAGAACGCCCAGGCGCCCAGGAACAAGGTCCACGAGGCCGAGGAGGCCACGCAGGCCCTGGTGCTCAGCCGCAAGGCCTTCAGGCACCTGGCTCTGGACTACGTTCTGCAGGTGACACACACACACACACACACACACACACACACACACACACACACACACACACACACACACAATCCAGATTGTATTATCAGTGCTGTCCAGTAGGGGGCGCTGACACTTCACAGCTGATGAGCCCAGATGAACACAAAGGAAGCGCTTTGTTAGTTTTAAAATCACAGACCACCTGAAACCTGCATGTTCCTTTTGTTTCAGATTAATGTGCTTCAGGCCAAGAAGAAGTTTGAAATCCTGGATGCAGTGAGTACCCAGACATATATATATAGAGATATTTATTTCTCCTCTCATCATTATTGCATGTATGTTTTATAGGATACGTAATGGTGTCATGTCTGCAGATGCTGTCCTTCATGCGCGCTCAGTGCACGCTGTTCCAACAAGGCTTTCACATCCTGGACGAGATCGACCCCTACATGAAGAAACTGGCTGCTCAGGTAACCACCAACTGAAGCACCTCAAACCGGTCTGATGGGATGTATTCATGCGTATTAAGAGCTGTTGCTCATAAGGGAGTGCTGAGCAACAGCTCTTTTGCCAAATAATATCCACTGACATCACTGCCCTTTTTCATTAAATGCATCACAAATGCTTAGAGCAGAAACTGTGACTTTATCTTCTTTATTTTCTAGATTTATAGTGGCTTTAGTCATAGGAAAATATATATCAAGATCTGTACCAATATCTTTATGATTCAGGTTACCATGAGGTGGGCTAACATGACCTGAACCCTGACATGAACTCTCTGTGTCTCTGGTAATGCAGAGACATCTGAAGGTTGTGCGTGAGACATGAAATATAGATATACATGAGGATGAAGGCGCTGCGCTGCAGTAGACGTGTGCTTCATGTCTTTCTGCTTCTCCCGTCAGCTGGACCAGCTGGTCATCGACTCGGCCGTGGAGAAGAGAGAGCTGGAGCACCAGCACGCCGTCGTGCAGCAGAGGGTGAGACGCGCCTATAAAGCGCTATATCCATTCCATTATTATCATGAACTGTTCAATACTGCGGCTCACGCTCGGCTTTCATTCTTCAGACACTGCTTTCTTTTCTTCAAAGGCAGACTCTCTATTATTTGCATGCAGTATTTGTGTTTAAGCACGTTGGATTGTGAAGACAGGAGCGCTTCACAGTGGTTCACTTTCAGTTTATCAGAGGAATTAGATCTGTTTCCTCAAAGGTTGCTGAGCTAGATTCTCCAGATTGTGCTTTCTCTCAGGTGAGTTCAGTGGAAGAAGCTCTTTGTGTAAACCAAACTTATATCTTAAGTTCACATCAAACACCTGGAATGTTGACCAGAAGCTTTCAGTGGAAGCGTTGAATGAGCTGCTGTCTTATCTGTTTCATGTTGTTATGCACAGAGGCTTCCAAAATAATGAAACAGGTTGATGAGTGTTGAATGTTTTTTTATGAGTTTAAAGTGGGAAAGCAGTTTCCACAAAGACAACTTATGGATCCCTCAGCTTAATAAAAACAAGTGCAGAAGCCCTCTCTCTCTCCTCATCACCTCATGCACACATGCAGTGACTCCACCTGCTGCCTCAGGAGATGCAAGCAGCCTGCTGGTGTCCGAGTGGAGGCCAGAACAACGTGTTCATGTCTCAGCTGCTTTCGCTAAAGATGAAGAACAGCTGTGTGTGTTGACTCTCCTAACACCTCTCTCTCTCTCTCTCTGTCTCTGTCTCTCTCTCTCCTCACCTGGTCCTGGCTGCCGTGTTCTTCCTCCAGACTCTGATGCAGGTGAGTTCATATTCTCAAGCTGCTCATTGTTCCCGCGCTGCAAAACCTCCACATGGGACAATCTGGTCAAGAATCTGAGGTTTGAGAAGCCAGTGTTGCATTGTGGGACGTCACATCGGCGCTTTAGGACTTCTGACCCGCGCTGGTTATCGGCTTCACAGTAATGTTGGATTCTCTTGCAGAGGATTTTATGTTCAGGTGTTACAGAGATCTCAGTATTTAAAGAAAGAGTTCTAGTGACAGCAGAAGAAGAAAAGCTCAACGTCTTGAAGATGAAAGAGTTTTCTTCTGGAACGAGTCTGTGCTGCTCTTCCTGCTGATGACTGGACGTGTGACAGTTGGTGATGCTGTGTGTGTGTGTGTGTGTGTGTGTGTGTGTGTGTGTGTGTGTGTGTGTCGGTTTGCACACTACACAACATGTGTGGACATGCTGCCTGTGAGACTCACTGAAGCTGGAGTTTCACTCCTCATCACGAAGTCCACACACACACACACACACACACACACACACACACACACACACACACACACACACCCTCCTCTGCGGTGCCTCCTCTTTGAAGAATGCAGCTCCCAAACGTCCTCCTGCTATTTGGTTCTGGTCCAATTTGCTTCATGTGGAAATGAAACCCTGAGGATGTGTCATATGTTCTGACATATCATCACATGGCAGGTATCAGTTGGTACTTATGAGTACGGACTGGTTCAAGCTTCAGGTTTTTCTGTGACAGTTCACCTCTGTGCTCTTCCTCAAGTTAATAGCTCTTATGATCACATCAGATGTTGAACTATTTCAAATGAACCCTCATGCGTCCTGACCGTCCTGTTTCAGTAAATAAATATAATCCCATAGAAGCAGCAGTAAGATGTTCTCTGATGTTTTACACAACTAAGAGCAACAGATGACATCATGACATCCTCTACGGTCCTCTATGACAGTGTTTTTCAACCTTTTTTGAGCCGCGGCACATTTTCTACAATAAAAAAATCCTGCGGCACACCAACAACCCAAAAAGTTATAAAATGTCCCATTGTAGCATAATACAGCATATTGTAGGTAATTATTATTATTAATGTCCCATTGTAACATAATACAGCATATTGTAGGTAATTATTATTAATGTCCCATTGTAACATAATACAGCATATTGTAGGTAATTATTATTAATGTCCCATTGTAACATAATACAGCATATGGTAGGTAATTATTATTAATGTCCCATTGTAACATAATACAGCATATGGTAGGTAATTATTATTAATGTCCCATTGTAACATAATACAGCATATTGTAGGTAATTATTGCACTACCTACTGGCATGGAAGAGTATTCAGTGTAAACCAGATCACTTTGTTAGAAAAATGAAAATAAAGTTATGCAAAAAATAACTAATATTTAGTTGCTACTAAATAGCGTATTGTGGAAAACAATAAGCTGTTTTTTTGCAAAACAAAACCGAATGAGTGCAGATGTGTGAGCATCACGTTGTATCAGTATTAGTGGAGCAGTGAGCTGCTTTCCTCTACAACTCTTTCATAAACGAGGTTGTAGATTTGATACGACTCTCAGTTCATGCTCCATGTTGAGAGACACAGCAGCAGAAAGCCGACTTCACGGAGATCTCATAAAGATCGGCTTGTCAAGAAATGACAAGAATCGGCGACTCGCGCATGCGCAGCGTAACCTGTTAACGGCGGACGGTGAACATTTAAAATCAGCATTTCCTCTTGCGCCCCACCTGCAATAAATACCTCCCCAGTTTGATAAATACTGACTTAAAGGAAACACGGTGTTTGTTACTGCTATGTGTTTTTCGGGCTTTTGAAGGATATTTCCAGAGCCTCTCGATATGCGAAGTCAGAAACGTCATTTGTGGAGCTCCAGGCTGCAGGCTGTTGGATGTTTGTCTTGACCTGCAAACACATGAACTGTTGGGCTTTAAAAGTGAGAGCTCATCGCTTAAAATAGTGAAAGCTGCAGCAGCAAATCCCATTGTGAAAAGCAGCTCGCTGCTCTCTCTCGCTCTCTGTGTGCAGACACAGAAGAGTTGTAGACGCGACCCAGAAATGACAAGCTGTGTGTAGATAAGATCAACAGCATACGGCCGTTTAGTCTGTTTAATACTGAACAAGGTGTAGACCTGTTCTATATTACTCTGCCAGACACTATATTGCAGCTCAGACGCTCAACAATGGAAAATCATTTGCAGCAACTAAATAGTATTTATTTGGACCAATTAAGTGAAATTGGACATTTTCCTACGGCACACCTGACGATCTCTCACGGCACACTGGTTGACAATCACTGCTCTATGGTCCTCTACAGTCCTCTATGGTCCTCTATGGTCCTCTATGGTCCTCTACAGTCCTCTATGGTCCTCTATGGTCCTCTATGGTCCTCTACAGTCCTCTATGGTCCTCTATGGTCCTCTACAGTCCTCTATGGTCCTCTATGGTCCTCTATGGTCCTCTACGGTCCTCTATGGTCCTCTACAGTCCTCTATGGTCCTCTATGGTCCTCTATGGTCCTTTATGGTCCTCTACAGTCCTCTATGGTCCTCTATGGTCCTCTACAGTTCTCTACGGTCCTCTATGGTCCTCTACAGTCCTCTATGGTCCTCTACAGTCCTCTATGGTCCTCTACAGTCCTTTATGGTCCTCTACAGTCCTCTATGGTCCTCTACAGTTCTCTACGGTCCTCTATGGTCCTCTATGGTCCTCTATGGTCCTCTACAGTCCTCTATGGTCCTCTATGGTCCTCTATGGTCCTCTACAGTCCTCTATGGTCCTCTACAGTCCTCTATGGTCCTCTATGGTCCTCTACGGTCCTCTATGGACGGATGATGTCATGCCGTGTGATGATGTCATGCCGTGTTTTTGTGTACTTCATTTAAAATGAGGTCTTGCAGATAAAGGAAGCAACACTAACACTGTGTGTCTCCCTACAGGACTTTTCTTACGATGACCACAAGCTGGAGTTCAATGTGGATGCCCCCAACGGTGTGGTGATGGAGGGCTACCTCTTCAAGAGGGCCAGCAACGCCTTCAAGACCTGGAACAGGTAAACGGGTCTGAGTGTAATGGAAACCAGTACACAGGCAGAACAAGTACCAGTAAACCAGTTCAGTTAGTTAGAAAACAGGTGGAACCAACAATAAGAAGACAATGTATTGTCAGGAAAGGTCTTTCAATGTTACGGGTCTTTCATAACGTTGACTCCTTGGTGGGATGGTGACTGTTACCGTAGAAACAGATTGTAGAAGAAGTTCCTCACCTCGTACCTTCTCCTCCCTCAGGCGCTGGTTCTCTATACAAAACAGCCAGCTGGTCTACCAGAAGAAACTCAAGGTACAGTTTAAATTATACTGACTCACCATAAGAGTAAACTATTGAAAAGTGTAATCCAGTTTAGACTTAATGGTGACTTTATTATTAGTTTGCCCATTGGAGGAGAAGAATGGTAGATGTATGAGGAAGATAACCTTGAAGGTCAAAGGTCAAATAGAGTGTGTGACCTTTCTCTCAACGACAGGACTCCCTGACGGTGGTGGTGGAGGACCTGAGGCTGTGCTCAGTCAAACCCTGTGAGGACAACGAGAGGAGGTTCTGCTTCGAGGTGGTTTCACCCACCAAGTGAGTGTGTGTGTGTGTGTGTGTGTGTGTGTGTGTGCGCTTCTGCGTGTTTGTCTGTGCGTGTGTGTGTGCTTGTTCGTCTGTGTGTGTTTTTGTGTGTGTGTGCTTCTGCGCGTTTGTCTGTGTGTGTGTGTGTTTGTCTGTGCGTGTGCGTGTGTGTGCGCACGTGTGTGTGTGCGCACGTGCGTGTGTGTGTGTGTGTGCATGTGTGTGTGCGCTAGTGTGTGTGCACGTGTGTGCACATGTGCGTGCGTGCGTGTGTGCGCATGTGTGTGTGCACGTGTGCGTGCGTGCGTGTGTGTGTGCATGTGTGTGTGTGCGCATGTGTGTACGTGTGTGTGTGTGCGCGTGTACGTGTGTGTGCGCATGTGTGTGTGTATGCGCATGTGTGTGTGTGTGTGTGTGTGCGTGCGTGTGTGACCCATTGACGACATCATTAGTATTGGGCAAGTCAGCATTAGCATGTAGCTTCCTAGCACTGAGCAGCCGTGTGCAGGCGTTGCGTAACGGGCCTCTCACCCTGCAGGAGCTGCATGCTGCAGGCGGAGTCTGAGAAGCTGCGGCAGGCCTGGATCCAGGCGGTGCAGGCCAGCATCGCCTCTGCTTACAAAGACATCGCCGACAATTATTACATTGAGGTACGAACACATGCACGGCAGATCAAACACAGCAGCCGTCACACTGGTGGGGTTTCCCGGCTAGCAGCTAGCAGCTAGCAGCTGACCCTCTGCCTCTGGCTCCTCCTCCTGTCTGCAGCGTTTGGACCGGACGGCCTCGCCCTCCACCAGCAGCATCGACTCGGCCAGCGAGCCCAGAGAGCGGGCGGACAGGGCGGGGCGGGGCGGCGTGGAGAACCTCCTCCTCAGGGTGCAGAGCCTGCCGGGCAACGAGCTGTGCTGTGACTGCGGCCAGGCGGCTCCCTGCTGGGCCTCCATCAATCTGGGAGTCCTGCTCTGCATCGAGTGCTCGGGGATTCACAGGTGACTGCACACAACTAGGAAGCAAGTTCAGAGCAGGAAAGGAACAAGACCTGGTTACAACAATCTATAGCAAGGTGTTGGAAGACATCACAACCATCTTTCCAACACTTCTGCATTAAAGCATCAGTGTCTCCTCTGATTTGTTTGTTTGTCCAACAGAGTTCCACTTCCCATGATGTCAACTCCTCCGTCAAAGCTCTATAGTGATAGAAACAGCAGTTATTAAGATAACTAGACTAATAGACTAGACGTGGTCATGTTTATGTAATTAGAGGAGGCTGATTTTAGCTGAGCTCTAGACACTCGTTGTGCTAAAAGGGGCAAGACTCTCCTTACACTTTATAAATGTTCATAAATATGTATGTATCCTAATATATAATCTCTTTTTCTTCTGGTTTGCAGGAGTTTAGGTGTCCATTGCTCTAAAGTGCGTTCCCTGACGTTGGACTCGTGGGAGCCAGAGTTACTGAAGGTGCGTCTGCAGCTCTCCTCTCTGCATTTATCTTTCCTTCGTGCTTTGCAAAACCATTTGAACGACTTTTCTTTCTGTTTCCGTCCCTTCCATTGTTCCTCCTGACTCGTGTCCAGCTGATGTGTGAGTTGGGGAACACTGTGATCAACCACATCTACGAGGGAGCCTGCGAGGAGCGGGGAGTGAAGAAACCCGGACCGTCCAGTTCAAGGTCAGTCTTTGACTCTTTGGAGAAGAGCATCACTCCGTATATTCCATTGTTAGATACCTTTAGCCCGCTAAGGTCAGTTAGGTTAGTAAAGGTGTCTTCACTGACTCATCTGCATGGTGTCTAGTAGCTCTCTCTGTTCCCATCTTATGACTCCATCCAGCTCATACGTCATGTCTCCAATCTTTTAACTTTGTCCGTTTGTGACCGTCTCTGCAGACAGGAGAAAGAGGCCTGGATCAAGTCAAAGTATGTGGAGAAGCGCTTCCTGAAGAAGATGAGTGGGAGCGAGGCCTTGGTGGAGGGAGAGAGGAAGGCCCGGCCCTGGACCGTGAAGAAGTGTCAGCGACACAGCAGCTCTGTCCGGGCGCCCAACAAGGCCCGCAGGAAATACCACCGCTACGAGCCGGGCAGCGCCGCGCCGGCAAACCTGTCAGCAGGTCAGTGGGAGGAGGAGCTCCTACCATGGCATGAAGAGAGGTATGAGTTCATACACAGTCCACAGATACTCAGCTCTTGATGTGATGTTTTGTCTCCTGACAGCTGCTGCAGCAAAGTTCCGCCGGGACTCCCTGTTCTGTCCCGACGAGCTGGACTCTCTGTTTTCCTACTTTGACACCGGCTCCGGTCCTCGCAGTGAGTCCACCACACAGTCAGCACATGCAACGCCCTCCAAGATTGTTGTGCATGGTCAGGAAGATGCAGAGGCAGGAGGGCTCAGAGTTCACATATATTTCTGAGAAGCATTCTGTTAGCTGTGTGAGTAAACCGACTCGTGTGCTCTGAGTGATTAACGTGTCCGTGGCTTGGCGACGCTTGGCCCTGCAGGTCTCAGCAGCGACAGCGGCCTGGGAGGAAGCACTGACGGCAGCACAGACATCCTGGTCTTCGGCTCGGTGGTGGGCAGCGTCACAGAAGAAGGTATGCGTGTTTCGTGTTATTGCATGCTGCTTGTTGTGACATTCACTTGAATATGTTTACATGTCGTCACCTTCCTAAAATAATAGCCTGAAACCGATCATGTGATTCTAACCCTGTAGTATAACAGGGGTAGATGACATTTTATTTTGCCTAAGTCAAAAGACAATGTGACTTAGGACATTTTACAAGCTTTTCAAGATGGCATTTTGAAGCTAGCATTTAAGCTAGCAATTTAGTTAGCATTTTTGTCAATGTAAATCTCACTGGAACATAATATTAGTAATCATAACTTGACCGGTATTTCAGTATGCAGTTGTGCACCCCTCTTACATTTGGTCAAGTTTGTGTTTTCTGAAAAAAAAAAAAAAAAAAAAGACATTATTTTAGGAAGGTGACGATGTGCAGTTTAATACTGCTGCTACCTGCTGCCTGACCCAGAAAGTAGTCTTGAAGAAGAAGCCCTCCCTTTCTTCCCCCCTGTCTCCCTGCAGAGGAGGAGTCGGAGGAATCCTCCAGCGGCGAGGTGGAGATCGAGCAGGAGGTGTCTTCGGACCCCGAGGACCCGCGGGAGCTGCACCCCGGGGCGCTGCTCCACCGGGCCGCCCGCCTGCACAACCTGCCGCTCATGGCTGAGGCGCTGGCGCACGGCGCTGACGTGCACGCCGCGAGCGAGGAGGCGGGCAAGACGCCGCTCATCCAAGCCGTGGCCGGGGTGAGAGCTGCTGGTTCAGCACGGAGAGACTGAGCTGGAAGTGACCGGCCTGTAAAGACTCAGACTCACTAACCTTTCCGTGATTGCATTGACATTTTTATTGTTAAGATCTTGTATTAATGTGACGACTGACTGGGTTAAAATAAAAAAAATGGATAACTTGCTGAAGGACACAGCTTTTACACAAGCCATAAAGATATACAGCCATTAGCGATTACAAATATTGCCTTTGGGGGAAAAGTGAGGCAGGAACAAGTATTGGTTATAATGTGAACTCTCTGCCTGCCTCAGGGTTCTCTGATAGCTTGTGAGTTCCTGCTGCAGAACGGAGCCGACGTGAACCAGCGGGACATGAGAGGCCGCGGCCCGCTGCACCACGCCACCGACCTGGGACACACGGGGTAAGACCTGCAGCCGGGGCGAGGGGGGGTCTTCCTCCGCTGGGCTGGGACCCCTCAGGGCCCAGACTGGGAACGCAGTGCTTTTCCAGTAGGAGCAAGATCAAACCGCGGCACCGGCAGCTCGTAGAGGCAGCGGTGCCGCGGTTTGTCACCTTTCTTCACCTCTACATTAGAGCATACAAGGAAGAAAGTCACGACTCAGCAGCAAAAGCTCCGCGTCGCTCTCTCTTTGATGAGTCTTGTCTGACCAAATATTGTTTCACAAGTTGGGATTAAGTCGCCAGTGAAATCGTGTCTGTAACTGGAGCCTAAAGACAAGCGAAGGATAAAAAAAGAGGAAATGA
>NC_136593.1:29401556-29501556 GCF_910589615.1 Taurulus bubalis | reverse complement strand
CTGCTGCCGCTCCTCCACCAGAGCCAGCCTCTCTTTCTTTACTGGTTTCATGTCGTGGTTTATTTCCTCTGCCAAAGTCTTTTAAAGGGAAAGTGTCTGACATCGTATAATATCACAGCTGTGTTTCATAAGCGCACCGTGTTGAGGAGAAGCAGTGAAGTGAGGGAGCGGTAGGACACTGCTGGTGGTGAAGAGACGCTCATACGGCAGGTGATGCTCTGCAATAGTCCAATGTGCTGCGAGTACAGTGAAGCTGCTGCGACCAAACAGGGAAGTGTTGTGTCGTGTCATTGTGTGTGTGTGTGTGTGTGTGTGTGTGTGTGTGTGTGTTGACATCGGAGTGGCTCAAGATGCTGTCCAATGCAAACCTGTTGTAAATACTACACGTGTGTATTTTAACCCTCAGACTGTTGATCTGGTTCTTGTCTTTTTATTCTCCAGAAGAAGTGTTTGGATATCTTTGTAACTCTCTCTCGTCTTTAGAAGCACTGAGAGGGAAAAGACCACAAAATACATCCAATAAAACAACCTCTTGATGAACTAACCCGCTTCCTGCTTCCTGCTTCATTTCTGTTTCCTGCCTCATCTCCTGTGCGTAACATCCTCCCAACACAGCAGCGGCTGATGCTAATTGACGAGCTAAGAAGTGTCCTCTGATGTTGGGAGAATGCTATTTCTTATCTGGTCTTTTGGGCTATAACAAACCTCCGGGTAGCACTGGGCTTATTCAAAGCAACCACATGCTTACAGATATAAAGGAGGCGTCTGAGGATGACTTCATGTGTTCATAGGTCTCAAGTCTCCTGCACAGTGCCTTGAATAGTTCAGTGTCTCCAGGGTGTAAAACATGTCTAGTCTCACTAGAACTGTTCCTCCATGCTAGAATGTGTGATCGCTCACTTTAACTTCAGGCCAACAAACTCACTGTAACATGCCATTGCTTCTGTTGCCACAGGGGCCTCGAGCAGCAGGAGAGTTAAACCCAAGGAAGCTCGGGAGAGAGTGAGTGACGCGTCTGGCCGTCTAAGAGAAGCTGGGCTTCTGTCACACTGTGAACATGTTACGTCTGGATGCTGTTGGGTTGGGCAATGAAGCGAGGACACACACACACACACACACACACACACACCTTCTGAGGAGGGCATTGAGTCTGGCGACAGCTCTGATGCAGAGATCCCAGACATCTAGAAACATGTAGTTCATTCCAACAATAACATGTTCAATACATACATGTTATAGGCTAGAATGGGTAAGTATGGTACACTTCATTTTATGAAATGCTAATTAGTATATTAAGCCCATGCATTCAGGTATGATTTGGGAGTGACTTACACATACAGGGTGAAGGACAGGATGCTCAACACTTTACCTGCAGGTTCCTGAATTTCTGCTTTGCAAATGAACCAAGATGCACATTTAGAAGTTATCTGTTATGCACTTTCATCAAGCACAGCGAAGGTTTTTAGTAAGAAAAAAGCATTGACTCATAAACCAACGATGCTGAGAAGAAAGTCATTGGTAGTCCCTGAAGGAAAGGTGTCTTCTGCAGCACCAACATGCTTTGGGCCGTTCCCTCTTTCCTGCTGAGGCTTGCGTCTGTCTGTCTTGGTGGATTGGGAAATGGAGGTTGCAGTGTTTGCTGACGTATTGTCATGTCATAAAGGCTCAGTCTCCTCTGCGGTGGGACGACCTCTGACCTCCGTGTCCCGTTGCAGGTCACGACTCCTGTGTTGATGTCTTTCGCGAGTTTTCTCTCCTCGCGTCTCTCAAGCCCGAGAAGTTGAGGAGGAGGAGCGAACAGTTCAGCCACTGCAAGAAGCCCATAACCACTGAGCAGTACCACTGAGCAGTACCAGTTCCACTGAGCAGTACCAGTTCCACTGACCAGTACCAGTACCACTGAGCAGTACCAGTTCCACTGACCAGTACCACTGACCAGTACCACTGAGCAGTACCAGTACCACTGACCAGTACCACTGAACAGTACCACTGAGCAGTACCAGTTCCACTGAGCACCACAAGAGGAGCCATGAGGCGACATGCTGCTGCTGCGTTTGATATTCTATGACTTGTCATCATTCTCAGTCGATCTTCTAAATATGTGACGCTAGCTAAAGATGACATAACTTGTTAAAGTTTAAACAGGTCGCTGTTAGAAGATCTCTGCACAAAGACTTCCATGATGTTTTTAAAGGGGCAATGCAATAATTTAGTATTGCACTTCCATGAAGTTGGGGGAATCCCAGGATATACATTTAGAAAGAATATTTCAAAACGGAAGACTTTTAGTCTTAATATGGGTCAAGCCCCAGAACACTGGATCATATTTGTCATACTAATAATAAATTGTACTCTCTATGATGAGTAAACTGAACTGAACATCAGTGAAGCGCCGCTTTGATGTTTTGTATAATTTGATTTTGTAAACTGTAAATCTCTGATGAAATGTTTTTGAAACTGTTTTGAAACTGGTGGCAGAAATAAATACATAAACAGTAAACGGCCTAAAGGTGAACGTTGTTGTGCGTTTCATTGTTTTCTTCGGCTCAGTGAGAGAAACAAGAAGCAGAACCTCAAGCTGCAGGAAGCAGGCGACAGATGATTAATAAGATAAGATCCTTATTAGTGGGGACATTTACAATGGAGACACATGCAACGTCTACAAAAATGATATCCCAGGCGTCACAGTAGGCCATTAATAAATATGATTGTACTTTCTGTTGTATGCATAATATTCCAGATCAGCTACACAAATGAAAAAGGAAACCGGGGAACTTGCGAGTCCGTAACAGCAGTTAAGCTGAGAAGTATTTCTTTTATTTCAGACTCGTTAATCCATATAACAACAAACAGGACAACAACAATATATAAAATACAATACACTACAATACAAGGACACAGGAATCATCATTAGTTAAAAAGTCGCTGGTGGTTAAAAACATACAGACACTTGTTCCAATGCTTCCAGAGACAAGAACAACACCTTGTATCACTCTGCGTTGGCTTGGTCAAGGCTTTTATAATTACATTTAAATTTGTACATGAAATTCCTCAAAACAGCATGAAGAGTGGGAACATTATGAGTCACAAACATGTGACTTGCACTTGCCATCTGGGAAGTTTTAGCAAGATTCTAAAAGCATCATTAAATGCCATCTTTGTAATGTGTGCTCTGCTGTACCTGCACCACAGGTGTGCTGCATAGAGGGGAGTACAGGAGGCTCTAAAGAGAGCAGTTTTAACATCTTTAACACATACAGTATAATACAATGCACATGAGCTCATTATCAATAGCATACATTAGAGAATGCTGTTTGTTTTAAAATGTTGCCACCCAGAGAAAAACTGCTGACTGGAGGAAATGCTGCAGGTGGCTCGAAGTTAACAGTCAACACAGTACACTGTAGTGCAGGTGAACACTACTCTTGAGTGACTGTTGCAGTATAACACAACAGTGACCATCATCAGTGACGGACCACAATGGAGACATACAATAAATGGCATAAGCACTCAACATGGACTTCATGGATTTTGTACACTTTAAAAGCGGACAGGTGCTGTGGTTTACCCCAAGTGTGTCGATCTGAGGCACTGACAGACTGAGCTGTGTTTATTGTGGCGACATTTGAAAACAAACAGCATTCTCTAATGTATGCTATTGATAATGAGCTCTTGTGCATTGTATTATACTGCATGTGTTAAAGATTAAAAAATATGTGGTGGCTGAAATGGGTTTTTCACTCGCATTTAATAAAGTATATTTGAATATCTTTCTTACAAAATTTGACTTTTATTTGTTCATCCTTTTATTCCTGTCTTGGAGTAGCATTTTCATTAAGCCGTGAAAGTGTCACACGGGTTTTTCTTCTTTTTCCAATCAGCTCATTGATCCTGACATGAACAAATTGATCAATATATTGATTCGCCCCATAGGCAAAACGTTGCAGAATATAACCACTCTGAAGATGGTGTACAAAAAGGTATTACTTTTAAAACTAGAGGCTTTTACATACAAAGTTACTTTTGCTTAGCATAATATATGATGGTATGTTTGCACAGTCAAGGCCATCACATTGATGAAGATACATAAAAATAAAATAAATAAACTGATACTCTAATCAAGTCAATACACAGTATTAATGCTGCAGACTTGTTCATACCCACTCTTCTCCCTCCAAAACAGAGAACAAGGAAACCAAAATATCAGTTAACGGTTTTATTTAAAACAGAGAAGTAGGTAGACACAGAAAGTAAAATGTAACTCTTGCACTGTCCCTCACACCTATTCCTATTAATTATTGGACCTGGTGCGCGTCTGAGGCCGTGACGTTGCCGCCGGCACTGGGGAGGCTGTCGGAGGCCGTGACGTTGCCGCCGGCACTGGGGAGGCTGTCGGAGGCCGTGGCGTTGCCGCCGGCACTGGGGAGGCTGTCGGAGGCCGTGACGTTGCCGCCGGCACTGGGGAGGCTGTCGGAGGCCGTGGCGTTGCCGCTGTCGGAGAGCGTGGCGTTGCCGCTGTCGGAGAGCGTGGCGTTGCCGCTGTCGGAGAGCGTGGCGTTGCCGCCGGCCTTCGGGAGGCTGTCGGAGAGCGTGGCGTTGCCGCCGGCCTTCGGGAGGCTGTCGGAGAGCGTGGCGTTGCCGCCGGCCTTCGGGAGGCTGTCGGAGAGCGTGGCGTTGCCGCTGTCGGAGAGCGTGGCGTTGCCGCCGGCCTTCACGTTGCCGCCGGCCTTCGGGAGGCTGTCGGAGAGCGTGGCGTTGCCGCTGTCGGAGAGCGTGGCGTTGCCGCTGTCGGAGAGCGTGGCGTTGCCGCTGTCGGAGAGCGTGGCGTTGCCGCCGGCCTTCACGTTGCCGCCGGCCTTCACGTTGCCGCCGGCCTTCGGGAGGCTGTCGGAGAGCGTGGCGTTGCCACCGGCCTTCACGCTGCCGCCGGCACTGGGGAGGCTGTCGTAGAGTGTGGCGTTGCCGCCGGCCTTCGGGAGGCTGTCGGAGGCCGTGGCGTTGCCGCTGTCGGAGAGCGTGGCGTTGCCGCCGGCCTTCACGTTGCCGCCGGCACTCGGGAGGCTGTCGGAGAGCGTGGCGTTGCCGCTGTCGGAGAGCGTGGCGTTGCCGCCGGCCTTCACGTTGCCGCCGGCACTCGGGAGGCTGTCGGAGGCCGTGGCGTTGCCGCTGTCGGAGAGCGTGGCGTTGCCGCTGTCGGAGAGCGTGGCGTTGCCGCCGGCACTCGGGAGGCTGTCGGAGAGCGTGGCGTTGCCGCTGTCGGAGAGCGTGGCGTTGCCGCTGTCGGAGAGCGTGGCGTTGCCGCCGGCTTTCACGTTGCCGCCGGCACTCGGGAGGCTGTCGGAGAGGGTTGCGTTGCCGCCGGCCTTCACGTTGCCGCCGGCACTCGTCAGGCTGTCGGAGAGCGTGGCGTTGCCGCTGTCGGAGAGCGTGGCGTTGCCGCTGTCGGAGAGCGTGGCGTTGCCGCCGGCACTGGGGAGGCTGTCGGAGAGCGTGGCGTTGCCGCTGTCGGAGAGCGTGGCGTTGCCGCTGTCGGAGAGCGTGGCGTTGCCGCTGTCGGAGGGCGTGGCGTTGCCGCTGCCGGAGGGCGTGGCGTTGCCGCTGCCGGAGGGCGTGGCGTTGCCGCTGCCGGAGGGCGTGGCGTTGCCGCTGTCGGAGAGCGTGGCGTTGCCACCGGCCTTCACGTTGCCGCCGGCACTCGGGAGGCTGTCGGAGAGGGTTGCGTTGCCGCCGGCCTTCACGTTGCCGCCGGCACTGGGGAGGCTGTCGGAGAGCGTGGCGTTGCCGCTGTCGGAGAGCGTGGCGTTGCCGCCGGCCTTCACGTTGCCGCCGGCACTCGGGAGGCTGTCGGAGAGGGTTGCGTTGCCGCCGGCCTTCACGTTGCCGCCAGCACTGGGGAGGCTGTCGGAGAGCGTGGCGTTGACGTTGTCGTAGAGCGTGGCGTTGCCGCCGGCCTTCACGTTGCCGCCGGCCTTCACGTTGCCGCCGGCACTCGTCAGGCTGTCGGAGAGCGTGGCGTTGCCGCTGTCGGAGAGCGTGGCGTTGCCGCTGTCGGAGAGCGTGGCGTTGCCGCTGTCGGAGAGCGTGGCGTTGCCGCTGTCGGAGAGCGTGGCGTTGCCGCTGTCGGAGAGCGTGGCGTTGCCGCCGACCTTCACGTTGCCGCCGGCACTGGGGAGGCTGTCGGAGAGCGTGGCGTTGCCGCTGTCGGAGAGCGTGGCGTTGCCGCTGTCGGAGAGCGTGGCGTTGCCGCTGTCGGAGAGCGTGGCGTTGCCGCTGTCGGAGAGCGTGGCGTTGCCGCCGACCTTCACGTTGCCGCCGGCACTGGGGAGGCTGTCGGAGAGCGTGGCGTTGCCGCTGTCGGAGAGCGTGGCGTTGCCACCGGCCTTCACGTTGCCGCCGGCACTCGGGAGGCTGTCGGAGAGGGTTGCGTTGCCGCCGGCCTTCACGTTGCCGCCGGCACTGGGGAGGCTGTCGGAGAGCGTGGCGTTGCCGCCGGCCTTCACGTTGCCGCCGGCACTCGTCAGGCTGTCGGAGAGCGTGGCGTTGCCGCCGTCGGAGAGCGTGGCGTTGCCGCTGTCGGAGAGCGTGGCGTTGCCGCCGGCCTTCACGTTGCCGCCGGCACTGGGAACTTTCAGGTTGACACTTGATGCATCAACTTCCACTTCATTCGTTTCCAGTTGCACTGAAATGAAGACATTACTGATCAATTAAAAAGCGGAGAAAGTGAGTGATTTTCATCTGTAGACTTTGACAGGGCGGTGAGAATCGTTTTAAATGGCTTAAAAGCAAAAACTGCATAAATTGCTTTGACTTTAGCCTCAAAGACTTAATGTCCCGTTTTGGATGCACTAAGAGTTAAAATAAAAGTAGTTTGACTACAACACAACATATGATTTTGAAAGCCAAGTACCAAAAGCCAGACAAGGAATTATTGAACATTTAATTAATCACATTATGACGTTAAGAACCTGAGCCGTACACAAACTTGTATTTTTCCAGTAGGGTTCAAAAGAAACAGCTCACCTTCTCTATAAGCTTGCAGCAACATGGACTCATGTGATTGGAGAAGTGTAAGGGCCTTCTTTATGGAGATCTCATTGGGAGACAGCTCTATAGTAGAAAATACATTTAGTGTTGGGAACAAGCTCAGGAAACATTTACACTGATATTCTTACCTCTCATTCTCCTCAGCAGCACATTGCTTCCTTCATTTGTGCCACCAGCAGGCAAACAAGAGCCTATGGACAGAGCGGTTGCATTCAATCAATTTGTTCCTCTGTTTGATGGCACATGAGACAAACTTGATGCAGCTAAATAAGCAATACAAGAATTAAGTAATTAGCCTCCCTAACACTCCCTGTTCTCCACTACAAGCTTCAAACATAAGGAAGATAAATACCTTTGGTCAGCAAGACGGTCAGCGCACAAACAAGCAAGGCCCAAAAAGCTGCCATGGCTTCAGTCACCAACAGAAAATGTTGCCTGAGCCACATGGCAGGTTAATAACCCCATGGAGCAGGTGTCACAGCTGTTGCTCATCAGCTCTAATTGGCTCTCTCTTCAGAGAGTTGTGTGTTGAGATTCATTCCTTCCTGTGACAAATGTTATACAATCTACCCAATCATAAAACTCTGAGAATGTTGTGTTTTTGAATTGTATCACTTAAAGCTCCATAAATGGGGAAAATAGAAGACGAATTTAACGATAATCTCCTCTTCAGACAGCTAGGAGCAATAAAGGTTGTATTTGGGAGGATAACTACAAAAGATAAATAACTTCCAACCCAACACACACTGACGATTTTGTACAAGAAGACAAAGTCTGGCCAAAACAATTTATTTAAGCAATAAGGTACTGGAGGCAGTACTGTATCGTCAATAATGTACTGTTCAAGGGTGTTGTTAGGCTCGACGCACGGCTTGAAATGACAACTAACGGTCGCGCAATTTAAATCTACCTGTTTTTTTAAGTGATATGGAATGTTCTAAATGTAAACAGGCTGTACAGTACTTTACGGCTGAATAAACTACACCCCGTGACTCACTCTCAACCAATCAGAATGCTTGATTTGATCTACCCGTATTATAATCTGATTTAAAGAACTTCCAATCTTGCACTTTTACTCTACAACATGTATTCAGCTGAAATAGTTAGCACAAAGCTATTCTGTGATTCATGTTAAGTCACCAACCGCTTTGGGGCTTTCTTTCTGTTTGTGCTGAAATGAAGAATTGAAGCTGCAGTTCTTTAAAGTCAGTAAGCACAGTGACACCAGGGCCCTATTTCTCGTACCTGGTTACTGAGTTAGCGGCTAATTGTCAGGATAAGATGACGTAGGTCTGGCGTTCTCGGTTTCTCGAAGCAAGCTTAGATTAATCACCATAGCAACACATCCAAACATTTAAACCTGCTCCCGGGCAGGCTTACTGAACTTCACTGGATAAGCTGGACACTCCCACCGGACAAAAAAGGCAGCAAAGTTGATTTCACCCTTTTAGACCTGTAATGATGAACGTCCGCCTAGTCTTTTTTGTCTTATTTATCAATAAATATGTCAAATGTCCTTTTGGCAAAATTATTTTGCTCCTTTTTTCAGGAGAAATGTAACTTTCAAAATCTGGCAAGTATTTGTCATGTTATAAAAAGTGTTAAAATAGTGTGGCCAAACTAAAAAGTAAAGAAACGTATTTGAATTGTCATATTTCTATTCTAAACGATTGAAAAGGAACATGACCAAAGCTTTTGAGATTACGGAAATGAAATGTAACCTATTTTACATCTTCTCAAACTGTTTTGTTTGCATAGAGCATTCAGTGTCCATGTTATAGGCTTTTGTGTGTGACCATGTCCAGGCGTTTCAGATTTGTTCATCTCCCTGAAGCAGTTGCTGTCCAGCCGAAGACAGAACCCATTATTGCACTACTCGCACATCCAGGCAGCCTTTACACTGTTGTCCTCCCCAGAATGGCCTTCTGTCTGTCCTTTTCCCACTGTCCTTTGTGTTTGTGGGAGCAGGAAAGTGGCAGATTATTATTATTATTTACAAAGAAAACACCACTCAAAAGGCCAGTGAAAGGCAGTGAAAAACCCAGTCAAAGTCTCTGCCCTGCTCTCTGCTGCCGTTTTTTAAATTTACCATTACCGTAATGGACCGCAAAGTGCTGCATGGCTACGCTTCTTTGAGTTCAGAATCCGTTGGAATTACGTCGATGGCGTAAATATTCGAGGAGTTACGGTCATTTTGCATCAGTCTGCAGTTTTGCATCATATTTGCATGTTACTTCTTGTCGCCGGCGACAGGGTCCGTACTAGAAGGGAAGCAACATTGTGTGAGGAGGAAAATCTATTTTTTCTTTTACTTGTTACTTCTATGTACTTTTTCAGGACAAACTGGCAATCCGAATATGTTCGCTACAGGATGCCCTTTAAACTTATGAATAAAAATATCCAGTGAGCGGCAGTTGTGTGGACGAAAATGCCTTGATGTCAGAGGAGAGTGGGCAGAGTGGTTGGTGATGATCAAATAACCACTCGTTACAACCAAGGTATGCAGAATACCATCTCTGAACATACAAAACATGGAACCTTGAAGACTGGCTACAGCAGCAGAAGACCACACCGGGGGCCACTCCCGTCAGCTTTGCCTGGTCAGACGAGTCAATTTCAGCTGCAACATCCAGATGGTAGGGTCAGAATGTGGCATAATTAACGTATGGATCCATCCTGTCTTGTATCAATGGTTGTTTTCTTGGCACACTTTGGGCCCCTTAGGAACAATTGTGCATCGTTTAAACACCATGGCCTTCCTGAGAATTGTTGCTGACCATGTCCATCCCTTTATGAACACAGTGTACCCATCTTCTGATGGCTGCTTCCAGCAGGATAATGCACCATGTTACGAAACTAAATTCTCAAACTGGTTTCTTGGAAATCACAATAAGTTTACTTGACTCAACAGCCTCCAGATCTCTAGAGGACTTTTGGGATGTGGCGGAACAGGAGATTTGCATCATGGATGTGCAGCAACTGCGTGATGCCATCGTGTCAATATGGATGAAAATATCTGGGTGATGTTCAACCTTGTTGAATCTATGCTACGAAGAACGAAGGCAGTTCTGAAGGAAAAAGAGGGTCCAACCCGGTACACCTTTAACAGATCCATTTCAGAACTATCATGCAGTATAAAGTTAGCCGGACAAACATGAAAATGGTTGCGTTTTTCACTACATCGGGCATCTTAAATGCAAGGATTTGTCGATTTGTGCCTGTACTTTACTTTGTCAATTATGCTGCATTTAAGTCAATATTAACGATATTTCAACTTATAGCTGGAACGCAGTTTCAGTTAAGTAGAAGATGATACTGTAATCAAGTCAACACACAGTATTCATGCTGCAGACTTGTTCATACCCACTCTTCTCCCTCCCAAAACAGAGAACAAGGAAACCAAAATATCAGTTAACGGTTTTATTTAAAACAGAGAAGTAGGTAGACACAGAAAGTAAAATGTAACTCTTGCACTGTCCCTCACACCTATTCCTATTAATTATTGGACCTGGTGCGCGTCTGAGGCCGTGACGTTGTCGCCGGCACTCGGGAGGCTGTCGGAGAGCGTGGCGTTGCCGCTGTCGGAGAGCGTGGCGTTGCCGCCGGCCTTCACGTTGCCGCCGGCACTGGGGAGGCTGTCGTAGAGTGTGGCGTTGCCGCCGGCCTTCGGGAGGCTGTCGGAGGCCGTGGCGTTGCCGCTGTCGGAGAGCGTGGCGCTGCCGCCGGCCTTCACGTTGCCGCCGGCACTCGGGAGGCTGTCGGAGAGCGTGGCGTTGCCGCTGTCGGAGAGCGTGGCGTTGCCGCCGGCCTTCACGTTGCCGCCGGCCTTCGGGAGGCTGTCGGAGAGCGTGGCGTTGCCGCTGTCGGAGAGTGTGGCGTTGCCGCCGGCCTTCACCTTGCCGCCGGCCTTCACGTTGCCGCCGGCACTCGGGAGGCTGTCGGAGAGTGTGGCGTTGCCGCTGTCGGAGAGCGTGGCGTTGCCGCTGTCGGAGAGCGTGGCGTTGCCGCCGGCCTTCGGGAGGCTGTCGGAGAGCGTGGCGTTGCCGCTGTCGGAGAGCGTGGCGTTGCCGCCGGCCTTCACGTTGCCGCCGGCACTCGGGAGGCTGTCGGAGAGCGTGGCGTTGCCGCTGTCGGAGAGCGTGGCGTTGCCGCTGTCGGAGAGCGTGGCGTTGCCGCCGGCACTGGGGAGGCTGTCGAAGAGCGTGGCGTTGCCGCCGGCCTTCACGTTGCCGCCGGCACTCGGGAGGCTGTCGGAGAGCGTGGCGTTGCCGCTGTCGGAGAGCGTGGCGTTGCCGCCGGCCTTCACGTTGCCGCCGGCACTGGGGAGGCTGTCGTAGAGTGTGGCGTTGCCGCCGGCCTTCGGGAGGCTGTCGGAGAGCGTGGCGTTGCCGCTGTCGGAGAGCGTGGCGTTGCCGCCGGCCTTCACGTTGCCGCCGGCACTCGGGAGGCTGTCGGAGAGCGTGGCGTTGCCGCCGTCGGAGAGCGTGGCGTTGCCGCCGTCGGAGAGCGTGGCGTTGCCGCCGTCGGAGAGCGTGGCGTTGCCGCCGTCGGAGAGCGTGGCGTTGCCGCCGTCGGAGAGCGTGGCGTTGCCGCCGTCGGAGAGCGTGGCGTTGCCGCCGTCGGAGAGCGTGGCGTTGCCGCCGTCGGAGAGCGTGGCGTTGCCGCCGTCGGAGAGCGTGGCGTTGCCGCCGTCGGAGAGCGTGGCGTTGCCGCCGTCGGAGAGCGTGGCGTTGCCGCCGTCGGAGAGCGTGGCGTTGCCGCCGGCCTTCACGTTGCCGCCGGCACTGGGGAGGCCGTCGGAGAGCGTGGCGTTGCCGCCGGCACCGTCGCTGGATGTCTGGTTGCTCATGCCCACATGTAGATCATAGTCATCTTTCTCGGTCTTTAACTCCTTTTGGCCGATCAAGGGCTTTTCTCCAACTTTCAGGTTGACACTTGATGCATCAACTTCCACTTCATTCGTTTCCAGTTGCACTGAAATGAAGACATTACTGATCAATTAAAAAGCGGAGAAAGTGAGTGATTTTCATCTGTAGACTTTGACAGGGCGGTGAGATTCGTTTTAAATGGCTTAAAAGCAAAAACTGCATAAATTGCTTTGACTTTAGCCTCAAAGACTTAATGTCCCGTTTTGGATGCACTAAGAGTTAAAATAAAAGTAGTTTGACTACAACACAACATATGATTTTGAAAGCCAAGTACCAAAAGCCAGACAAGGAATTATTGAACATTTAATTAATCACATTATGACGTTAAGAACCTGAGCCGTACACAAACTTGCATTTTTCCAGTAGGGTTCAAAAGAAACAGCTCACCTTCTCTATAAGCTTGCAGCAACATGGACTCATGTGATTGGAGAAGTTTAAGGGCCTTCTTTATGGAGATCTCATTGGGAGACAGCTCTATAGTAGAAAATACATTTAGTGTTGGGAACAAGCTCAGGAAACATTAACACTGATATTCTTACCTCTCATTCTCCTCAGCAGCACATTGCTTCCTTCATTTGTGCCACCAGCAGGCAAACAAGAGCCTATGGACAGAGCGGTTGCATTCAATCAATTTGTTCTTCTGTTTGATGGCACATGAGACAAACTTGACGCAGCTAAATAAGCAATACAAGAATTAAGTAATTAGCCTCCCTAACACTCCCTGTTCTCCACTACAAGCTTCAAACATAAGGAAGATAAATACCTTTGGTCAGCAAGACGGTCAGCGCACAAACAAGCAAGGCCCAAAAAGCTGCCATGGCTTCAGTCACCAACAGAAAATGTTGCCTGAGCCACATGGCAGGTTAATAACCCCATGGAGCAGGTGTCACAGCTGTTGCTCATCAGCTCTAATTGGCTCTCTCTTCAGAGAGTTGTGTGTTGAGATTCATTCCTTCCTGTGACAAATGTTATACAATCTACCCAATCATAAAACTCTGAGAATGTTGTGTTTTTGAATTGTATCACTTAAAGCTCCATAAATGGGGAAAATAGAAGACGAATTTAACGATAATCTCCTCTTCAGACAGCTAGGAGCAATAAAGGTTGTATTTGGGAGGATAACTACAAAAGATAAATAACTTCCAACCCAACACACACTGACGATTTTGTACAAGAAGACAAAGTCTGGCCAAAACAATTTATTTAAGCAATAAGGTACTGGAGGCAGTACTGTATCGTCAATAATGTACTGTTCAAGGGTGTTGTTAGGCTCGACGCACGGCTTGAAATGACAACTAACGGTCGCGCAATTTAAATCTACCTGTTTTTTTAAGTGATATGGAATGTTCTAAATGTAAACAGGCTGTACAGTACTTTACGGCTGAATAAACTACACCCCGTGACTCACTCTCAACCAATCAGAATGCTTGATTTGATCTACCCGTATTATAATCTGATTTAAAGAACTTCCAATCTTGCACTTTTACTCTACAACATGTATTCAGCTGAAATAGTTAGCACAAAGCTATTCTGTGATTCATGTTAAGTCACCAACCGCTTTGGGGCTTTCTTTCTGTTTGTGCTGAAATGAAGAATTGAAGCTGCAGTTCTTTAAAGTCAGTAAGCACAGTGACACCAGGGCCCTATTTCTCGTACCTGGTTACTGAGTTAGCGGCTAATTGTCAGGATAAGATGACGTAGGTCTGGCGTTCTCGGTTTCTCGAAGCAAGCTTAGATTAATCACCATAGCAACACATCCAAACATTTAAACCTGCTCCCGGGCAGGCTTACTGAACTTCACTGGATAAGCTGGACACTCCCACCGGACAAAAAAGGCAGCAAAGTTGATTTCACCCTTTTAGACCTGTAATGATGAACGTCCGCCTAGTCTTTTTTGTCTTATTTATCAATAAATATGTCAAATGTCCTTTTGGCAAAATTATTTTGCTCCTTTTTTCAGGAGAAATGTAACTTTCAAAATCTGGCAAGTATTTGTCATGTTATAAAAAGTGTTAAAATAGTGTGGCCAAACTAAAAAGTAAAGAAACGTATTTGAATTGTCATATTTCTATTCTAAACGATTGAAAAGGAACATGACCAAAGCTTTTGAGATTACGGAAATGAAATGTAACCTATTTTACATCTTCTCAAACTGTTTTGTTTGCATAGAGCATTCAGTGTCCATGTTATAGGCTTTTGTGTGTGACCATGTCCAGGCGTTTCAGATTTGTTCATCTCCCTGAAGCAGTTGCTGTCCAGCCGAAGACAGAACCCATTATTGCACTACTCGCACATCCAGGCAGCCTTTACACTGTTGTCCTCCCCAGAATGGCCTTCTGTCTGTCCTTTTCCCACTGTCCTTTGTGTTTGTGGGAGCAGGAAAGTGGCAGATTATTATTATTATTTACAAAGAAAACACCACTCAAAAGGCCAGTGAAAGGCAGTGAAAAACCCAGTCAAAGTCTCTGCCCTGCTCTCTGCTGCCGTTTTTTAAATTTACCATTACCGTAATGGACCGCAAAGTGCTGCATGGCTACGCTTCTTTGAGTTCAGAATCCGTTGGAATTACGTCGATGGCGTAAATATTCGAGGAGTTACGGTCATTTTGCATCAGTCTGCAGTTTTGCATCATATTTGCATGTTACTTCTTGTCGCCGGCGACAGGGTCCGTACTAGAAGGGAAGCAACATTGTGTGAGGAGGAAAATCTATTTTTTCTTTTACTTGTTACTTCTATGTACTTTTTCAGGACAAACTGGCAATCCGAATATGTTCGCTACAGGATGCCCTTTAAACTTATGAATAAAAATATCCAGTGAGCGGCAGTTGTGTGGACGAAAATGCCTTGATGTCAGAGGAGAGTGGGCAGAGTGGTTGGTGATGATCAAATAACCACTCGTTACAACCAAGGTATGCAGAATACCATCTCTGAACATACAAAACATGGAACCTTGAAGACTGGCTACAGCAGCAGAAGACCACACCGGGGGCCACTCCCGTCAGCTTTGCCTGGTCAGACGAGTCAATTTCAGCTGCAACATCCAGATGGTAGGGTCAGAATGTGGCATAATTAACGTATGGATCCATCCTGTCTTGTATCAATGGTTGTTTTCTTGGCACACTTTGGGCCCCTTAGGAACAATTGTGCATCGTTTAAACACCATGGCCTTCCTGAGAATTGTTGCTGACCATGTCCATCCCTTTATGAACACAGTGTACCCATCTTCTGATGGCTGCTTCCAGCAGGATAATGCACCATGTTACGAAACTAAATTCTCAAACTGGTTTCTTGGAAATCACAATAAGTTTACTTGACTCAACAGCCTCCAGATCTCTAGAGGACTTTTGGGATGTGGCGGAACAGGAGATTTGCATCATGGATGTGCAGCAACTGCGTGATGCCATCGTGTCAATATGGATGAAAATATCTGGGTGATGTTCAACCTTGTTGAATCTATGCTACGAAGAACGAAGGCAGTTCTGAAGGAAAAAGAGGGTCCAACCCGGTACACCTTTAACAGATCCATTTCAGAACTATCATGCAGTATAAAGTTAGCCGGACAAACATGAAAATGGTTGCGTTTTTCACTACATCGGGCATCTTAAATGCAAGGATTTGTCGATTTGTGCCTGTACTTTACTTTGTCAATTATGCTGCATTTAAGTCAATATTAACGATATTTCAACTTATAGCTGGAACGCAGTTTCAGTTAAGTAGAAGATGATACTGTAATCAAGTCAACACACAGTATTCATGCTGCAGACTTGTTCATACCCACTCTTCTCCCTCCCAAAACAGAGAACAAGGAAACCAAAATATCAGTTAACGGTTTTATTTAAAACAGAGAAGTAGGTAGACACAGAAAGTAAAATGTAACTCTTGCACTGTCCCTCACACCTATTCCTATTAATTATTGGACCTGGTGCGCGTCTGAGGCCGTGACGTTGTCGCCGGCACTCGGGAGGCTGTCGGAGAGCGTGGCGTTGCCGCTGTCGGAGAGCGTGGCGTTGCCGCCGGCCTTCACGTTGCCGCCGGCACTGGGGAGGCTGTCGTAGAGTGTGGCGTTGCCGCCGGCCTTCGGGAGGCTGTCGGAGGCCGTGGCGTTGCCGCTGTCGGAGAGCGTGGCGCTGCCGCCGGCCTTCACGTTGCCGCCGGCACTCGGGAGGCTGTCGGAGAGCGTGGCGTTGCCGCTGTCGGAGAGCGTGGCGTTGCCGCCGGCCTTCACGTTGCCGCCGGCCTTCGGGAGGCTGTCGGAGAGCGTGGCGTTGCCGCTGTCGGAGAGTGTGGCGTTGCCGCCGGCCTTCACCTTGCCGCCGGCCTTCACGTTGCCGCCGGCACTCGGGAGGCTGTCGGAGAGTGTGGCGTTGCCGCTGTCGGAGAGCGTGGCGTTGCCGCTGTCGGAGAGCGTGGCGTTGCCGCCGGCCTTCGGGAGGCTGTCGGAGAGCGTGGCGTTGCCGCTGTCGGAGAGCGTGGCGTTGCCGCCGGCCTTCACGTTGCCGCCGGCCCTCGGGAGGCTGTCGGAGAGCGTGGCGTTGCCGCTGTCGGAGAGCGTGGCGTTGCCGCTGTCGGAGAGCGTGGCGTTGCCGCCGGCACTGGGGAGGCTGTCGAAGAGCGTGGCGTTGCCGCCGGCCTTCACGTTGCCGCCGGCACTCGGGAGGCTGTCGGAGAGCGTGGCGTTGCCGCTGTCGGAGAGCGTGGCGTTGCCGCCGGCCTTCACGTTGCCGCCGGCACTGGGGAGGCTGTCGTAGAGTGTGGCGTTGCCGCCGGCCTTCGGGAGGCTGTCGGAGAGCGTGGCGTTGCCGCTGTCGGAGAGCGTGGCGTTGCCGCCGGCCTTCACGTTGCCGCCGGCACTCGGGAGGCTGTCGGAGAGCGTGGCGTTGCCGCCGTCGGAGAGCGTGGCGTTGCCGCCGTCGGAGAGCGTGGCGTTGCCGCCGTCGGAGCGCGTGGCGTTGCCGCCGTCGGAGAGCGTGGCGTTGCCGCCGTCGGAGAGCGTGGCGTTGCCGCCGTCGGAGAGCGTGGCGTTGCCGCCGTCGGAGAGCGTGGCGTTGCCGCCGTCGGAGAGCGTGGCGTTGCCGCCGTCGGAGAGCGTGGCGTTGCCGCCGTCGGAGAGCGTGGCGTTGCCGCCGTCGGAGAGCGTGGCGTTGCCGCCGTCGGAGAGCGTGGCGTTGCCGCCGGCCTTCACGTTGCCGCCGGCACTGGGGAGGCCGTCGGAGAGCGTGGCGTTGCCGCCGGCACCGTCGCTGGATGTCTGGTTGCTCATGCCCACATGTAGATCATAGTCATCTTTCTCGGTCTTTAACTCCTTTTGGCCGATCAAGGGCTTTTCTCCAACTTTCAGGTTGACACTTGATGCATCAACTTCCACTTCATTCGTTTCCAGTTGCACTGAAATGAAGACATTACTGATCAATTAAAAAGCGGAGAAAGTGAGTGATTTTCATCTGTAGACTTTGACAGGGCGGTGAGATTCGTTTTAAATGGCTTAAAAGCAAAAACTGCATAAATTGCTTTGACTTTAGCCTCAAAGACTTAATGTCCCGTTTTGGATGCACTAAGAGTTAAAATAAAAGTAGTTTGACTACAACACAACATATGATTTTGAAAGCCAAGTACCAAAAGCCAGACAAGGAATTATTGAACATTTAATTAATCACATTATGACGTTAAGAACCTGAGCCGTACACAAACTTGCATTTTTCCAGTAGGGTTCAAAAGAAACAGCTCACCTTCTCTATAAGCTTGCAGCAACATGGACTCATGTGATTGGAGAAGTTTAAGGGCCTTCTTTATGGAGATCTCATTGGGAGACAGCTCTATAGTAGAAAATACATTTAGTGTTGGGAACAAGCTCAGGAAACATTAACACTGATATTCTTACCTCTCATTCTCCTCAGCAGCACATTGCTTCCTTCATTTGTGCCACCAGCAGGCAAACAAGAGCCTATGGACAGAGCGGTTGCATTCAATCAATTTGTTCTTCTGTTTGATGGCACATGAGACAAACTTGACGCAGCTAAATAAGCAATACAAGAATTAAGTAATTAGCCTCCCTAACACTCCCTGTTCTCCACTACAAGCTTCAAACATAAGGAAGATAAATACCTTTGGTCAGCAAGACGGTCAGCGCACAAACAAGCAAGGCCCAAAAAGCTGCCATGGCTTCAGTCACCAACAGAAAATGTTGCCTGAGCCACATGGCAGGTTAATAACCCCATGGAGCAGGTGTCACAGCTGTTGCTCATCAGCTCTAATTGGCTCTCTCTTCAGAGAGTTGTGTGTTGAGATTCATTCCTTCCTGTGACAAATGTTATACAATCTACCCAATCATAAAACTCTGAGAATGTTGTGTTTTTGAATTGTATCACTTAAAGCTCCATAAATGGGGAAAATAGAAGACGAATTTAACGATAATCTCCTCTTCAGACAGCTAGGAGCAATAAAGGTTGTATTTGGGAGGATAACTACAAAAGATAAATAACTTCCAACCCAACACACACTGACGATTTTGTACAAGAAGACAAAGTCTGGCCAAAACAATTTATTTAAGCAATAAGGTACTGGAGGCAGTACTGTATCGTCAATAATGTACTGTTCAAGGGTGTTGTTAGGCTCGACGCACGGCTTGAAATGACAACTAACGGTCGCGCAATTTAAATCTACCTGTTTTTTTAAGTGATATGGAATGTTCTAAATGTAAACAGGCTGTACAGTACTTTACGGCTGAATAAACTACACCCCGTGACTCACTCTCAACCAATCAGAATGCTTGATTTGATCTACCCGTATTATAATCTGATTTAAAGAACTTCCAATCTTGCACTTTTACTCTACAACATGTATTCAGCTGAAATAGTTAGCACAAAGCTATTCTGTGATTCATGTTAAGTCACCAACCGCTTTGGGGCTTTCTTTCTGTTTGTGCTGAAATGAAGAATTGAAGCTGCAGTTCTTTAAAGTCAGTAAGCACAGTGACACCAGGGCCCTATTTCTCGTACCTGGTTACTGAGTTAGCGGCTAATTGTCAGGATAAGATGACGTAGGTCTGGCGTTCTCGGTTTCTCGAAGCAAGCTTAGATGAATCACCATAGCAACACATCCAAACATTTAAACCTGCTCCCGGGCAGGCTGACTGAACTTCACTGGATAAGCTGGACACTCCCACCGGACAAAAAAGGCAGCAAAGTTGATTTCACCCTTTTAGACCTGTAATGATGAACGTCCGCCTAGTCTTTTTTGTCTTATTTATCAATAAATATGTCAAATGTCCTTTTGGCAAAATTATTTTGCTCCTTTTTTCAGGAGAAATGTAACTTTCAAAATCTGGCAAGTATTTGTCATGTTATAAAAAGTGTTAAAACAGTGTGGCCAAACTAAAAAGTAAAGAAACGTATTTGAATTGTCATATTTCTATTCTAAACGATTGAAAAGGAACATGACCAAAGCTTTTGAGATTACGGAAATGAAATGTAACCTATTTTACATCTTCTCAAACTGTTTTGTTTGCATAGAGCATTCAGTGTCCATGTTATAGGCTTTTGTGTGTGACCATGTCCAGGCGTTTCAGATTTGTTCATCTCCCTGAAGCAGTTGCTGTCCAGCCGAAGACAGAACCCATTATTGCACTACTCGCACATCCAGGCAGCCTTTACACTGTTGTCCTCCCCAGAATGGCCTTCTGTCTGTCCTTTTCCCACTGTCCTTTGTGTTTGTGGGAGCAGGAAAGTGGCAGATTATTATTATTATTTACAAAGAAAACACCACTCAAAAGGCCAGTGAAAGGCAGTGAAAAACCCAGTCAAAGTCTCTGCCCTGCTCTCTGCTGCCGTTTTTTAAATTTACCATTACCGTAATGGACCGCAAAGTGCTGCATGGCTACGCTTCTTTGAGTTCAGAATCCGTTGGAATTACGTCGATGGCGTAAATATTCGAGGAGTTACGGTCATTTTGCATCAGTCTGCAGTTTTGCATCATATTTGCATGTTACTTCTTGTCGCCGGCGACAGGGTCCGTACTAGAAGGGAAGCAACATTGTGTGAGGAGGAAAATCTATTTTTTCTTTTACTTGTTACTTCTATGTACTTTTTCAGGACAAACTGGCAATCCGAATATGTTCGCTACAGGATGCCCTTTAAACTTATGAATAAAAATATCCAGTGAGCGGCAGTTGTGTGGACGAAAATGCCTTGATGTCAGAGGAGAGTGGGCAGAGTGGTTGGTGATGATCAAATCACCACTCGTTACAACCAAGGTATGCAGAATACCATCTCTGAACATACAAAACATGGAACCTTGAAGACTGGCTACAGCAGCAGAAGACCACACCGGGGGCCACTCCCGTCAGCTTTGCCTGGTCAGACGAGTCAATTTCAGCTGCAACATCCAGATGGTAGGGTCAGAATGTGGCATAATTAACGTATGGATCCATCCTGTCTTGTATCAATGGTTGTTTTCTTGGCACACTTTGGGCCCCTTAGGAACAATTGTGCATCGTTTAAACACCATGGCCTTCCTGAGAATTGTTGCTGACCATGTCCATCCCTTTATGAACACAGTGTACCCATCTTCTGATGGCTGCTTCCAGCAGGATAATGCACCATGTTACGAAACTAAAATCTCAAACTGGTTTCTTGGAAATTACAATAAGTTTACTTGACTCAACAGCCTCCAGATCTCTAGAGGACTTTTGGGATGTGGCGGAACAGGAGATTTGCATCATGGATGTGCAGCAACTGCGTGATGCCATCGTGTCAATATGGATGAAAATATCTGGGTGATGTTCAACCTTGTTGAATCTATGCTACGAAGAACGAAGGCAGTTCTGAAGGAAAAAGAGGGTCCAACCCGGTACACCTTTAACAGATCCATTTCAGAACTATCATGCAGTATAAAGTTAGCCGGACAAACATGAAAATGGTTGCGTTTTTCACTACATCGGGCATCTTAAATGCAAGGATTTGTCGATTTGTGCCTGTACTTTACTTTGTCAATTATGCTGCATTTAAGTCAATATTAACGATATTTCAACTTATAGCTGGAACGCAGTTTCAGTTAAGTAGAAGATGATACTGTAATCAAGTCAATACACAGTATTAATGCTGCAGACTTGTTCATACCCACTCTTCTCCCTCCAAAACAGAGAACAAGGAAACCAAAATATCAGTTAACGGTTTTATTTAAAACAGAGAAGTAGGTAGACACAGAAAGTAAAATGTAACTCTTGCACTGTCCCTCACACCTATTCCTATTAATTATTGGACCTGGTGCGCGTCGGAGAGCGTGGCGTTGCCGCTGTCGGAGAGCGTGGCGTTGCCGCTGTCGGAGAGCGTGGCGTTGCCGCTGTCGGAGAGCGTGGCGTTGCCGCTGTCGGAGAGCGTGGCGTTGCCGCCGGCCTTCACGTTGCCGCCAGCCTTCGGGAGGCTGTCGTAGAGTGTGGCGTTGCCGCCGGCCTTCGGGAGGCTGTCGGAGAGCGTGGCGTTGCCGCTGTCGGAGAGCGTGGCGTTGCCGCCGGCCTTCGGGAGGCTGTCGGAGAGCGTGGCGTTGCCGCTGTCGGAGAGCGTGGCGTTGCCGCTGTCGGAGAGCGTGGCGTTGCCGCTGTCGGAGAGCGTGGCGTTGCCGCCGGCCTTCGGGAGGCTGTCGGAGAGCGTGGCGTTGCCGCTGTCGGAGAGCGTGGCGTTGCCGCTGTCGGAGAGCGTGGCGTTGCCGCTGTCGGAGAGCGTGGCGTTGCCGCCGGCCTTCGGGAGGCTGTCGGAGAGCGTGGCGTTGCCGCTGTCGGAGAGCGTGGCATTGCCGCCGGCCTTCACGTTGCCGCCGGCACTCGGAAGGCCGGCGGAGAGCGTGGCGTTGCCGCTGTCGGAGAGCGTGGCGTTGCCGCCGGCACCGTCGCTGGATGTCTGGTTGCTCATGCCCACATGTAGATCATAGTCATCTTTCTCGGTCTTTAACTCCTTTTGGCCGATCAAGGGCTTTTCTCCAACTTTCAGGTTGACACTTGATGCATCAACTTCCACTTCATTCGTTTCCAGTTGCACTGAAATGAAGACATTACTGATCAATTAAAAAGCGGAGAAAGTGAGTGATTTTCATCTGTAGACTTTGACAGGGCGGTGAGAATCGTTTTAAATGGCTTAAAAGCAAAAACTGCATAAACTGCTTTGACTTTAGCCTCAAAGACTTAATGTCCCGTTTTGGATGCACTAAGAGTTAAAATAAAAGTAGTTTGACTACAACATATGATTTTGAAAGCCAAGTACCAAAAGCCAGACAAGGAATTATTGAACATTTAATTAATCACATTATGACGTTAAGAACCTGAGCCCTACACAAACTTGTATTTTTCCAGTAGGGTTCAAAAGAAACAGCTCACCTTCTCTATAAGCTTGCAGCAACATGGACTCATGTGATTGGAGAAGTGTAAGGGCCTTCTTTATGGAGATCTCATTGGGAGACAGCTCTATAGTAGAAAATACATTTAGTGTTGGGAACAAGCTCAGGAAACATTAACACTGATATTCTTACCTCTCATTCTCCTCAGCAGCACATTGCTTCCTTCATTTGTGCCACCAGCAGGCAAACAAGAGCCTATGGACAGAGCGGTTGCATTCAATCAATTTGTTCTTCTGTTTGATGGCACATGAGACAAACTTGACGCAGCTAAATAAGCAATACAAGAATTAAGTAATTAGCCTCCCTAACACTCCCTGTTCTCCACTACAAGCTTCAAACATAAGGAAGATAAATACCTTTGGTAAGCAAGACGGTCAGCGCACAAACAAGCAAGGCCCAAAAAGCTGCCATGGCTTCAGTCACCAACAGAAAATGTTGCCTGAGCCACATGGCAGGTTAATAACCCCATGGAGCAGGTGTCACAGCTGTTGCTCATCAGCTCTAATTGGCTCTCTCTTCAGAGAGTTGTGTGTTGAGATTCATTCCTTCCTGTGACAAATGTTATACAATCTACCCAATCATAAAACTCTGAGAATGTTGTGTTTTTGAATTGTATCACTTAAAGCTCCATAAATGGGGAAAATAGAAGACGAATTTAACGATAATCTCCTCTTCAGACAGCTAGGAGCAATAAAGGTTGTATTTGGGAGGATAACTACAAAAGATAAATAACTTCCAACCCAACACACACTGACGATTTTGTACAAGAAGACAAAGTCTGGCCAAAACAATTTATTTAAGCAATAAGGTACTGGAGGCAGTACTGTATCGTCAATAATGTACTGTTCAAGGGTGTTGTTAGGCTCGACGCACGGCTTGAAATGACAACTAACGGTCGCGCAATTTAAATCTACCTGTTTTTTTAAGTGATATGGAATGTTCTAAATGTACACAGGCTGTACAGTACTTTACGGCTGAATAAACTACACCCCGTGACTCACTCTCAACTAATCAGAATGCTTGATTTGATCTACCCGTATTATAATCTGATTTAAAGAACTTCCAATCTTGCACTTTTACTCTACAACATGTATTCAGCTGAAATAGTTAGCACAAAGCTATTCTGTGATTCATGTTAAGTCACCAACCGCTTTGGGGCTTTCTTTCTGTTTGTGCTGAAATGAAGAATTGAAGCTGCAGTTCTTTAAAGTCAGTAAGCACAGTGACACCAGGGCCCTATTTCTCGTACCTGGTTACTGAGTTAGCGGCTAATTGTCAGGATAAGATGACGTAGGTCTGGCGTTCTCGGTTTCTCGAAGCAAGCTTAGATTAATCACCATAGCAACACATCCAAACATTTAAACCTGCTCCCGGGCAGGCTTACTGAACTTCACTGGATAAGCTGGACACTCCCACCGGACAAAAAAGGCAGCTCCCTTCCTCATTGATGAAGGAGCGATATTAGTTATATTAGTTTTATAGGGAGAGAGTTCTTCCAGATCGCCAGGATCCTTTACCTCATCATGACTTCCTGTACGCGGCGATATAGATTTTGCCGGCAAGAAATAATTATTTAGAGAGCTTCTCGAGCCGCGGACACTGATCACCACAGGCGCAGCTGATCGCCGTCTCAGACACAGACTGTCAGCCGCTGCATGCCGCTGTTCTTAAGTTTATTTAGCTCTTAAGAAACTTATGGATGTGTTGAAAGCACTCATAATTATATGACAGTGTTATTAGTACACCATACATATCATTATTGTAGAACATGATTAAGGTGATCGTGATAAGAATACAGAGAATCACACATAATTTATTTTCACTGCTTCAATTGATTGAATTTCTGATTATGAATAATGCATACGTACTGATCCGCCCATACACATATTCAAACTCATATACACATATATAGTACATGATTCATACGTGCATACAGTACATATATCCTCATAAGTATATATTTATTCGTAAATATAATCTGATTGATTTGGGTGATGAAGCACTTCAAATTAGCCGATACATTTTCTCAACACTGACGCATTTAACTTGTCTGATATATTTGCGACGCTTATGTCTCGCAGCGGGGGCGGAGTCAAAGTTGCTTTCACGGCAACGATGTTGCAAAAACGTTGGAATATTTGCAACGCGTTTGCTGTGAATGACTACGGTACTGACTTCCTCATATGCCTTCATGATCATCTCCTGCTTCTCAGCAGAGAAATAAAAAGAGGTTCCTCTGAGTTTATTGTCCATTGTACTGTTAGAACATCGTGGTGTCAGTGCTCCATTATTATCCTTCTGAAGAGGAGCGGCGCATTTATCCAGATGACTGACGTCTGGCTAGAATGAACGAGACGTTTCAGCGCGGATCAGCCGTGAAGAAACCCAGATAGCCGGATGTCAATCATCTCGCTAATTTAAGATGGAGATTAAGACATTTGCTTGACTTTGTTTAGCCAGATACGAGAAACAGGGCCCTGGTCATTCAAAACCATATCGCAGGACTGGAGCCAAACTACAACACTTAGATGTTGACAAGGTGGTTAACCTTTGACCTCTATATTTGTCAATGCAGACTGCACCAGAGAATCAATCTTAGATTTTGTTTGTCCTGACAGTTTACCATACCGCGTGATTGTGTCTTATGTTATACATCAGACTGTATGATGAAAAACTAGCAAGAATCAGACACCAAAAACCACGAGTTATACTCAATCAGTCCTTACAACAATGGTACACACTCATCAATGAGCCAGGCAATTCACATGAAAATGTTGACTGTAATAATACTGTAGAATTCTCATGAAAAAATAATTAATTAAAATTCACAAAAGAAAACGTGCCATGTTTTGGGTTTCAAAGGTGTACAGGAGCAGGCATGTTGGCCTAACTTTGACGTATCAAGAAGGGTTGCATTGCCCAAATACAAGTGGGCCACACAAGTGGTGTGTTGGTGCTCATTGTTTCTTGTTGTCCATCCATCCATCCATTATCAGCCGCTTATTCGGGGTCGGGTCACGGTGGCAGCAGGTTCAGCAGGCCGACCCAGGCTTCCCTCTCTCCCGCAACACTTTCCAGCTCATTCTGGGGGATCCCGAGGCGTTCCAAGGCCAGCCGGGAGATATAATCCCTCCAGCGTGTCCTCGGTCTTCCCCGGGGCCTCCTACCAGTTGGACGTGCCTGGAAAACCTCTAATGGGAGGCGTCCAGGAGGCATCCTGACTAGATGCCCGAACCACCTCAGCTGACTCCTTTCGACACGAAGGAGCAGCGACTCGACTCCAAGCTCTCTCCTGATGTCCGAGCTCCTTACCCTATCTCTAAGGGTGAGCCCGGCCACCCTGCGGAGGAAGTTCATTTCGGCCGCTTGTATCCGAGATCTCGTTCTTTCGGTCACGACCCAGAGTTCGTGACCATAGGTGAGGGTTGGAACATAGACCGACCAGTAAATGGAGAGCTTCGCCTTCCGGCTCAGCTCCTCTTCACCAGGACGGACCGGTACAGCGCCTGTTTTATTGCTGCAGCCGCACCGATCCGCCTGTTGATCTCCCGCTCCACCTTACCCTCACTCGTGAACAAGACCCCGAGATACTTGAACTCCTTCGCTTGGGGTAGGCAGTTTGTCCCCACCTGGAGGGAGCAATCCACCGGTTTCCGGCAGAGCACCATGGCCTCAGATTTGGAGGCGCTAACTCTCATCCCTGCCGCTTCACACTCGGCTGCAAAACGCCCCAGTGAATGCTGGAGGTCACGGTCCGAGGAGGCAAACGGGACCACATCATCCGCGAACAGCAGAGAGGCGATCCCGAGACTCCCGAACCGGATCCTCTCCGCCCCCTGGCTGCGCCTAGATATCCTGTCCATGAAGGTCACGAACAGGACCGGTGATAAAGGGCAGCCATGGCGGAGGCCAACACCCACCGGGAACGTGTCTGACTTATTACCGAGGATACGAACACAGCTCCTACTGCAGGCGTACAAAGACCGGATAGCCCGTGCCAACGGGTCCGGCACCCCATACTCCCGCAGCACCCCCCACAAAAACCCCCGAGGGACCCGGTCGAAAGCCTTCTCCAAGTCCACAAAGCACATGTAGACTGGTTGGGCAAACTCCCAGGACCCCTCCAGTAGTCTTGCAAGGGTAAAGAGCTGGTCCACTGTTCCACGACCGGGACGGAATCCGCACTGCTCGTCTTGAAACTGAGGTTCGACAAGCGGTCGGAGCCTCCTTTCCAGCACACTGGCATAAGCTTTTCCCGGGAGGCTGAGCAGTGTTATGCCACGATAGTTTGAGCACACTCTCCGGTCCCCCTTCTTGAAGATGGGAACCGACACCCCGGTCTGCCAGTCCATGGGCACTGTTCCCGACCCCCATGCGACACTGAAAAGGCGTGTCAACCAAGACAGCCCAACAATGTCCAGTGCTTTCAGCATCTCAGGGCGGATCTCATCCACCCCTGGCGCCTTGCCACCAAGGAGCTTTTTGACTACCTTAGCAAACTCTGCCAGGGATATGGGAGAAACCACCCCAAAGACTTTCGGCGCTGCCCCCTCTCCGGGGGACATGTTAGCCGGGTTTAGGAGTTCCTCAAAGTGCTCTTTCCACCGCCCGACGATGTCCCCAGTCCGGGTCAGCAGTTCCCCTCCCCCCCTGCTGAGAACAGCCTGGGGTAGGCCCTGCTTTCCCTTCCTGAGCCGTCGGATGGTTTGCCAGAACTTCCTTGAGGCCAACCGAAAGTCCTTCTCCATGGCCTCCCCAAACTCCTCCCATGCCCGAGTTTTAGCATCCGCGACCATCGCAGCTGCAGCCCTTCTGGCCTGCCGGTACCCGTCAGCTGCTTCAGGAGACCCCTGGGCCAGCCAGGCCCGAAAGGCCTCCTTCTTCAGTTTGACGGCTTCCCTCACCCCCCGTGTCCACCACCGGGTTCTCGGGTTGCCGCCACGACAGGCACCGATGACCTTCTGGCCACAGCTCCGAGCAGCCGCGTCCACAATAGAGGCTTTGAACATGGTCCACTCGGGTTCCATGTCCCCAGCCTCCCTCGGGATTTGTGAGAAGTTCTTCCGGAGGTGGGAGTTGAAGACCTCCCGGACAGGATCCTCCGCCAGACGTTCCCAGTTCACCCTCACTACACGTTTGGGCTTGCCAGGTCTTTCCAGCCGACTCCCCCGCCATCTGATCCAACTCACCACCAGGTGGTGATCAGTTGACAGCTCTGCTCCTCTCTTCACCCGAGTGTCCAAGACATACGGCCGCAGATCAGATGATACGACTACAAAGTCCATCATTGATCTCCGGCCTAAGGTGTTCTGGTACCAGGTACACTTATGAGCCACCTTATGCTCGAACATGGTGTTCGTTATGGACAAACTGTGGCTAGCACAGAAGTCCAACAACAAAACACCATTCGGGTTCAGATCGGGCAAGCCGTTCCTCCCAATCACGCCCCGCCAGGTTTCTCTGTCATTGCCCACGTGAGCGTTGAAGTCTCCCAGGAGAACTATGGAGTCGGCAGGCGGCGCCCTTTCCAGGACCCCTCCCACCGACTCCAAGAAGGCCGGATACTCCGAACTGCTGTTCGGTGCATAAGCACAAACAACAGTCAGAGCCTTACTCCCTGCAACCCGTAGGCGCAGGGAGGCGACCCTCTCGTTCTCCGGGGAAAACTCCAACATAGCGGCGCTCAGCCGGGGGCTCGTGAGTATCCCCACTCCCGCCCGGCGCCTCTCACCCTGGGCAACTCCAGAAAAGGACAAAGTCCAATCCTTCTCCAGGAGCTTGGTTCCAGAGCCCATGCTGTGCGTGGAGGTGAGCCCAACTAAATCTAGCTGGTACCGCTCCACCTCCTGCACCAGCTCCGGCTCTTTCCCCGCTAGCGAGGTGACGTTCCACGCCCCTAGAGCTAGTCTATGCTGCCGGCGATCGGCTCGCCCAGGTCTCCTGCCCGGCCCGCCACCCGGTCTGCATAGCACCCGACCCCGATAATTCTCCCCGCGGGTGGTGGGTCCACGGGGTGACTGCTGCTCCATGTTGTTTCTTCGGGCTGAGCCCGACCGGGCCCCATGGGCGAAAGCCCGGCCACCAGACGCTCGCCGACGAGCTCCCCTCCTGGGTCTGGCTCCGGGAGGGTGCCCCGGTTTCCCTTGTCCGGGCGAGGTAGCTTTAGACCGTGGGCTGCTATTCATCAGGGTTTTTTGAATCGCTCTTAGTCTGGGCTCTCCCCCGAGACCTGTTTGCCTTGGGAGACCCTACCAGGGGCTGACGCCCCGGACAACATAGCTCCCAGGATCACTGAGCCACTCAAACTCCTCCACCACGTTAAGGTGGCGATTCATTCTTGTTGTTTTTGTGTTAAATGCTGCTTTCTGCTGCGATTCCCAGAGCTCTTTCACCAGAGATGAGCTCATGAACATCAGGGGAACAACTGGACATTCTTGTGAAATCCAAAATATCTGTTGTCAGTTTTCAACTAAAAAACAGACAGAAGATCCAAAAGGACAAAAAATATATAACCTCCATGGCAGCTTTTAACAGAATTCAATCTCGGCACAGTTGGAAAATGAAAAAACCTTTATTTATTTTTCACATAAATATGCCAAAGGAAATGTGTTTCCTCAACTTGTCAATACATCCCATAGCTGTGCTTCTTTCCATCCCTGTGTCTGTCCAGGCAGCGTAGGGGCTGTCGATGAGGGTATTTGACCTGTGGAGGGTGGTACACTGGAGGCCGAATGAACTCAAACACTGGCTCCCTCATGTCTACGGGGAGAACAAACAGCAGACGGGCTTGATGGTTACTCGATGAGCACACACACAATCTTTGTTGCCCCAAAACCTCGGGAAAGAAAAGGAAAACGTCACAAGCCCAAAAGTTGCGCTTGCATCTGTGAGCGTTGACGTGACTCACCGAGTGTGGTGTGAAAGGTGTCGGTGACAGACTCGTCCCACTGGCAATGGAAGAAGGCCAAACCTGCAGGTGTCATGCTGTCCTGGTGCTTCCCGTAGAATCCGTCGTCTTGAATGAGCGATCCACCAGAGAATGGCTACGGGGCGACAGCAAAGTGTATTAAAGCAATACTTGACCCACAAAGTAACCATTTGTGTATCAAATACATAACCCCAAGGAAACTTGTGTTGTTCAACCATGCCTCCAGTTAAAGTACATGAAAACACAGAAACACAGGTCATGTAAGGCTGTTGAAAATTCTTTAAATTGCATTTACTCCTTAAAGAAAAAAGTTTTTAAATCAATGAAACAGTTTCACTGCTGGACAAAAGTTGTCTCCTGCTTCACTGAAAAGTCGACTCTTGGCGCCTGTGCACCGGAGGTTTCAAGTCTCCACGTCCCTCTGGACCACGATTGGCTCCAAACTAGCTGTGATGTCACAGAATCCCGCTTTCACGCCTGCATGTTAAGCGAAGATGGAAGGTGAGCACGGAGAAGTTCACGCCTTCCACAGAGGACTGTGGAAAACAGCCTTCTAGTTTCAAACATGCCTTAACTGCATCAGTCTGTGACTGATAATAATACATTGGATCACTGCTACAGCAACATCAGGGTCGGTCGGTGCGCACACGCACACGCACACGCACACGCACACAGAGAGAGAAGGTGAACCCCCACAAGGCTGTGGGACCTGATGGAGTTCCTCCCAAAGTCCTGTGGGGAACAGCTAGCTGGTGTGTATACTGACATCTTCAACCTGTCACTATCCCAGGCTGTAGTCCTCCGTATTTTCAAATCCACCATCATCATACCAGTCCCCAAAAGACCAGACACACCCTGACTGGCCGGAATGACTTCAGGCCAGTGGCACTCACACCAGTCGCCATGAAGTGCCTGGAAAAACTAGTCCTCACACACATCAACCACACGGTCCCGGACAACGTCGACCCCCTCCAGTTTGCCTCCCGCTCCAACCGATCAGGGGACAGCTCTAGCAGCAGCTCTACACCACACTCTGCAACACCTGGAAAGCAGCAGAACGTATGCTGCTGCCTTAGCTCAAAACACTTCACCCTGTTAACCCATGACTGTGTCTCCACCCAGGACAACACCATCCTCCTCAAAAACGCGGATGACACCACCATCCTGGGGCTCATCAAGGGGGACGACGAGTCAGGGCTCAGGACCCAGATAAACAACACTCTGGTCTGCGGAGAGGAGAACGACCTCATCCTCAACATGGACAAGACCAAAGAAATAATACTGGACTTCAGTATTATTCTCTACAGCCTTTTGCCATCAAAGGGACTGAGGTGAAGAGGGCCGACAACTCCAGATTCCTGGGACTGCAGGTTACATCTGACCTGAGCTGGACCCGTAACACCTCAGCCACTGTGAAAAAAGGCTCCAGAGGACTGATGAAGAGCCTCCTCACTGCAGGCATCACTGTCTGGTATGGGAACACCACACAGGCAGAGAGGAAGGCTCTACAAAGAGTCTTAAAGACTGCAGAGAGGATCCCAGGGACAAAACTTCCCTCCATGCACTCTATATATGTGCAGACTCACTCCACCAGCTCACTCTCTGCTCAGGCACAAACACTGCAGTCCAACCTGAGAGCAGCAGAGCGACAGCATCATCACCCATAGAACACGTTTCTACAACAGCTTCTTCCTGCCGCAGTCAGACTGATGGCAAAGCAAAACTGTGAATAGGAACAGCACTCATGACGAGCCTATTTATTTATTTATTTATCCCTGTAATAAAAATAAAAAAACTGTATCTAATAACCTCCTTGTAAATACAACCACATTTGCACATGTATAGTGTTCTCATATTTTATATTTTATTTTTTTTCTCTTTCCTGTATAGTGTGTTTTTTTCTTACTTTTATTTCTCCCAAAACTGTTGACTCGGAGAGCTCTGCGGGAAAAAAGTCCAATGAGTCTGGACTGTTGGTCAAATAAAAACCTTGAACCTTGAACCTTCGGCACTTAAATCATTCTTCACAGTGAAGTAAGAATAAACTCAAAACATGTTTAAGTGGAGGGGGACTTTTATTTGAACTGAATTTAGACACAATTAGACATGAATTGAAAAAAAGTTAAATTAATGGCAATTTCTGTTTGTCATCAATTATTTAAGCTTACCTGTAAATCTGCCAAATTATAGCACAGTTGACTTTAAGTCTATTCTGCCTCATTGTCCAGAAGATGCTCATCTGAAAAAAGACGATACATTTAATTTTTTTGAGGGTGGTCCGAAAATGCTGAGAATCCATTAATTAACTGTGCTCACTCATTCCAAAAAGGCCTCCAGGGGGAGCGGATGCTGACCTGGACAGGTGAGCAGAAGAAGCCCTCCTCCGATCTGAGGGACAGAAGCTGCCTAGACAGAAAGGTACAGCACATGCAAGGCAAAGGACACAGTCAGAGAAGACATATGCAAAAGGTGGATACAGAGCAGAAAAGTGAATAGGATGAGATACATATACAGAATGCGGGGAGGGGGAAAAGAAAAAAGTTAAAGGTTTAACTTCGGATGAATCTCAACACACAACTCTCTGAAGAGAGAGCCAATTAGAGCTGATGAGCAACAGCTGTGACACCTGCTCCATGGGGTTATTAACCTGCCATGTGGCTCAGGCAACATTTTCTGTTGGTGACTGAAGCCATGGCAGCTTTTTGGGCCTTGCTTGTTTGTGCGCTGACCGTCTTGCTGACCAAAGGTATTTATCTTCCTTATGTTTGAAGCTTGTAGTGGAGAACAGGGAGTGTTAGGGAGGCTAATTACTTAATTCTTGTATTGCTTATTTAGCTGCGTCAAGTTTGTCTCATGTGCCATCAAACAGAAGAACAAATTGATTGAATGCAACCGCTCTGTCCATAGGCTCTTGTTTGCCTGCTGGTGGCACAAATGAAGGAAGCAATGTGCTGCTGAGGAGAATGAGAGGTAAGAATATCAGTGTTAATGTTTCCTGAGCTTGTTCCCAACACTAAATGTATTTTCTACTATAGAGCTGTCTCCCAATGAGATCTCCATAAAGAAGGCCCTTAAACTTCTCCAATCACATGAGTCCATGTTGCTGCAAGCTTATAGAGAAGGTGAGCTGTTTCTTTTGAACCCTACTGGAAAAATGCAAGTTTGTGTACGGCTCAGGTTCTTAACGTCATAATGTGATTAATTAAATGTTCAATAATTCCTTGTCTGGCTTTTGGTACTTGGCTTTCAAAATCATATGTTGTGTTGTAGTCAAACTACTTTTATTTTAACTCTTAGTGCATCCAAAACGGGACATTAAGTCTTTGAGGCTAAAGTCAAAGCAATTTATGCAGTTTTTGCTTTTAAGCCATTTAAAACGAATCTCACCGCCCTGTCAAAGTCTACAGATGAAAATCACTCACTTTCTCCGCTTTTTAATTGATCAGTAATGTCTTCATTTCAGTGCAACTGGAAACGAATGAAGTGGAAGTTGATGCATCAAGTGTCAACCTGAAAGTTGGAGAAAAGCCCTTGATCGGCCAAAAGGAGTTAAAGACCGAGAAAGATGACTATGATCTACATGTGGGCATGAGCAACCAGACATCCAGCGACGGTGCCGGCGGCAACGCCACGCTCTCCGACGGCCTCCCCAGTGCCGGCGGCAACGTGAAGGCCGGCGGCAACGCCACGCTCTCCGACGGCGGCAACGCCACGCTCTCCGACGGCGGCAACGCCACGCTCTCCGACGGCGGCAACGCCACGCTCTCCGACGGCGGCAACGCCACGCTCTCCGACGGCGGCAACGCCACGCTCTCCGACGGCGGCAACGCCACGCTCTCCGACGGCGGCAACGCCACGCTCTCCGACGGCGGCAACGCCACGCTCTCCGACAGCGGCAACGCCACGCTCTCCGACAGCCTCCCGAGTGCCGGCGGCAACGTGAAGGCCGGCGGCAACGCCACGCTCTCCGACAGCGGCAACGCCACGCTCTCCGACAGCCTCCCGAAGGCCGGCGGCAACGCCACACTCTACGACAGCCTCCCCAGTGCCGGCGGCAACGTGAAGGCCGGCGGCAACGCCACGCTCTCCGACAGCGGCAACGCCACGCTCTCCGACAGCCTCCCGAGTGCCGGCGGCAACGTGAAGGCCGGCGGCAACGCCACGCTCTTCGACAGCCTCCCCAGTGCCGGCGGCAACGCCACGCTCTCCGACAGCGGCAACGCCACGCTCTCCGACAGCGGCAACGCCACGCTCTCCGACAGCCTCCCGAGTGCCGGCGGCAACGTGAAGGCCGGCGGCAACGCCACGCTCTCCGACAGCGGCAACGCCACGCTCTCCGACAGCCTCCCGAAGGCCGGCGGCAACGCCACGCTCTCCGACAGCGGCAACGCCACGCTCTCCGACAGCGGCAACGCCACACTCTCCGACAGCCTCCCGAGTGCCGGCGGCAACGTGAAGGCCGGCGGCAAGGTGAAGGCCGGCGGCAACGCCACACTCTCCGACAGCGGCAACGCCACGCTCTCCGACAGCCTCCCGAAGGCCGGCGGCAACGTGAAGGCCGGCGGCAACGCCACGCTCTCCGACAGCGGCAACGCCACGCTCTCCGACAGCCTCCCGAGTGCCGGCGGCAACGTGAAGGCCGGCGGCAGCGCCACGCTCTCCGACAGCGGCAACGCCACGGCCTCCGACAGCCTCCCGAAGGCCGGCGGCAACGCCACACTCTACGACAGCCTCCCCAGTGCCGGCGGCAACGTGAAGGCCGGCGGCAACGCCACGCTCTCCGACAGCGGCAACGCCACGCTCTCCGACAGCAGCAACGCCACACTCTCCGACAGCCTCCCGAGTGCCGGCGGCAACGTGAAGGCCGGCGGCAACGCCACGCTCTCCGACAGCGGCAACGCCACGCTCTCCGACAGCCTCCCGAGTGCCGGCGACAACGTCACGGCCTCAGACGCGCACCAGGTCCAATAATTAATAGGAATAGGTGTGAGGGACAGTGCAAGAGTTACATTTTACTTTCTGTGTCTACCTACTTCTCTGTTTTAAATAAAACCGTTAACTGATATTTTGGTTTCCTTGTTCTCTGTTTTGGGAGGGAGAAGAGTGGGTATGAACAAGTCTGCAGCATGAATACTGTGTATTGACTTGATTACAGTATCATCTTCTACTTAACTGAAACTGCGTTCCAGCTATAAGTTGAAATATCGTTAATATTGACTTAAATGCAGCATAATTGACAAAGTAAAGTACAGGCACAAATCGACAAATCCTTGCATTTAAGATGCCCGATGTAGTGAAAAACGCAACCATTTTCATGTTTGTCCGGCTAACTTTATACTGCATGATAGTTCTGAAATGGATCTGTTAAAGGTGTACCGGGTTGGACCCTCTTTTTCCTTCAGAACTGCCTTCGTTCTTCGTAGCATAGATTCAACAAGGTTGAACATCACCCAGATATTTTCATCCATATTGACACGATGGCATCACGCAGTTGCTGCACATCCATGATGCAAATCTCCTGTTCCGCCACATCCCAAAAGTGCTCTAGAGATCTGGAGGCTGTTGAGTCAAGTAAACTTATTGTGATTTCCAAGAAACCAGTTTGAGATTTTAGTTTCGTAACATGGTGCATTATCCTGCTGGAAGCAGCCATCAGAAGATGGGTACACTGTGTTCATAAAGGGATGGACATGGTCAGCAACAATTCTCAGGAAGGCCATGGTGTTTAAACGATGCACAATTGTTCCTAAGGGGCCCAAAGTGTGCCAAGAAAACAACCATTGATACAAGACAGGATGGATCCATACGTTAATTATGCCACATTCTGACCCTACCATCTGGATGTTGCAGCTGAAATTGACTCGTCTGACCAGGCAAAGCTGACGGGAGTGGCCCCCGGTGTGGTCTTCTGCTGCTGTAGCCAGTCTTCAAGGTTCCATGTTTTGTATGTTCAGAGATGGTATTCTGCATACCTTGGTTGTAACGAGTGGTGATTTGATCATCACCAACCACTCTGCCCACTCTCCTCTGACATCAAGGCATTTTCGTCCACACAACTGCCGCTCACTGGATATTTTTATTCATAAGTTTAAAGGGCATCCTGTAGCGAACATATTCGGATTGCCAGTTTGTCCTGAAAAAGTACATAGAAGTAACAAGTAAAAGAAAAAATAGATTTTCCTCCTCACACAATGTTGCTTCCCTTCTAGTACGGACCCTGTCGCCGGCGACAAGAAGTAACATGCAAATATGATGCAAAACTGCAGACTGATGCAAAATGACCGTAACTCCTCGAATATTTACGCCATCGACGTAATTCCAACGGATTCTGAACTCAAAGAAGCGTAGCCATGCAGCACTTTGCGGTCCATTACGGTAATGGTAAATTTAAAAAACGGCAGCAGAGAGCAGGGCAGAGACTTTGACTGGGTTTTTCACTGCCTTTCACTGGCCTTTTGAGTGGTGTTTTCTTTGTAAATAATAATAATAATCTGCCACTTTCCTGCTCCCACAAACACAAAGGACAGTGGGAAAAGGACAGACAGAAGGCCATTCTGGGGAGGACAACAGTGTAAAGGCTGCCTGGATGTGCGAGTAGTGCAATAATGGGTTCTGTCTTCGGCTGGACAGCAACTGCTTCAGGGAGATGAACAAATCTGAAACGCCTGGACATGGTCACACACAAAAGCCTATAACATGGACACTGAATGCTCTATGCAAACAAAACAGTTTGAGAAGATGTAAAATAGGTTACATTTCATTTCCGTAATCTCAAAAGCTTTGGTCATGTTCCTTTTCAATCGTTTAGAATAGAAATATGACAATTCAAATACGTTTCTTTACTTTTTAGTTTGGCCACACTGTTTTAACACTTTTTATAACATGACAAATACTTGCCAGATTTTGAAAGTTACATTTCTCCTGAAAAAAGGAGCAAAATAATTTTGCCAAAAGGACATTTGACATATTTATTGATAAATAAGACAAAAAAGACTAGGCGGACGTTCATCATTACAGGTCTAAAAGGGTGAAATCAACTTTGCTGCCTTTTTTGTCCGGTGGGAGTGTCCAGCTTATCCAGTGAAGTTCAGTCAGCCTGCCCGGGAGCAGGTTTAAATGTTTGGATGTGTTGCTATGGTGATTCATCTAAGCTTGCTTCGAGAAACCGAGAACGCCAGACCTACGTCATCTTATCCTGACAATTAGCCGCTAACTCAGTAACCAGGTACGAGAAATAGGGCCCTGGTGTCACTGTGCTTACTGACTTTAAAGAACTGCAGCTTCAATTCTTCATTTCAGCACAAACAGAAAGAAAGCCCCAAAGCGGTTGGTGACTTAACATGAATCACAGAATAGCTTTGTGCTAACTATTTCAGCTGAATACATGTTGTAGAGTAAAAGTGCAAGATTGGAAGTTCTTTAAATCAGATTATAATACGGGTAGATCAAATCAAGCATTCTGATTGGTTGAGAGTGAGTCACGGGGTGTAGTTTATTCAGCCGTAAAGTACTGTACAGCCTGTTTACATTTAGAACATTCCATATCACTTAAAAAAACAGGTAGATTTAAATTGCGCGACCGTTAGTTGTCATTTCAAGCCGTGCGTCGAGCCTAACAACACCCTTGAACAGTACATTATTGACGATACAGTACTGCCTCCAGTACCTTATTGCTTAAATAAATTGTTTTGGCCAGACTTTGTCTTCTTGTACAAAATCGTCAGTGTGTGTTGGGTTGGAAGTTATTTATCTTTTGTAGTTATCCTCCCAAATACAACCTTTATTGCTCCTAGCTGTCTGAAGAGGAGATTATCGTTAAATTCGTCTTCTATTTTCCCCATTTATGGAGCTTTAAGTGATACAATTCAAAAACACAACATTCTCAGAGTTTTATGATTGGGTAGATTGTATAACATTTGTCACAGGAAGGAATGAATCTCAACACACAACTCTCTGAAGAGAGAGCCAATTAGAGCTGATGAGCAACAGCTGTGACACCTGCTCCATGGGGTTATTAACCTGCCATGTGGCTCAGGCAACATTTTCTGTTGGTGACTGAAGCCATGGCAGCTTTTTGGGCCTTGCTTGTTTGTGCGCTGACCGTCTTGCTGACCAAAGGTATTTATCTTCCTTATGTTTGAAGCTTGTAGTGGAGAACAGGGAGTGTTAGGGAGGCTAATTACTTAATTCTTGTATTGCTTATTTAGCTGCGTCAAGTTTGTCTCATGTGCCATCAAACAGAAGAACAAATTGATTGAATGCAACCGCTCTGTCCATAGGCTCTTGTTTGCCTGCTGGTGGCACAAATGAAGGAAGCAATGTGCTGCTGAGGAGAATGAGAGGTAAGAATATCAGTGTTAATGTTTCCTGAGCTTGTTCCCAACACTAAATGTATTTTCTACTATAGAGCTGTCTCCCAATGAGATCTCCATAAAGAAGGCCCTTACACTTCTCCAATCACATGAGTCCATGTTGCTGCAAGCTTATAGAGAAGGTGAGCTGTTTCTTTTGAACCCTACTGGAAAAATGCAAGTTTGTGTACGGCTCAGGTTCTTAACGTCATAATGTGATTAATTAAATGTTCAATAATTCCTTGTCTGGCTTTTGGTACTTGGCTTTCAAAATCATATGTTGTGTTGTAGTCAAACTACTTTTATTTTAACTCTTAGTGCATCCAAAACGGGACATTAAGTCTTTGAGGCTAAAGTCAAAGCAATTTATGCAGTTTTTGCTTTTAAGCCATTTAAAACGAATCTCACCGCCCTGTCAAAGTCTACAGATGAAAATCACTCACTTTCTCCGCTTTTTAATTGATCAGTAATGTCTTCATTTCAGTGCAACTGGAAACGAATGAAGTGGAAGTTGATGCATCAAGTGTCAACCTGAAAGTTCCCAATGCCGGCGGCAACGCCACGCTCTCCGACAGCCTCACGAGTGCCGGCGGCAACGTGAAGGCCGGCGGCAACGTGAAGGCCGGCGGCAACGTGAAGGCCGGCGGCAACGCCACGCTCTCCGACAGCGGCAACGCCACGCTCTCCGACAGCCTGACGAGTGCCGGCGGCAACGTGAAGGCCGGCGGCAACGTGAAGGCCGGCGGCAACGCCACGCTCTACGACAACGGCAACGCCACGCTCTCCGACAGCCTCCCGAGTGCCGGCGGCAACGTGAAGGCCGGCGGCAACGCCACGCTCTCCGACAGCGGCAACGCCACGCTCTCCGACAGCGGCAACGCCACGCTCTCCGACAGCGGCAACGCCACCCTCTCCGACAGCCTCCCCAGTGCCGGCGGCAACGTGAAGGCCGGCGGCAACGCCACGCTCTCCGACAGCGGCAACGCCACGCTCTCCGACAGCCTCCCGAGTGCCGGCGGCAACGTGAAGGGCGGCGGCAACGCCACGCTCTCCGACAGCGGCAACGCCACGCTCTCCGACAGCGGCAACGCCACGCTCTCCGACAGCGGCAACGCCACGCTCTCCGACAGCGGCAACGCCACCCTCTCCGACAGCCTCCCCAGTGCCGGCGGCAACGTGAAGGCCGGCGGCAACGCCACGCGCTCTGACAGCCTCCCGAGTGCCGGCGGCAACGTGAAGGCCGGCGGCAACGCCACGCTCTCCGACAGCGGCAACGCCACGCTCTCCGACAGCGGCAACGCCACGCTCTCCGACAGCGGCAACGCCACGGCCTCCGACAGCCTCCCGAGTGCCGGCGGCAACGCCACCCTCTCCGACAGCGGCAACGCCACGCTCTCCGACAGCGGCAACGCCACGGCCTCCGACAGCCTCCCGAGTGCCGGCGGCAACGTGAAGGCCGGCGGCAACGCCACGCTCTCCGACAGCGGCAACGCCACGCTCTCCGACAGCCTCCCGAGTGCCGGCGGCAACGTGAAGGGCGGCGGCAACGCCACGCTCTCCGACAGCGGCAACGCCACGCTCTCCGACAGCGGCAACGCCACGCTCTCCGACAGCGGCAACGCCACGCTCTCCGACAGCGGCAACGCCACGCTCTCCGACAGCGGCAACGCCACCCTCTCCGACAGCCTCCCCAGTGCCGGCGGCAACGTGAAGGCCGGCGGCAACGCCACGCTCTCCGACAGCGGCAACGCCACGCTCTCCGACAGCCTCCCGAGTGCCGGCGGCAACGTGAAGGGCGGCGGCAACGCCACGCTCTCCGACAGCGGCAACGCCACGCTCTCCGACAGCGGCAACGCCACGCTCTCCGACAGCGGCAACGCCACCCTCTCCGACAGCCTCCCCAGTGCCGGCGGCAACGTGAAGGCCGGCGGCAACGCCACGCGCTCTGACAGCCTCCCGAGTGCCGGCGGCAACGTGAAGGCCGGCGGCAACGCCACGCTCTCCGACAGCGGCAACGCCACGCTCTCCGACAGCGGCAACGCCACGCTCTCCGACAGCGGCAACGCCACGGCCTCCGACAGCCTCCCGAGTGCCGGCGGCAACACCACGCTCTCCGACAGCGGCAACACCACGCTCTCCGACAGCCTCCCGAGTGCCGGCGGCAACGCCACCCTCTCCGACAGCGGCAACGCCACGCTCTCCGACAGCGGCAACGCCACGGCCTCCGACAGCCTCCCGAGTGCCGGCGGCAACGTGAAGGCCGGCGGCAACGCCACGCTCTCCGACAGCGGCAACGCCACGCTCTCCGACAGCCTCCCGAGTGCCGGCGGCAACGTGAAGGGCGGCGGCAACGCCACGCTCTCCGACAGCGGCAACGCCACGCTCTCCGACAGCGGCAACGCCACGCTCTCCGACAGCGGCAACGCCACGCTCTCCGACAGCGGCAACGCCACGCTCTCCGACAGCGGCAACGCCACCCTCTCCGACAGCCTCCCCAGTGCCGGCGGCAACGTGAAGGCCGGCGGCAACGCCACCCTCTCCGACAGCCTCCCCAGTGCCGGCGGCAACGTGAAGGCCGGCGGCAACGCCACGCGCTCTGACAGCCTCCCGAGTGCCGGCGGCAACGTGAAGGCCGGCGGCAACGCCACGCTCTCCGACAGCGGCAACGCCACGCTCTCCGACAGCGGCAACGCCACGCTCTCCGACAGCGGCAACGCCACGCTCTCCGACAGCGGCAACGCCACGCTCTCCGACAGCCTCCCGAGTGCCGGCGGCAACGCCACGCTCTCCGACAGCGGCAACGCCACGCTCTCCGACAGCGGCAACGCCACGGCCTCCGACAGCCTCCCGAGTGCCGGCGGCAACGCCACGCTCTCCGACAGCGGCAACGCCACGCTCTCCGACAGCCTCCCGAGTGCCGGCGGCAACGTGAAGGCCGGCGGCAACGCCACGCTCTCCGACAGCGGCAACGCCACGCTCTCCGACAGCCTCCCGAGTGCCGGCGGCAACGTGAAGGCCGGCGGCAACGCCACGCTCTCCGACAGCAACGCCACGCTCTCCGACAGCAACGCCACGCTCTCCGACGGCAACGCCACGCTCTCCGACAGCGGCAACGCCACGCTCTCCGACAGCGGCAACGCCACGCTCTCCGACAGCGGCAACGCCACGCTCTCCGACAGCCTCCCGAAGGCCGGCGGCAACGCCACGGCCTCCGACAGCCTCCCGAAGGCCGGCGGCAACGCCACGGCCTCCGACAGCCTCCCGAAGGCCGGCGGCAACGCCACGGCCTCCGACAGCCTCCCGAAGGCCGGCGGCAACGTGAAGGCCGGCGGCAACGCCATGCTCTCCGACAGCGGCAACGGCACGCTCTCCGGCAACGGCACGCTCTCCGACAGCGGCAACGGCACGCTCTCCGACAGCCTCCCGAGTGCCGGCGGCAACGCCACGCTCTCCGACAGCGGCAACGCCACGCTCTCCGACAGCCTCCCCAGTGCCGGCGGCAACGTCACGGCCTCAGACGCGCACCAGGTCCAATAATTAATAGGAATAGGTGTGAGGGACAGTGCAAGAGTTGCATTTTACTTTCTGTGTCTACCTACTTCTGTTTTAAATAAAACCGTTAACTGATATTTTGGTTTCCTTGTTCTCTGTTTTGGAGGGAGAAGAGTGGGTATGAACAAGTCTGCAGCATTAATACTGTGTATTGACTTGATTAGAGTATCAGTTTATTTATTTTATTTTTATGTATCTTCATCAATGTGATGGCCTTGACTGTGCAAACATACCATCATATATTATGCTAAGCAAAAGTAACTTTGTATGTAAAAGCCTCTAGTTTTAAAAGTAATACCTTTTTGTACACCATCTTCAGAGTGGTTATATTCTGCAACGTTTTGCCTATGGGGCGAATCAATATATTGATCAATTTGTTCATGTCAGGATCAATGAGCTGATTGGAAAAAGAAGAAAAACCCGTGACACTTTCACGGCTTAATGAAAATGCTACTCCAAGACAGGAATAAAAGGATGAACAAATAAAAGTCAAATTTTGTAAGAAAGATATTCAAATATACTTTATTAAATGCGAGTGAAAAACCCATTTCAGCCACCACATATTTTTTAATCTTTAACACATGCAGTATAATACAATGCACAAGAGCTCATTATCAATAGCATACATTAGAGAATGCTGTTTGTTTTCAAATGTCGCCACAATAAACACAGCTCAGTCTGTCAGTGCCTCAGATCGACACACTTGGGGTAAACCACAGCACCTGTCCGCTTTTAAAGTGTACAAAATCCATGAAGTCCATGTTGAGTGCTTTTTATTGTATGTCTCCATTGTGGTCCGTCACTGATGATGGTCACTGTGTTATACTGCAACAGTCACTCAAGAGTAGAGTTCACCTGCACTACAGTGTACTGTGTTGACTGTTAACTTCGAGCCACCTGCAGCATTTCCTCCAGTCAGCAGTTTTTCTCTGGGTTTCCCAATGGCTTCCCCACACCGTCAATCTTCACGCACTCTAAAGTCAATGGTTTCACTCCTGCAGGCGAGAAAACACAAAATTTGGGACACGGGGTCCATTATGAAGACAGACGTATCGTGTGGTTTTATGCAGGCACGCTCCAAATTAATTTTTTTACCTATTTTAGACCCTTGATGATGTCAGACAACAGAAAGTAGTGAAAGTGAAACATGGAGTACCTCTCTTTTCCAGCAGAGCACCGACGCTTTGCAGCGGACACGTCCAACGTTCCCGACTCCATGTCCTCCACCAAGGATCGAGCGGTGTCAAAACTATTGTTCATAGTGGTGGCGATCACCCCAGTGGGGCCCGTTTTCAGCCAGCCACTACAATCCAGACCTAGACGGAGAGAGGAATTCACTACAGAGGCCGGTGCTTCCTAAGTAGTCTTGCTCTCCGTGGTATTTGCTACTGAGTACCTGCGGCTCGTTGAACGCGGCCCATGTTGTTCGGGACGATGGCTTTGCAGGAGTCAAACGGCAGCGATGGATGGATGGGGAGGCTCTTGTAGCCTGTACTGCTAATGACCAGGCCACAGGTCACATCCTCCACCTCTCCAGTGAGCAGGGCTCAGGCTCCCTCGCCTGAGCCCTGGTCGTACAGAGGAAGCCACCTTTATTAACCCAGGCAACAAACTACACAGCCACAGGAGGGACTTCTTGATTTAAAAAAAAATAAAAATGACAATCCCGTTTTACCTCCAGCCTGTGAACCGCCAGTCGGATGCCAGCTGTCCTGCTGCGTTCAGAGTCGGCCAGGATTTCGACGGGGCTCCGGAAGAATCGGAGGCCCCAGGCGTGGGAGGCCCCGTTCCGCCTCCGCTGCTCCTTCTCTCCAGGACCTCCAGGGCCGTCTTCAACATCAGCTCCATCAGCCGCTTCCTGGGCCTCGGCAAACTGACACAGCACAAGAGAGCTTAAAATGGACGCATGTCATTTGGGTTCTTCCTTGCGTGTAAATAAATTACTCTGTGTGTGTGTGTGTGTGTGTGTGTGTGTGTGTAATTATATTTCTTTTATTTCAGACTCGTAAATCCATATAACAACAAACAGAACAACAACAATATATAAAATACAATATACTACAATACAAGGACACAGGAATCATCACTAGTTAAAAAGTCGCTGGTGGTTAAAAACATACAGACACTTGTTCCAATGCTTCCAGAGACAAGAACAACACCTTGTATCACTCTGTGTTGGCTTGGTCAAGGCTTTTATAATTACATTTAAATTTGTACATGAAATTCCTCAAAACAGCATGAAGAGTGGGAACATTATGAGTCACAAACATGTGACTTGCACTTGCCATCTGGGAAGTTTTAGCAAGATTCTAAAAGCATCATTAAATGCCATCTTTTTAATGTGTGCCCTGCTGTACCTGCACCACAGGTGTGCTGCATAGAGGGGAGTACAGGAGGCTCTAAAGAGAGCAGTTTTAACATCTTCTGTGCACATAAAAACTGTACGTGTCAGCGTATTGGCTTGTGCATGAAGTTTGCAACACTGCCGCTGCACATCGTCATCATCAATCAAGTCATCCCTAATAATGTGACCCAAATATGTGACTCTGTGCAGCACATTCAGCTGCTGGTCTCCCATAAGAAATGAGGGAAACTGTAGCTTCTGATCTTCTTTTGTTTTAGCAATCATGACATCACTCTTTTTAGAGTTGAATGTGATGTCACAGTGCAGCCCATAACTTGAGCAGACTGAGCAGTTGCTGTAACCCAGCGCTATAAGGAGGCAGGACCACTAAGTCATCAGCGTATACCAGATGGTTAATAAGAGTTTCCCCCACCATACACCCTGTCTTACACCCTTTTAACTTTTTGGAAAGGTCATCCATGTACAGATTAAAAAGAGCAGGTGACAGTATTCCACCTTGTCGAACGCCATTGGTCACTAGGAAGGGCGCAGATACACTCTTACCCCATCTAGCTCGCATGGTTTGACGTGAAAACCAAAAGTGCAAAATCCTGATCAAGTATGGAGGACCCCTCGCTCTTGCAGTTTGACAGATAGTTTAAAATGATTAATTCGATCAAAAGCTTTAGATGCATCTAGGAAACACATAAATACTGTGGTGTTAAGTCTCCTGTACTTACTAACAACTTCCTTCAGTGCATATATACATAAATCTGTGCTATGTTTACTCTTAAAACCAAGTTGATTGTCAGTGGTTATCATGTACTCTGGAAGCCTATCTAAGAGAATCCGTTCTAGTACTTTAGAAAGTAGCAGAGCAATGATAGAGTTTGATGTAAAAGACATCACAAGGGAACTATATTTGGGATTTGTAAATACAATGTAAGGGAATATAAACCCATGAGATGTGTCAGTGTGCAGAGGAGGAGAAGGAGGATGTGTTGAAGGAGTTCAGACTAGTGATGCGTCGGTCGCGAACGATTTTGGGAGCCGAAAGAGCCGGCTCACTAAAAAGAGCCGAAAGAGCCGGTTCTCTAAAAAGAGCCGAAAGAGCCAGCTCTTTTTAGAGAGCCGAGCCGAAAGAGCTGGCTCACTAAAAAGAGCCGAAAGAGCCGGTTCTCTAAAAAGAGCCGGTTCTCTAAAAAGAGCCGGAATTCCCATCACTAGTTCAGACAAAGAGCTGCAGCTGTGAGGAAGACACAGCAGTGCATGCTGGGACTGTGAAGCAATGACATGAGGTGAAGCCCAACAAATACGAATGCTGGGGAAACACTGATTTCCTCTCATTACATGATGCGTCATGGCCTGTGGTTCCTGGGTGAACTTTACCCTAACTATGACTCCGGTGTGAATTTTCCCTTAAAAGCGTTCAGATTGGGAGTCGAGTGATCTGCTGGATCTGTTTGTTCCGGACTGAAGACGCAACACATTGTTGTTTTTAAGGCTTAAACACATCTATGGGATGAAGGAGGAAGGTTCAGGATCAGTGTGAGACGTCATGAGAGCTTCTGTGATTGTTTTATGTATTTAAGAGTTAACCAGGACAGATTCCTCTAGATGTGTTGGGATTTACCAGACTACTGCTAGACATGGCAACTCTCAAGTCAAGCTACCCAAAGCTATGCAGTGGCCTGGGTGAGGTACAACAACCATATGCCATCAAGCTCAAGCAGGGGGCTGTGCCATATTCTTTAAAAACCCCAGGAGAATTCCACTGCAGCCCTGGGGCATGGAAGGCCTGGGCGTCACCATCCGCGTGGAGGGAGTGTGGAGTGTGTGCGGACCTGACTGGTTTGAACCAGGATGTGCGCCGATCGAAGAACATACTGCCGTCAGTGGAACAAAGCCTTGGAACGCTTGCCGGCGCAACAATATTCAGCAAACTGGAAGCCAACATGGGGTTTTGGCAGGTTCCACTTAGGGATCAGCCAAGAACACAACATTCATTACACCCTTTGGGCGGGTCCACTTTAACCGTCTTCCGTTTGGCATAGCCTCAGCCCCTGAACAGTTCCAGTGTATGATGGCTGAGGTAACAGAGGGGCTAGAAGGCCTGGTCTGCCACCTCGAGGATATATTGGTGTGGGGGCGGGATCAAGGAGAGCATGATGCTCGGCTCCATGCTGTGCTGCAATGACGGAAAAAAGCAGGCATCACCCTGAATATGGAAGACGGAGGCCATCATGGAGATGAAGGCGCCCACTCCTGTCAGTGAGTTGAGGAGTTTTCTCGGGATGTGAGTCTGATGCTGAAATAGGCATCGTCGCGTCAAAACGCTCAGTTTCCTATCACCAAGGGCCGGCTTTTCAAAAATTTGAATCTGGATCAAACTGATCCAGATTTGAAAATCTCTTTTTCTGCTATCCATGGATCACGTAATCCAGTTTATTTTCATGCAGTTTTTTCAAAGCATTGTGGGATTGGATTACTCTGATCCGGATTCAAACTGTTCAGGATTACCAAATCTGGATTACCTGTGGTGTAAATGGGCTATGTCACAATGTACCTATGTACAGAACAACAGGTAGAATAGCGTGGGGTCACTCCAATATGCTTTATTTGAACAGAAAATAGGACTGAACAGAACAGCAAACAAACAATATAAAAATATAAGCCTTGGTTTGCTGCAGTCGGGCAAGAATAAGCTGTTCCTCTGCTAGATGGATCTGTACTTCTGCCCTTTCAGTCTCTTTTTGCAGAAGTACCTTACAGCAGTGTTTTTCAACCTTTTTTGAGCCGCGGCACATTTTCTACAATAAAAAAATCCTGCGGCACACCAACAACCCAAAAAGTTATAAAATGTCACATTGTAGCATAATACAGCATATTGTAGGTAATTATTATTATTAATGTCCGATTGTAGCATAATACAGCATATTGTAGGTAATTATTATTATTAATGTCCCATTGTAACATAATACAGCATATATGGTAGGTAATTATTATTAATGTCACATTGTAACATAATACAGCATATTGTAGGTCATTATTATTATTAATGTCACATTGTAACATAATACAGCATATATGGTAGGTAATTATTATTAATGTCCCATTGTAACATAATACAGCATATTGTAGGTAATTATTATTATTAATGTCCCATTGTAACATAATACAGCATATTGTAGGTAATTATTATTAATGTCCCATTGTAACATAATACAGCATATTGTAGGTAATTATTATTATTAATGTCCGATTGTAGTATAATACAGCATGTTGTAGGTAATTATTATTAATGTCCCATTGTAACATAATACAGCATATGTTGTAGGTAATTATTATTAATGTCCCATTGTAACATAATACAGCATATATTGTAGGTAATTATTATTAATGTCCCATTGTAACATAATACAGCATATTGTAGGTAATTAATATTAATTTCCCATTGTAACATAATACAGCATATTGTAGGTCATTATTATTATTAATGTCACATTGTAACATAATACAGCATATATGGTAGGTAATTATTATTAATGTCCCATTGTAACATAATACAGCATATTGTAGGTAATTATTATTATTAATGTCCGATTGTAGCATAATACAGCATATTGTAGGTAATTATTATTAATGTCCCATTGTAACATAATACAGCATATTGTAGGTAATTATTATTATTAATGTCCGATTGTAGTATAATACAGCATGTTGTAGGTAATTATTATTAATGTCCCATTGTAACATAATACAGCATATGTTGTAGGTAATTATTATTAATGTCCCATTGTAACATAATACAGCATATATTGTAGGTAATTATTATTAATGTCCCATTGTAGCATAATACAGCATATTGTAGGTAATTATTATTATTAATGTCCCATTGTAACATAATACAGCATATTGTAGGTAATTATTATTATTAATGTCCCATTGTAACATAATACAGCATATTGTAGGTAATTATTATTATTAATGTCCCATTGTAACATAATACAGCATATTGTAGGTAATTATTATTAATGTCCCATTGTAACATAATACAGCATATTGTAGGTAATTATTATTAATGTCCCATTGTAACATAATACAGCATATTGTAGGTAATTATTATTAATGTCCCATTGTAACATAATACAGCATATTGTAGGTAATTATTGCACTACCTGCTGGCATGGAAGAGTATTCAGTGTAAACCAGATCACTTTGTTAGAAAAATGAAAATAAAGTTATGCAAAAAATAACTAATATTTAGTTACTACTAAATAGCGTATTGTGGAAAACAATAAGCTGTTTTTTTGCAAAACAACACAGAATGAGTGCAGATGTGTGAGCATCACGTTGTATCAGTATTAGTGGAGCAGTGAGCTGCTTTCCTCTACAACTCTTTCATAAACGAGGTTGTAGATTTGATACGACTCTCAGTTCATGCTCCATGTTGAGAGACACAGCAGCAGAAAGCCGACTTCACGGAGATCTCATAAAGATCGGCTTGTCAAGAAATGACAAGAATCGGCGACTCGCGCATGCGCAGCGTAACCTGTTAACGGCGGACGGTGAACATTTAAAATCAGCATTTCCTCTTGCGCCCCACCTGCAATAAATACCTCCCCAGTTTGATAAATACTGACTTAAAGGAAACATGGTGCTTGTTACTGCTATGTGTTTTTCGGGCTTTTGAAGGATATTTCCAGAGCCTCTCGATATGCGAAGTCAGAAACGTCATTTCTGGAGCTCCAGGCTGCAGGCTGTTGATGTTTGTCTTGACCTGCAAACACATGAACTGTTGGGCTTTAAAAGTGAGAGCTCATCGCTTAAAATAGTGAAAGCTGCAGCAGCAAATCCCATTGTGAAAAGCAGCTCGCTGCTCTCTCTCGCTCTCTGTGTGCAGCGCATGCAGACACAGAAGAGTTTAGACACGACCCAGAAATGACAAGCTGTGTGTACCGGGCCGTTCTAACACATGCATATGTATTAAACCATTCCATTGGAGCCCTGCTTTATGTTTAGGGTCGCTGTCCTGCTGGAAGCTGAACCTCCGCCCCAGTCTCAAGTCTTTTGCAGACTCAACAGGTTTTCTTCCCAGATTGCCCTGTGTTTGGCTCCATCCATCGTCCCATCAACTCTGACCAACTCCCCTGTCCCTGCTGAAGAGAAGCACCCACAGCATCATGCTGCCACCACCATGTCTGACAGTGGGATGGTGTGTTCAGGGTGATGTGCAGTGTTAGGTTTCCGCCACACATAACGTTTTGCATTATGGCCAAAAAGTTCAATGTTGGTCTCATCTGACCAGAGCAGCTTCTTCCACATGTTTGCTGTGTCCCCCACATGGTTTCTGGTAAACGGGACTTCTTATGGTTTTCTTTTAACAATGGCTTTCTTCTTGCCACTCGTCCATAAAAGGCCAGATTTGTGGAGTGGAGCCCAATAGTTGTCCTGTGGACAGATTCCCCCACCTGAGCTGTGGATCTCTGCAGTTGGTCCAGAGTCACATGGGCCTCTCGGCTGCATCTCTGTCAGTGCTCTCCTTGTTCGCCTGTGAGTTTAGGTAGACGGCCGTGTCTTGGTCGGTTTGCAGTTGTGCCGTACTCTTTCCATTTCTGGATAATGGATTGAACAGTGCTCCGTGACATGTTCAAAGCTTGGGAAATCTTTTTATAGCCTAACCCTGCTTTAAACTTCTCCACAACTTTATCTCTGACCTGTCTGGTGTGTTCCTTGGACTTCATGGTCCTGTTTGCTCCCCAATATTCTCTTCTTAAACCTCTGAGGCGTCACAGAACAGCTGTATTTGTACTGAGATTAGATTACACACAGGTGGACTCTATTTAGTCATTCGGTCAACATTCAGTCATTCAGCAGTCATCAGGCAACTTCTGAAGGTTTGGTTGCACTCAGAGAAAAGGGGCTGAATCATTTTGCACGCTGCACTTTTCAGTTTTTTTATTTGTGAGAAAAAATTAAAATCATGTATAATTTTCTTTGTACTTTACAATTGTGTGACACTTTGTGTTGGTCTTTCACATAAAATTCCAAATATATGTATGTTTGTGGCGTGTGATGTGACAAAATGTGGAAACGTTCAAGGGGTATGAATACTTTTGCAAGCCGCTGTATCGCACCGTGTTGAACAACAGACTCTCCCAAGTCAAATGTGTCCAAAAGTCAACCAGATCTGCTATTCAAAATAATGTCAATTCACTCAAGAGAAATGGAACGAGGCACTGAGGTTACATTGGTATGGATTTTAGCTCATAAACTGTAGGGATCAGAGGAAAGGAACAAGTGGAAAAAGTGGCTGAACAAGCACCAAAGGAAACCCATATCTGCGTCAAGTTATCATAAGGAAATGGCATCATAAGGAACCATATCAACAGACAACATTCACTCCTGAAGGAGGTGGGCCGTGTGAGATGAAGGAGTAAACCGGAGCGAAGAGAACAGGACAACACACAGGTAGCCAAAATGACCCCACCAGGTCCGGCTTAAGCTCGGCACTACAGAAGAAACACGTCGGCCGGCGTCCGGTCGCCGACTTGGCAAGAACGACACCTCAGAGTCCCATAACCAAAATAACCAGGTCCAGCACCGGCACTACAGATTATTATTGATTATTATGTGATACTTGTATGTAGAGAAAAGAGCTAAAGAAAGAAAGATACATTATCTATATTTTGTGCATGTTATTAAAATAAACATTTTGGAAATTTTTGCAACCACAAGCAGTCCAACAAATGCCATCATAATATATGATAAGAAAATATTGTTATCATTATATAACAATACGATAAAAGAAACACGTAGACCAACATGTTACAGTAAATGTTCATGAACAGAATGCACAAATCCAAAATATAACTAACTGAACACAAAAAGGCCGTCGCCTTCACTTCCAAAAAAAAATAAAAGATCCGGAGGTTGCAGTCTGGTAGAAACAGACCAAAAAGAGTTGTGAGATCTCACAATTTACAAAACATAAATGGTAAATCTATCAATAGTATTGCAAACCGTTCTCACTCCTTATGCATGTAATATCGTGTCTGTATAATGTATGTGTGTCTGACGCTCCAGGCTTCCAGCTAACTCCAACACAAACACCTGCGCTCTGAACACAAGCTCAGACCTGCTGAGGAGTCCTTAGTGTCGCAAGACTCACGTCTCTTTCCTAATCCAACAGTGAATAAGTTACCGATACCCATACTCGTAGGGATGGGTATCGTTTGGGTTTTTTCCGATACCGGTGCTAAACCGATACTTTTAAAACGATACCGGTGCTAAACGGTGCCTGAACCGATACTTTTTTATTGCCAAGGCAATTTTTTCTTCTTCAAATTGAACAATATATTAACTGTTTAAAGTATACTATAGATATAAATAAATAAGTACATACAAAACACACTTCAAACTACAGCTTCAAACCTTTTAACTTCAAACTATAAAAATATATATTTAAAAAAGAACAGACACCAGCATCATGGCCTGATGGGACCGTGTGCAACAGAACTCAGACTCTGTTGATCCTAAAACTGCTGCTTTATGGACTACACGTCATCATTCATATCAACTGGAGAGATTTGTTCCATCAAGCCGAGGACGACGTTCAAAAGCTCGTGCTCGTGTCTGCAGCGATCTCTGTGTGCGCGCACTGTGTGTGTGTGAGCGCTGGAAGCCCCGCCCCCTCTAGCCCCGCCCCCTCATGCAGGCAGACAACAGAGAGCGGAGGAGTGTCCTCTGATCCGCGCTATGTATCGATACATCAACATCTTATCGTTTTTAACTTGCGGGCACCGCGCTACCTTTTTAGCATCTATATACCGTGCAACATTACAGAGTAGTGTAAAAAAAAAAGTATTTAAATCGGCTCAGGCACCGGAAGGAAGCACCGAAATCTGCGTTGCTTTTCGGTCCGGTAGGTACCGGACGTGTTGGACGTGTTCTTGGTACTCAACCCTACTTACTAAGGCTGTGGTTCAGGGGGTTAAGGGACTGTATAATGTAATAATTTAATGTATAGTGTAGTGTCTGTCACATCCGTCACATAAACGTGGTAAGACTTGACAACAGTAGAGTTATAGTTTATCTCCATGTATATGTGTTTTATGTAAAGCTCTGTCTTCATGTTGGAATACTAAAATAAAAGTCACTAACTAAAGGGTCAAATATCAATTTAAAAAGGGTCAATGGCAAGCATCAATATAGTAGTCATGAAAGAAGACATACATCATAGTCTCATCATGCAAAATGTTACTCTACCAATTTCTCTTTCAAATCCGTGTGGACAGATATGAGAGTCTCCATCTGCAGGTCTTCATGGGTAGAACGAGGAAACCCGACTCCTCCGCTAGTTCAGCTGCAGAGGTGGAGAAAGAAAAGAAAGAGAAAAGAGAAAGAAAAGAAAGAGAAAAGAGAAAGAAAAGAAAGAGAAAAGAGAAAGAAAAGAAAGAGCGGGAAGGAGGTCCGGTCGGTGGCTGCCTGTTGTTTATCGGTCAAGTAACCATATATGGTCACTTCCGCCCCCACGTGGGGCCGTTCTGTTCTCGCCCCAGACTGCGCGTTCACGTGTCTCTCGCTTTGGCTGAGAAAAGTGGGCCCAGCACAAGAACAGACCTATACAAATACAATATATTATTATATTATTATTATTACATGTGATAGGGAAGCGCCCGGCCCGAGCCTGCAGAACGTGTTGTCACCACTTGCGAAGGTGGCAGTAATGCCACAAACAGGATGCAAGCCGCCGTTAAACGTCACAGCAGAAGAAGAAGTAGGAAACCGGAAGCGTTCTGCAGGAAACCGGAAGTGTCCTGCTGGCGACAGCTAAAGCTACGTTGGTGTCATCGTCTTATCGCTTTGGGGTTTGACAACAGAAACAACAGCTGTATTTCGTGTCCAGACACGAATACCTATCTCCACTGGCGCGTCTGGAGAGGTACGTCTCTACCCCGCGTCCTCTGCCCCGCGAAGGGGTGAGCAGCGCGGCTGTCGAGCGGAACCAAACGGCTCGTGCTAGCCGCTGCTAACGCCAGCTAGCCAAACACAGCTCTGGCCTCCCGACTTTACCGTCGCGCTCACACTCGGGACTTCTCGTCAGCTCGGTGTCATCCTGCCCGGTCGACGGCATCGACACGCTGTGATTGAGACGCAACAACCACCGGGAGTCTCACGAGGCTCTGCGGGTTGAAGTCGACGTTACGCCGGTTACAGCCGGCTGAGCTGCACCGGAAACGTTGGCGGATTAGCCTCCGCGAACGTAAACATTGCGTTAGACATTACATTAAAGAACAGCTGGTGTCTGCTGACGGAGGAGTTATCAGTGGGTTGAGACAGTTACACGTTTTATCTAATAACGCATGTAACTACAGTCTGGGTGTTAGGGCTTTACATTTTATACTGCAACAGTTGTAACGTCACTCTGCGCATGTGTCGTGTTTGTTATTGTTCTAAAGCTCCAGCAGAACCCGCAGTGGATCATGCATGTTTCCTCTCATCCAGCCTGAGCTCGAGGAGCACCCTGGGGTGCTGTGTCTTCTCAAGACGTTGACCCACAGACATAGGAGCTGGGGTTTAAAGTGGGACCCGTTCAACAGCCAGTAGCTCAATAGAACTTATAGTTTAAATTAAAGCTACTGCTGCCTGACAAACAGCTGATATTAATGGGTGACATTTGAGGAACAGCTGGTTACAACTTGAATATGAGATGACTGCTTCTGTCATGACACCTGTTGTATCACTGGGACTATGGGTCAAAATATGAATTGGTATTTTAATTGGTGCGTTAATGGGTAATCCATGTATCAGTCATTAATTGCAGGATTAAAATAAATAAAGGGACTAGTCTTCAGAATGACAGTATTGTTATCTAAGTGCAGTATAAACTAGAATAGATGATCCATGATGTATATTACATTACAGCAATACTGTGGTAAACTCACTGCTTATTATTACCATCATTAGTTATTAACTCTAATCTCTACCCACTGATCTCCATTGAAAACAGTTTCCTCCCGCTTCACTTAAAGTTGCAGCTTTCCACTGAGCAATATGAGTTATTGTAATGTTATCCAATAATAATTATCTAAAAAGATACTTTTAAATAAATAAATGGTCAGTCATACTGTAGGCTGTATTTTTATCTAGGCATTTTGTCACCAACTTTCCTATGAACATCACGCCATCAGTCAAATGCAAAACCTGCAAACGGCTAAAATGCCAGACAGCAGAACCGTTCCAGAATATAAATGTCTGCAGTGAAGGAAGCCTATTCCACAAGCCATTTCACAAAGTCCTGTTTGCATGATCCTCAGATGAACAACAACGGGAATAAGAGAGCTCCAACCACAGCCACTCAGCGCCTGAAGCAGGACTACCTCCGGATCAAGAAAGACCCCGTGCCTTACATCTGTGCGGAGCCGCTCCCGTCCAACATCCTAGAATGGTACGGCTTTCACCACGAGACACATGCTGCCGGTTACCCTCTGTCTGCTCTAACCCCCTAACCTCTAACCCACAGTTTAACATCTCTAGTCTGACACGTTTTCACTGAATCACTACGGCTCCTTTTGGCCAGAAAAATCTATCAAAATGTAACTGATAAAAAATGTACTTACACAAATGTAAGTTACCAAAACCAAAACATAATTTTTTTTGTTCCTGAGAGGAGCGGAAACTGCTACTATTCGTCAGGGGCCTGAAGGGCCACAGCACAGTTTTTTTCAATGAAGATACGATTAAAAGAATCAGAAATACACTATACATTGTTAATGTGGTAAATGACTATTCTAGGTGGAAACGTCTGGTTCTTAATGAAATATCTACATAGGTGAATAGAGGCCCATTTCCAGCAACTATCACTCAGTGTTCTAATGGTACATTGTGTTTGCTCATCGCATAGACTAATGGAGGATTAGAAAACCCTTGTGCAATTATGTTAGCACAACTTAAAACAGTTATGCTGGAGAGAAGCTTTACAACTGGCCTTCCTTTGAGCTAGTTGAGTATCTGGAGCATCACATTTGTGGGTTCATTATACTCTCAAAATGGCCAGAAAAAGAGAACTTTATGTGAAACTCGCCCGTCTGTTCTTGTTCTTAGAGATGAAGGCTATTCCATGAGAGAAAATGTGTGTGGGTGACCCCAAACCTTTGAACGGTAGTGCTTCTTTAGAAAATGTCTGCATATTAAACCTTTTTTATGTTAAAATCATTAACGTGTAATAAAGATAAGCCAAAGTTATAAGCCTAGTCAGGTGATGATTAACAGGAAATAGTTGTAGATTTCATCTTTCAGGGAAAACCTCAACCCCCAGTAGACGCCTATTAAAAATGTCTTAATGACGTTTTGTATCACTACTAGTCTTCCTGGTTCCTGTAATCATGTCTGTATTGTTCTACCTCCATCTGGGTGAGAGAGGTAACATTGTGAAAACAGAAGTCACGAATGAAGTCATTTCTGTCTTCTCCAGGCACTATGTGGTCCGAGGTCCTGAGAAAACTCCTTATGAAGGTAAACTGCTGACTGTAACACAACACATACTCTGTGACTGCGCTCCTTCTTCCTGTCGAGTGATGCCATAACATCCTCTTTCCTCAGGGGGATATTATCACGGGAAACTCATATTTCCTCGGGAATTTCCTTTTAAACCACCAAGCATCTATATGATAACTCCAAATGGGAGATTTAAGTGCAATACAAGGTGAGAATATCGATTGAATGAGAATTCAGCATTTGAAGAGTCTTTGAAGATGACTTTGGTCTCGCTCTTATTGTTCATGGCTTCCTCCACAGGTTATGTTTGTCCATCACAGACTTCCATCCAGACACGTGGAACCCAGCGTGGTCCGTCTCCACCATCCTCACCGGCCTGCTCAGCTTCATGGTGGAGAAAGGGCCGACCCTGGGCAGCATCGAGACCTCGGACTACACCGTGAGTCACACACGATGACGGTGATGATGATGATGATGATGATGATGATGATACAGGGTTCTTAGTGTCATGGAAGTTTAAAATGGTTATTTCCAGGCCTGGAAAAGTTCCAAAAGTGTATTAAAAGTCATGTAAATGTGTTATATTCATGTGTTCATGATGTTCATTTACGCTGAGTTTGAATAATGAATATGCTTTTAAAAGAAAGACTCAAAATATAAGCAGGCATACATACAGGCATCTATATAAATGTTTATTCTTTTAATCAAACTATTGTCTCATTCATTTGTGTCATTTAAGGTTTACTGTATGCTTTGTATTCTATTGTTAGTTTAAATACTACATTTACTCACTTTTTACTGTTTACACCCAGACTTCACTAAATGCTTGGTCATGGACATTTGGTTTAAAGTCCTGGAATGCATTGGTCATAATGTGTATGAACCGTAAATAATAATAATAATAATAACCCATCTGTGATGCCTCAACTATTTGATGTACTTTCCCTCAGAAAAGACAGCTGTCCGCCCAAAGCCTGGCCTTCAACCTGAAGGACAAAGTGTTCTGTGAGCTGTTCCCTGACGTCGTGGAAGTATGTATGATCTCTAAGGTCTGAACTGTTTCTGTTTCCTGTTGGCCTCACGCTGCCACGTCTTTGTTCCCCAGGAGATGAAGCAGAAGCAGAAGGCCCAGGAGGAGCTGAGCGCCCGCTCTCAGCCGCTGCCCTTGCCGGACGTGGTTCCTGACGGAGACCCTCAGCACGCCCACTACGGGCTGCCGGCCCTGAACGGAGGCCCCGCTCCTCTAGAGGGCGCTAACCCCGCCCCCGGCCTGCAGCAGGCCAACCGCAACCACGGACTTCTCGGGGGCGCTCTGGCCAACCTGTTTGTGATCGTAGGCTTCGCGGCGTTCGCCTACACGGTGAAGTACGTGCTGAGGAGCATAGCCCAGGAGTGAGGGCTGCAGGGCGCCCCCTGCAGGTGAGCCAGCTAGTGGACTCTGCCCCTACAAACACACTGAGTGGGCGAGTGACGTAAGCCCCTCCACGACCACCACGGACTTTGGATGAAGGAAACTCAAAGCCAGCTCACCCAGAAGGACGGAGAGGACGGAGTGCCGGAGGACTGGAGGGGCTTATTAAAACGGTTACATCCACTCTGTGCGTCGTGGTTTGTGTCAGCAGTATAGGAACACGCTTGGCTCATGGGTTGTGGAAGAGTGTAGAACTAAAGCCGCCGCAACAGAAACATGCTAAAATGCCCCTTTTGTTCTCCTGCATCACCAACGTCTCTTAAAAGCTGCAGTCATTCAATGCAGGCGTCTCCCTCCACATCTCCTCACAGGAATCAGATCAGAGACTCCTCAAGAAGAACCCTGGTCCATGTGGTGCATTTAAAGGGGCTTCAACTTAATCTGAGTCCCTTTTGGACATGCATACAATGCTGTTTGTGTATTTGTCTTGGTTTGGCTCCAGGCATCAGGCGCCAGTAACTCACAGCTGAAGAACTGGTTTCTCCTCCTCCATCATGCGTCACTGAGACTCCAGGTGGAAATGTTAGTTTCTTTTTCGTGGTGTTGTGCTGCACATAAAATGGAACACTTCGTGCTGCAGATGAATTTTACACACCTGAAAGACCTCTTCCCCGTATCGCTCGTCCTCACCAGAGTGTGTGTCTGTCAGATGACGACAGACACACACTCTGGAGGTTCATGCGTCATATGTCTGCGTCCTTTAAGCACAAGTGAAGCTCAGAGGAGGCAACAGGAAGGACGTGTGGCCCGTGAAGGGTCAGGCGGGTCAGCGGCGCTTTACAACTACAACTCTACATGGAAAGAAATGAGAAACGCAAACAAACACACAACAGTGTTCCAGATAAAGTTCATCCACGATATCTGATCCCAGGCAGAGTAGTCGTCCTCCAGTGGGTTTTATCTACTTCATCTCAGAAGTTAAACGCGTGTCAGTCTGAGTCCGGATGTTCAACCCATGAGCCGACAGTGTCCCTCAGAAGTAGACGGAGACCAGCGTCCTCTTTCATTGGCTTAGCTGATACAGCACTCTATAAAGGTCCATGTAAAGAGAACCACCATTTTGTTTCTGTACATTTTCTTTTTGATAATTTCCTGGTTGTGTTTCTGTTCTCTTATTTATAGGCGTGTCTGGTTCTGAGGATATGGTCTCGTATTTCGGTGAACACACCCGGAGGCGATGGGCTGCTCACTTTTCTGCTGATAATTACTGTTGTGAATTTGCATTTTAAAGACCTATTGTGTTTGAAATGACTGAGCAGAGGATTTGCTTTTCCGTTGCTCTTTTCTTGGCCATCTTAAAACAAACTGATGATGATGATGATGAGTGTTTTTGTGTGATTATACAGCAAATGCCCAAATTTCCATGCTTCAGTTAATCTTGTGTGACATTGTATGTTTTCATAGTAAATGCAAATAAATTACCCATTTTAGAAAACCTTGTTTTGGTGCTTCTGTGACTAATGGAACTTAAACGTGTCCAACATGGAGAGGGTCACGCGTTCACGCTAATGCATACATACATAAAGATGAGCTCACAAAGGATTGTGTTGTTGGCACGCACCTGAATGCCAGTTGGATTCCAGAGAAGCGTTTACCTGAGGAGGAGGAGGAGGAGGAGGAGGAGGCGGCTTCCAGGTAAATGTTGACGGGCGGCATTGCGCAGCATTTACCTGGAAGCCTCCCTGCAACTCTTTAAAGCAGCGAGGAGAGTCAGAGCCTTCAGTCTTCCTCTTCCTCAGCGGAGCAGTCCTGAAGGTGAGTACGGCTCTCTGCACTTCTGTGTGTCTAGATATTTACTATTGTGGAGTATTTATTATCAAGGGAAGTTATTGATTCTGCAAATCATGTTTTAGTTCTGGGATATGTGAGGTGAGGCTCTCTCTTACAGATGTGTTTGTGCCCTGTGCTGCAGGTTGTGTGGTGAGGGGTTCCACTACAGCCTCCTCCAGCCTCCTCCAGCCCCTCAGCATGCTGGTGGACGAGCAGCGGCAGTGCGTGGTGTGCTGCTGTGAATACTCTCGCAGCCAGCGGGTCCCCAGGATGCTGCACTGCAGCCACACCTTCTGCGCGGCCTGCCTGCAGCGGATGTCCTGCCTGGTGGGCTCGATCCGCAGCGTGTCCTGCCCGCTGTGCCGCTGGATCACCTGCACCCGGGCCAGCCTCGCGCTGCCCGGGGCGCTGTGGGTCAACACCGGCATCTGGGACCGCATCACGGAGGAGCAGCCGGGGAAGGAGCCGGAGGAGGACTTCTACAAGGCCGGCACGCTCCTGCAGTCAGCACTGTGAGTACTCGGCTTGTTTTAGACCAGGTGATGATGAGCCAGCATCATCATCATCACCATCACCTGATGAACACTCCTCTCTGCCCTTCAGCCCGGATCCCAGACTCCCGGGTTTCATGTCCATCCTGCAGAGACTGTTCAGCTGTGTGCTTGTGCAGAAACGGGGGATGGACAGCTGACGGGACCAGGAGCCTCTTCCTCTTCCTCCTCTTCCTCAGCAGCTTCACCCTAATGCCTCACCACGGACATTTTTGGCTTCTTCATTTTTCTTGTTTGTCAGGTTTTTGTTAATGCATATTTCATAAAGTTTAGCAAGGTTGTAAAAGTTAGTTTTTTTTATTTTTTAAGTTCAACATCATCCCCTATAATCCAAATGTATAGTTATTGATCGTATACTACAAGATTATAGTTATTGATAGTATAGTAAACTGGTGAAAATAGAGACACTCGACTAGGTCTCCATGTGTGATCCTGCAGTATTAAATCATACATATGATATCAGGCTTACAACATTATGCCTGTTCTATTTTTTTCTATTTTTTCTATTTTTTTCTATTTTTTTCTTCTACAGCGGCACAAGGTAAAGCTATTCGAAGGTAAACTGTGAAGGGTAATAACTAACTTAGAAGCTTTAACACTTTGAAGAGTAATAAGAGCAATAAAAAAGGTAATAGCTTTATGGTTTATAAATGAGCAGGTGATATTCTATCTAAATAAAAATGTCCCTTTGCATTCAGCATACAGACAATACATACATGTATGTATTTCTGCATGTGGCAGCGCCTGGACCGTGTCTCTGGAGCGAAGGACGCTTTGTGTGAAGTTTAAAATGTGAATTAGTTGTAAAACTGTGAAATATCAACAAATCTGTGTTCATCAATCCGAATGTTTCCCAAAGATGACTTTAATAACCAGCTTGGTGTGAAGAGCTTATTCTGATTCAATGGTTTATGTAATATAATGTATTGTTTATTTATATATATGTACATATTAGATTACTATTGTTATGTCACTGTGCCCACGTGTGTTTTGGTGCATTTAGTACAGCGGGTCTGACGTATCCGTGACATGAAGTCTCTTCCTCAAGGGTTCTCTGATTCATTTATTTAACATAAATGAGATCAGAACTTTGTTGACTCGACATCTCTGAGAACAAGAAAAGGCTGTTTTTAATAAAGTTGTTCCACAATATGTCTTGACTGGAGTATTTTATTCTTCTATTGATATAAACCTTTACATATGAAATGTGTTTTGTAAAATGTTATATTTTTGCTGTCTTTAGTTGCCTTAAAATAAGTTTTTTGATAATTAAGAATTGAAGAACGAATTTAAGAATGGAAAAAAAAATGTTTTTGATGAGACATAATTTTTTAAAACCATGACACAATAACAGTGTGACATAGGAGTAAAGTTAAGTTTTGATATCAGGAGTTTGGTTTTCACTATTAAAAGTGTACTGTGTATTTTGTACCATAAATATGATGTAAAGTAATAAAAACCTTTTAGACATATTTTAGTGTCAAACAATAATTTTCAAAAAATGTCTTCTAATGGACCGGAGTAGAAGCCATTACATGATTTGTGTTTTACCGGTTATATAAACGTCACCTGCGTGCAGCCAGGTGTGTGTTTGTTTAGAGAGTGGAAGGGAAACCTATTTTTAACCGCATTATGAGATCGCATTAAGATGTCGCATTAAAATAAAGATATCGCCCTTTTGAAACGCATTTAGAGACAAAGCAGGTTTTTTCTGTTCAAGAGGAGTTTTCATTTATTTTTCTGTTCTACAGTAAAAGGATTTGATGTGACTACGAAAATGCGCATTAATTTACCGACCGCTCTCTAAACAAGAACACTCATTTGAAGACTAGAACTTCTTGCATGTGATGAACAGCTCAGTCAAAAAGAAAGATGGCCACTATGAGATACGACTTCGGTTCCACATCGGCCTGCCAAACAACAGGAATGTGGCGGAGCAAAGAGTATTAGGTCTTGGCCGCAGATTCCAGAAAGATTGAGCGATGTCTTGAGGAAATGGCATGCGGAAAGCGTGCCAGAGAAACAACTTCCACGGAAAGATGGAAGACTGTGGTACATTCCTCACCATGGTGTCTACCACAAAAGAAAAGGGACAATCGGGTGGTGTTGATTGTACCGCCTCATTCCAAGGAACCTCCCTGAATCGTGAGCTGCTGCAGGGTCCTGACCTCACGGACGCCTTGTTGGGTGGACTCCTCAGATTCCTGTGGTGGCCAGACGGCGACACCAACCAGCCGCTAGCAGAGTACCGGATGACGGTGCATCTCTTTGGAGCAGTCTCATCCCACAGCACTGAAGCGGACAGCTGACGATAATGATGGAACGTGTAGTTAGTACCGAAGTTCTCAACACCATTCGTCACAACTTTTATGTAGACGACTGTCTCAAATCTGCCCCAACCGAGAGCCAAGCAATCTGTCTGGTGAAAGAGCTCAGATCCATATGCACCACAGGTGGATTTAAACTCACCAAATGGACCAGTAAGTTATGCAGTCCTTGTGCAGGCTTCATAGAAACGGGCCGATTCTGGCTGAGACATGGCAGCCGGGTTTATCGGCAACCAGCACTGAAACAGGTTTTTTAAATAATAGTTGTAAAGGCAACAGGCAACCATTAGGGCCTCCCTCGTAGGTCCTTTTGCAAAAAAAGTACCAGACCTCATGCAGCCGCTCTTTCTTTTCTTTCTCCAGCACGTTAGCTAGAAAACGTGTCCTGAGGACCCGAATAATGCTGTTAGCTGACTAGTCTGTAATCAAAGAACACTTTTGTATTCATAAGCCATGATGTTTGAGCACAGACATGTGTAACAACGCCTGCACTGCATCTAGAACTGTTTTAACCAGCCAGCTGGTTTACTAAGGCCAGCAGAGTTGGAGTCACTTTAACGTTAATGTAATGGACACGTGGCGAAATTGTATTGCAATGTTTTATCTCCTGAAATCAAAATGTAGTTACGATCTAGCAGACGTCTTTATTGCAGTGAAATGTGTGTACAGCATGGATTGAAGTAGAGTATTTTTGTGAGATCTCACAACAGTTTTCAACAGTGTTTCTACCAGGCTGCAACCTCCGGATTTTTAATTTTTGGACGTGAAGCCATGATGCCGGAGTGACGGTGGTCTTTTTGTGTTCAGTTAGAGTTCTATTTTTTTATTTTATTTTATTTGACCCTGTGTGCATTCAGTTATTAAAAATGTACTTAACATTTTGGTCTTCGTGTCTTATTTTATCGTATTGTTATATAATAATAATTCATTCAACCGGACCCTAGCAGAGTCAGCAGTCGGACCCGGCCGACGTGTTTCTTCTGGTGTGCCGGCTTCGGGCCGATGCTGGCCCCGGTTAGTTTAGATTACGGTCCAGTGACGGCAGTGTCGGTCGCCAGACTCATTCAGACTCATTTTAATGCGGGGTTTCATTCATGCCAAGTCTCAGCAGAGTCGGCAGCCGGACCCGGGCCGACGTGTTTCTTCTGGCGTGCCGAACTTAAGCCGGATCTGGTCCAGGTCATTTTGGCTACCTGGGAAGAGTTGCACCTTATAAAGGTGGTGACAATCCCAAGGCTGGAGCTTGCCAGTGCAGTCCTCACTGCTAGGATAGACAGGATGCTGAGGAGAGAGCTTGAGTCAACCCTCGAAGACTCCGTTTTTGGACCGACAGCACCGCCGTCTTAAAATACATCCAAAATGACGCCAGAAGGTTTCAAACCTACGTGGCTAACAGAGTGACCACTATTCGGGATCTGACACAAATCCCAATGGCGCCACATACAGACTGGACTCAACCCCGCAGACAGTGCATCAAGAGGCATGAAAGCTGAGAAGTTCCTTCAAGAAGGACACTGGCTGAGAGGGCCAAACTTCCTGATGCAACCGGAAACAGACTGGCCAATGATCCAGGTTCCACCCACACTGTCCGGTGACCCGGAGGTCAAGAAGGTGGCTCTGACTTTCACTACAAGTGCACTGCAGAATCGAAGTCCACTGACTCATTTTATTGAGCTTTTCTCATCATGAGACAAATTGATTCGATCGTCAGCCTGGCTCTTAAAAATCAAAGAAACTCTGAGACAATTGAAAGAAAATGAGTGATTCTGACCCAACTAGGTTACAGCTGTCTGTGGAGGATTTAGGCAACGCCGAGCAATCACTCGTGTCCTATGTCCAACAACAATCCTTCCAAGATGAGGTGACCTCTCTACAAAAGGGCTTACCCATAAAAAGAAACAGTAGGATCTATAGACTAGATCCCATCTTCCAACATGGAATCCTGAGAGTTGGAGGCAGACTGAGTAAGCTGGCAATGCCGGAAGAAACCAAACATCCTGCCATTCTACCCAAAGACAACCACCTGTCAAAGATACTCCTACACCACACCCACACCTCGATGGGTCATTGTGGAAGAAATCAAATGATCGCAAAACTCAGAACAAAATACTGGATCTTTAGAGCAAATTCTGCTGCGAGAAGGATCACACAGGATTGTGTAGGAGATGGCACGGCACAGCAATGACACAAAACATGTCCGACCTACCTCTACACAAGGTAACACCTACACATACTTGCCACTCTTTACCCATACGGGACTGGACTACTTTGGTCCCATAGAAGTCAAGCGTGCCGCAGCAAGGTGAAAAGGTATGGAGCCTTGTTTACGTGTCTCGCATGCAGAGCCGTACACCTGGAGATGGCCTACTCAATGGATACAAGCTCCTGCATTTCTACACTTTGACGATTTATCTGCAGACGAGGCCAAGTGAAGGACATTGTTTCTGACAACGGTACAAATTTCGTTGGGACAGAACGGGAGCTTCGAGAAGCACTTACCCACCTTAACCTCAGCAAGATCCAGCATTCGATGCACGCTGAAGGTATCAAATGGACATTCAATCCACCCTATGGTCCTCATCATGGAGGCGTATGGGAGCGGCTCATCCGGATAATCAAAAAGATCCTCTACTCCATCACAAAGGAACAGACCCTGGATGACGAGAGTCTCCAAACAGCTCTTTGTGAAGTAGAGGCAATCAGAATGACCGGCCCATCACAGTATTATCTCAGGCTGCAAAAGATCCAGAACCTCTGACACCTAACCACCTGCTTCTAATGAAGCGAATACCGACTCTTCCACCTAGACTCTTTGACCAAAGTGATGCCTATTCCAGAAGAAGATGATGAAAATAGACCCAGTATATAGCTGATCTCTTCTGGAAACGCTGGACACGAGAGTACCTTCCATTGCTACAAGAGAGACAGAAATGGAATAAGATCAAAAAGAATCTAAAGCATGGAGACATAGTGCTGATCATCGATGAAAGCTCACCACGCAACTCCTGGCTCATGGGCAGAATCACGGGAATCTTCCCCGATAAAAGAGGACATGTACGTCGGGTCAAGATCAGGACACAAAATGGCACCTTGGAAAGACCCATCACAAAGCTATGCCTTCTACAAGACATGATGAGACGGGTCCCTTTGCCTTTTCTTATTTGACCCCTGAAAGGAGTTGAGTTTAGTTTAACCTTTTCTCTCTTCGTTCTTCTCTTTCCCTCAAGAGCTTTTTGCGGAAATTCTATTAACTTTTTCCCCAAAATGGACTGTCGGAACTAAATGGATTACTTTTTGGCTTATTTTTTTAATTCTATGGACACGTGACAATCTTGAATATTAGCACAAAGGAATAGGCTTCCTATGTATAAATGTATGAATTGCCCTATGCCGGTCAATTAGGGGCCGAAGTGTAGAAGCCATTATTTGTGTTTTACCGGTCTGTTTGATTCGTTATGTTTTGATGACGCAATGATGTTGGTGGCGTCAACGTTATATAAGACGTCACCTGCGTGCAGGCCTTCATCAAGGGAGGAACGAGGAAACAAAGCGTTGTGAATATGTGATTATTTTTATTGAAAACAGTAACAGTGGATTATTTGAGCTGAAACCTTTTTCCCTGAATTAGTTCTACCGAATAGCCTCTTAACTATACTATGTTAAGGTGAAATACAGTTAAATATTCAGACATTACAACACAAACTGATGCAAACACAACAGGAACGTGTCCAACCGATCAGCTGTGAGGTCGACTCCAGAGAACATCAACATTTCATATTCAGACCGAGACAAAAGGGCCTCCGTTGCAGATCCTCTGGGGGTTAGGAGACGGCTCGTCCCCCCCGACTCCTTGCAGGGACTCGTCCCCCCCGACTCCTTGCAGGGACTCGTCCCCCCCGACTCCTTGCAGGGACTCGTCCCCCCGACTCCTTGCAGGGACTCGTCCCCCCCGACTCCTTGCAGGGACTCGTCCCCCCCGACTCCTTGCAGGGACTCGTCCCCCCCGACCCTTGCAGGGACTCGTCCCCCCCGATTCCTTGCAGGGACTCGTCCCCCCGACTCCTTGCAGGGACTCGTCCCCCCCGACTCCTTGCAGGGACTCGTCCCCCCCGACCCTTGCAGGGACTCGTCCCCCCCGACTCCTTGCAGGGACTCGTCCTGTGAACTGTTCATCAGTCACGCAGCAGACTAACAGTTGCGTAAACTTAGTTTCAGTCTGTTTGTTGCGTGTTTCCAGAGTGTCATGGAGACATGAGACATGAGACGGTCCACACTGGCCACACGTCGTGTTTATAAAGGAGCAGGTCCGACACAATCGGTATTCAAACATTTAGCATATTTTTTCGGTCCGTGTGAAACAGAATATGTTTATATTTCAGGGGCAGAAAAGGCGGGAAGAAGGTTAATATCTTAAAAAAAAAAGTAAAAACTAAATTAAAACAAAGGTTTCTCACGTCATTCCTCAGGATGATCTCACTTCATAAATACATTCAGCACTCAAGTTGATGCAGTTTTTTTTCTCTTTTCTTTTTTAAAAGTTTCTATTGCATAAGGACATGATTATTCCTGCCTAAACACGGTCACTATATTAACAGACTATCACATGTGCACTTAAATTAACACTTATCCATCACAGTTCAACACTTCTCTTATTCAACATCTTCACGGACCTTCCTCTTCCTCACCGACAAAACATAATTTAAAACATAGTAAAAGACATATTTGTGATTAATCAGACGCGTTATGTGAGATAAAAACACAGCGGGTAGTGTGAACGTTATGGGTCAAGAGAAAGAAGGACTAACCTTCAGCTGCCTGAGTCAAAGTGGCAGGAGGATAATCTCTCTCCACAGAATAAAACACAACGCCATGGTTATACGTCTAGATAAGATATAACATAAGGGCTACAAACAATATCGCTAAGGGGGAAATAAACAACATAGAATATTTAAAGAAACAAACGACCCAAAAGAGCGTGTAAATGAGTTGGAGGTGAAGCAGCAGACTAACAAGTGACCGACAGTAGTTCTTCTACACTTTAAAGTCCCGTAGTGAGTCTGTGTTCCTATAGGAACGGGTACTGGCTGAGGCGCCGCGGGCTCAGCTGGTAGGCGGCGTACGCCTCGGCCCGCGGGGTCACGCTCACGTAGGGCGAGCCGGGGAACGGGTGCTGGAAGGCGGCGGGGAGGCCGTGCAGCAGCCCGCTCACCGAGTCCTTCCTGCCGGCCGAGTCCCTCCTGGAGGACGCGTACGCCGCCGCGTAGGCGGAGGGGGAGTGTCCGTGGCCGGCGTGGCCGCGGCCCAGCAGCTGCTCCATGGCCTGAGACGCCGAGGAGAGCGCCGAGGAGGCCGGGTAGGCGTACAGGCCGGGGCCCGGGGCCGAGGCCAGGGCCGACACCTCGGGGAAGCTGTAGTGAGACGACGCGGCCGCGGGGAACGTCGACTGGCGGCGCATGGAGGAGTCGCTGTGGGAACGCTCCTGAGACGAAGAGACGACCGGCTGCACCTGCAGAGACGACACAGGCAGGGTTCTAACCATCTGAGCAACGGGTTCAGGCTTTAAACCACATCTCCTTGATCAAGCATTTAGTGAAGTCTGGGTGTAAACATGAAACGTGAGTAAATGTAGCATTTAAACTAACAATGAGAACACAAAGCATACAGTAAACCTTAAATGACACAAATGAATGAGACAATAGTTTGATTAAAAGAATAAACATTTATATAGATGCCTGTATGTATGCCTGCTTATATTTTGAGTCTTTCTTTTAAAAGCATATTCATTATTTCAAACTCAGCGTAAATGAACGACATGAACACATGAATATAACACATTTACATGACTTTTACTAAACTTTGGGGATTTTTTTTATTTTTTCAAGGACTTTTCCAGGCCTGGAAACAACCATTTTAAAACTCCATGACTGTTCCAGGTTTTCCATGACGTAAGAACTGGCTGTTCTCTACATGTTCCATTGGAGAGAACAAGATACTTCAATCTGTTTTAAACCATCTGTCTCTTCTCACAAGGGTTTCGGTATCGTAGCAATTTAAATGAAGTTAATCAACCCTGTGGCTGCGGCGATAATTAAGGAAACGTTTTTAAAAAACTGTCAGTTTTTTCCGAACGTTTCCTTAATTATCGCCGCAGCCACAGGGTTGGGCTTGGTGAGTTTAAGGGGAAGTCAAACATGAAGCTCTAGCGGCGACGTCTAGCGTGTGAAGCACAGGAGCGAGGCCTCACCTGGCTGAGGTTCAAGGGGTGCGACTGGCTCGGCACCGGTCCGTGACTCTCCCCCGAGCCGCAGGGCTGCCGGTTGGACGACCTCTTGGGCTTCATGTAGGTCACTGTGGATGAAAATGGAATAAGTATTAAACAAACCGCTACAGAACACCTTCCCACCACACAAAGACGGGGGGAGACGACTCACCGGTCTCCAGGCGTCCTCGTGGAGCCGCCCCCCTCTCTGCGCCCTGGGTTTTGACTGAAGGCGCCACCACGGCCAGAGACTTGGGCTGGCGGGACGCGGCGCTGGCCGGGTTCAGCAGGCGAGGCAGAGGAGTCAGGGGGCTGGCGGTGGACGAGTCAGAGTCGTGCACCGTCACACAGCTGATGACGTTAGCGCGCTGACTCAGACCCACGCTGCAGGAACAGAGAACAGAGACGCTAGTGCACCAGAGACAGCAGGGATGATGTCAAGGAAGTTCAGGAAGAATGATAGAGTGAGAGAGAGTGAGCGCTATATATATATATATACATACATACATACATACACTCACCTAAAGGATTATTAGGAACACCACACTAAAACTGTGTTTGACCCCCTTTCGCCTTCAGAACTGCCTTAATTCTACGTGGCATTGATTCAACAAGGTGCTGAAAGCATTCTTTAGAAATGTTGGCCCATATTGATAGGATGGCATCTTGCAGTTGATGGAGATTTGTGGGATGCACATCCAGGGCACGAAGCTCCCGTTCCACCACATCCCAAAGATGCTCTATTGGGTTGAGATCTGGTGACTGTGGGGCCATTTTAGTACAGTGAACTCATTGTCATGTTCAAGAAACCAATTAGAAATGATTGGAGCTTTGTGACATGGTGCATTATCCTGCTGGAAGTAGCCATCAGAGGATGGGTACATGGTGGCCATAAAGGGATGGACATGGTCAGGAACAATGCTCAGGTAGGCCGTGGCATTTAAACCATGCCCAATTGGCACTAAGGGGCCTAAAGTGTGCCAAGAAAACATCCCCCACAACATTACACCACCAGCAGCCTGCACAGTGGTAACAAGGCATGATGGATCCATGTTCTCATTCTGTTTACGCCAAATTCTGACTATCATCTGAATGTCTCAACAGAAATCAAGACTCATCAGACCAGGCAACATTTTTCCAGTCTTCAACTGTCCAATTTTGGTGAGCTCTTGCAAATTGTAGCCTCTTGTTCCTATTTGTAGTGGAGATGAGTGGTACCCGGTGGGGTCTTCTGCTGTTGTAGCCCATCCGCCTCAAGGTTGTGCGTGTTGTGGCTTCACAAATGCTTTGCTGCACACCTCGGTTGTAACGAGTGGTTATTTCAGTCAAAGTTGCTCTTCTATCAGCTTGAATCAGTCGGCCCATTCTCCTCTGACCTCTAGCATCAACAAGGCATTTTCGCCCACAGGACTGCTGCATCCTGGATGTTTTTCCCTTTTCACACCATTCTTTGTAAACCCTAGAAATGGTTGTGCGTGAAAATCCCAGTAACTGAGCAGATTGTGAAATACTCAGACCGGCCCGTCTGGCACCAACAACCATGCCACGCTCAAAATTGCTTAAATCACCTTTCTTTCCCATTCTGACATTCAGTTTGGAGTTCAGGAGATTGTCTTGACCAGGACCACACCCCTACATGCATTGAAGCAACTGCCATGTGATTGGTTGATTAGATAATTGCATTAATGAGAAATTGAACAGGTGTTCCTAATAATCTTTTAGGTGAGTGTAGATATATATCTATATATATATATATATATAGATATAGATATATATATAGATATATATATATATATATATATATATATATATATATATATATATATATATAGATAGAGATAGAGATAGGATTCAGGAGGCTATCTCTTCCTCACCTGGCGGGAAGGAATTTGCGCTCGTCCTCTGTGTCCGTGTCGCTGTGGATGGTGATGATGCTGACGGCTGGGCTGGGCGTGTCGGAGATGACGATTGGCTGAGACCACGTGGCGCTGGGCGGCGTCACGCCGCTGCCGGCGAGCAGCGAGGCCGTGGACACACCCCTGAGCAGAGAAACCACACGGGCTCAGTTTACCCCGAGAGCAAAAACACAACATAGAACAGTCTTCTGCACGTCGGAAGTGCTTTTAACGGTTTACTTTCCAGGCTATGAATGTTTATTTACATCTACGTTACAAAGTGATTGACATCTAAGAAATAAACTGATTTGTAAACATCACAGAAACAGCTGGCTCGGTTCTCTTGAGACATACCGGTTCCTGTTCTCTCCACGTCTGGCTTTCACCTTCTTCCTCTCCGGCTGGCTCCTGGCTTGAGTGGCGCTCCTGTGAGGGCCAAAGGTCAAACAGGTCAGAGGTGCATCCCACTGGTAAACCACAAATAGATCAACATGATGTCTTGAGGTGAGGCGTTAGTGCACCTAGACGACAAGCAGTGGTTCTAACTCAAGGTTCTGTATTCAGGTTCTGTTAGCAAAACGTCAACTTAACGCCAACAAGTCTCTACACAAAACAAACACTTCAGTTTACTCCTCATTCATTGTCTTTAACGTAACAAAAAACTCTTTCTCCTGTCCTTTGTTTTCCCTCAGCGGGTCCATGGTGGGTTGCAGTTCCTGCTGCAACCACTGGGAGGGGCTGCACCTCCCAGTGATGACATCACAACATAAAGAACACTTACCGTCCCTGATCACAAAATCACGTTTTGTTTAAGGAGCATGACATCACAGACAGAGACACAGAGCATTCAAGCATGCATCTGCAGTCCCTTACATCTTGCAAATACATGATAATGAGATGATCATTTAGACTGTAGCAAATAAGACAACCATTTAAGTATCCTTGACCAAGATACAGAGCAAAAATGTTTCTTTTACTATTTCAAATACAAAACAAAAGAAGACAGGTCTCTGAAATGCTTGTAAATGTAGAAGCCGCTGGTTCTTCTGGACTGACGCACCTCCAGCTGTGTCCCTGCTGCGTGGACACGTTGGCGTGAAGCGTCTCCAGCGGTAGTTCAGGAACCGCCGAGCTGTGGATGGACACACCGGGGACCTGCTGCCACGAGGACGGGATGAGGATCTGCTGAGTGCCAGCGGGCCAGGCCTGCTGAGAGAAACCACACACGCTTCAGCACAGGGAACAGTTCGGGTTAGAGCTCAACAGGAGGGATGCTGGGATGGGCCGCACAGACCGAGCCATGCCAAGAAACAAACCCAAACACCGAAGACAAAGAGGCCAAACTCTTCAACAGGCAGAAGCACAGAGACAGAGGAGCAACCTTTCCCAAGCCATTCTCTTATTAAAGCATTGCCCTCAACAAATGCACAGGATGACACCATGCAAAGCACAAACAGTGAGGAACAGATCCGGTAGAGACACGTATACACAGCACCACGGCGCCTGTGGAAGAAGAAGATTAGTTCAGATCACTGGCGCCAAACCGTCTGCTGATAAGCCTTCTGGAGAAAAGTTCTGGGGCGGAAACAAAAGATGTTGTGAGAGTTCAGTGGGCTTTGAGCTGCAGCCTCCTCTGCTGAAAACAAGGAAGGAGAGAAGCTGCAAGCAAAGCGCAGACGGGCTCAGCAACGCATGCCTCCATGCCTCCATGCGCTCAGCACCCTGCGGGAAAGACCGGAGGGAATGAAGGAGTGTGTGAAAGGTGGGGGTCCTTCAGAGTGGGAAAGGTTTCTATATTTTGTCAATTCTAATGTAATGTCACAAAGGATAATAAAAACAAAAGAATAGGTGGATCACGGTGATTTCGGACCAAAAAAAACGGTTTGATTGTCCGACAAAAATAAGCACCGAGCAACGCTGAAGCCGTTAAGTCTGCTTGTGAAAAAGCAAACGAGAGAATATTATGCGTATATTAAAGAAGTGTTTTTCAAGCTTTTTTCATCCGCGGCACATTTTCTACAATAAAAAAAATCCCGTGGCCAACAACCTACAAAAAAGTCCCATTGTAGCATAATACAGCATACATGGTAATTATTTCGCTACCTACTAGCATGGAAGAGTATTTAACTACTAGACCAGCCACTGTATTGCAGCTCAGACGCTCAACTATGGAAAAGTATTTGCGGCAACTAAATAATGTTTTTTGGGACCGACTTTGTGAAGTTGGACATTTTCCCAGTGGTTGAGCATCACTGCATTAGAGACCAGCCCTGTGGCGAAGAGGACAAAGGGAAGGAAAGGCAGAGCGGGAAAGAGACGCCGGTGTTAGTGCAGCAGCAGTGTGATGCATGAGTCTCTGCAGGCGTCCTCGTTGCGTTACCAGCACTGTGGCTGTGTGCTCCAGCAGGGTGGGCCGACCCAGGGGGAGGGAGTACTGGGGGGCTATGCCCGCTGAGGGCGGGTGCAGGGTGGCCACCATCAGGGGCGTGCAGGAACCCTGGAGGAGGAGGCAGGATGGGGGAGCGTTAGGCACGAGGAAAACGTCCGTTAAAGATCCGAGGAGACGCCACAAGCACCACTGTCTGACCTCTGCAGACTGCATCCTGTTTCTTTAGCAAATTTCAATTAAGATGAGTCTCCCACAGTAAACATCTGGCCTCTATCCCAGAGAGCAGACTGGGAATAAGAGCAGCCCTATCAGTCCTTGAAGCAAATACCAGGCAAAACACAGCAGAAACAAACAGCAACATGGACTATGACGCTGAAGTCAAATCTTTTGTGAATTCAAAAGTCAGGCGTATGAAAGGCATTTAAACAAGCAGCGTCTCTCCTGACAGCAAACCTTTATATTGAGCTCCACCTGGCTCCCTGTGAGCTTTGGCTCGCTCTGCTGGCAGCGACAGAGGAGGAACACAGTGATGCATCTTCCACCGAGCAAACTGAGCACCAACGCTCTGAGCTCAGCGCTGACGACATGATTCATGCATTTTTCTTTAGGTTTCTAAATGACCGACGACAAAGGAAGTCTGTATGAAGCTGCTGAAACTGAACCAACCTCATACGTTTATGATGCTGCAAACCATAAAATAACCTCCAATACTTTCCTACAGGAGACGCTTTCCTATGCAGGTCTGCTGCATGCTCAGCACACTTTAAACACATTCAGGTGAATCGTTAGCAAAGACTGCAGTCTGAAGTGCAGTCAACATAACACTGGAAAATGACAGGAACAGTAAAGTCTCTCTCTCTCTCTCACAAAGAAACTCAAGTGTGCCAAAAACAATACAAGCAGTGTTTCTTCACAAAAGACCAGAGTGAAAGAATAATAATAAATAAAATGCCTTAATGATAACCTCACGAGCTCCTACCTGTGTGAGCAGACTGGGCTGGATCTGGTTCTGAGGTACGATGGGCACAGAGCTGTCCATCCTCACGGGGAAGCTGGAGCTCTTACTGGACGTCTGCAGCCCTGCAAAACAATCCAACACACACCAATGAGAATCACTGCTGCACACCCGTGTGTCGTCTCTGCCGTCTCCCAGGTGGATGCAGCCGTCTCCGTTACCTTGAATGGTGGAGGGCGGGCAGACGATGAGCGTCTGCTGGAAGGGCTCCGTCTGGCTGCACAGCCCAGCGGGGCGCGAGGGGATCGGGACGCTCTGTTGAGCGAGACCGGGAATGTTGATGGTGGCCTGCTGGTACAGAGCCGGCTGGTAGTTCAGCAGAGGCAGCGCTCCGCCTGCAGAAGGCACCTGAAGCAGGAAAACACCTCGGATGAACACTGCAGGAGGCAGGAGGCAGACTCAACCTGACCAGTGGAGTCCAGCACTGTTCCAGGTTCTCCGCGGCCGTAAGAACCAGTGAGCAGCGGGCCGTACCTGGTTGTGCTGGTTGAGTTGGCTGCTGAAGGTCACGGTGAGGTTCCCCGCTGCAGCGCTGGGCACCGCGCTGGTGGAGTACAGGGATTTGTTGTTGTCGTAGGAGCTGCGGCGCTTACAGATCTCCATGTTCTGGAAGCAGGACTTCACGCTGGAGAGAGAGGAGCGGCGGAGCGTCAGCGACTGCATGTAAATACCCGTACGTACGCGCAGCCGTGTGGCGTCCACTCACTGGGAGCTGTGGGGATAATCCATGAGGTGGCTCATCGTGACAAAGGGGTGACCCAGGGTTTTCGTCGGCGTGATCCTTTTGTCGGCATCCAGACGGAGCATCCGCTTCAAGAGGTCTATGAACTCTCGTCTGTCAGCTTTCTCTGCCAGCATGTCCGTGCCCTCCAAGTGAGAAGACAGGTTCACCTGGAACACACAGAAAATAGATGGTAGTAAATAGGTCAAACACACAATATCAGGTGTGGTAATGTGGTTTATTGGGGTTGTGTGTAGTGTTGGTGCACAGAGTAAAAACTGTGAAAGCCATGTACCTGCATCATGTCGTCCAGACAGTTGAAGATGTACTTCCTGGCCTCCTTGGACTTGATCCCCATCTCCATCTCATGCTCTGATGGAGTCTGGGAAAAATAAACCATTTCTGTTTTAGTACGAGTCAAAACTATTTCTTAAAAACACTGAATGTCATTGGTACGATTTAAACCAAATAATGAAACTAGAAGGAGCATCAAGAAGTCTTTATATTTAAACACATCCCTAATGATCAGATGCTCAGGACGGTTCACAGGAGGCTCACCTTCAGCCTCCACAGCGGGTAGCTGGAGTCAGGGCCTCGGTTGAAGAAGCGACTGGTTTTAGTTCCGGCGCTCAGCAAGTACTCTGCAGGCAGGCCTTGAGTCTGGGAGATGTACCGGATCTGGAAACGACACAGAAACACCCAGAGTTACGAACGAGAGCGAATCCAAACTCTGGCATCTCTTGACTTTTGGCTAAACCAGCTGTTCAACGCAGAGCACCCACAGCTCTTTCATTGCCTTTTGCCAACTAACCATGTGTTAGCTTTCATATTCATTCAAGCATGTTTCTTCTAACAGATCAGACATGAAACTCTGGCGTCACTACTGACCTGGTCGTACTCGGAGGCCCCGGGGTAGAGGGGCCAACCCAGAAACAGCTCCGCGATCACGCAGCCTAGAGACCACATGTCGATGGCCTCGCAGAACGGCAAACCCAAGATGATCTCTGGAGCCCTAGACAGAACAACGAGGGTTACAGGTCGAGCACCGAGGAACCTGAGCTAACCGGGGACTTGTCTTCTGTCACCACTGGTTTTGTTTAGAGTCTCGCCCCTACCTGTAGTAGCGGGACTGTAAGTAGGTGGAGCAGACGGCTTTGGACACGTGGCTTGCCGAGCCGAAGTCGATGACCTTCACCCTGTAGGGCTGTCGGAGCGGGTCGACCAGCATGATGTTCTCGGGCTTCAGGTCGGCGTGAATCAGACCGAGGCTCTTCAGCTTCATCAGCGCTGTAGCCACCTGAACACACAGACACACACGCAAATATTCATCTACTGCAACTACGACAACATTAACGTGATACTATGATGGTGGGAAAAGGCTGAACGCCAACCTGCTGGAGGATGGGTCTGATGTGCCTCAAGGGGAGCGGGCTGAACTTGCTGTGCTTGAGGAAGTCGTACAGGTTCTGCTCCAGCATCTCAAACACCAGGCAGGTGTGACCTTTGTGCTGGAAGCATTCGTACGAACGCACAAAGTTGTACTCGTCAGCGTTCTCTGCACTCAGCCGGTTCAGGATGCCCACCTGATGAAGACCAACACACAAACTCAATTACAGGTTTGTTCATGTTTCAGAACAAGAGTTCAAGGAAGTGCACAAGAACGCTCTGTTATGTTCAAGCTGCATATATATATATACACACATACATACATACATACATACATACATACACACACACACACGCAGTATACCAGGAAGAGGGGACAGCATTTGTTTGCCAAAACACACAAACAACCACCACCAACAAAACAGCATATACATAATTTGCCTCCATTATTTCAACCGTTTCTTTAAGTTTTTTTCAGCAAGTGAAACGCATTCCAGTGAGGAACTCTATTCAATATATCAAGAACTGCAGTCTACTTTTTACTGCTGCACACTACTATGATCATATGATCTTTGTTCTATTAAAACACACTGGTATTAACGTACTGTTATTCTTTACCATATTTTAATATTTTTAAATAATGTCTGTTTTTTATTTATTGTTATGCACCTTTCAATAAGTCTAATTCCTTGTATGTATAAACAGTTCTGATCTGATTCTGTTAGCAGGTTGCATTGAGTTACATTATGATGCATTCACACTATTTATTATGTTTTCAAATGTAATATTGTCAAATGTTGTTCTTGGCGAGAAACTTCAACATATAAAGTTGTTTGAAAGAGAGGTTTTTGCTGCATTATAAAATACACATGAGAGTAGTAGCTCTGCAGCTCATAATACTTCATTAAAACCTCTAATGTCAAGATGGTTTACATTATCAAACATTTAAATAAAAATACACATTTATTTCCTAAATAATTGAATAGTGTGCTTTTACGTAAATCACCACTATTAGATGACAATAACAAGGTAAACAAACTAACTAAATGTTTAGTTTTGACAGATATTATTGTTGAAAATGTAGATTTTTCTAAAAAGGGAACCAATTAGCTGTTCAGTCTTGTTAAAATAATGTTGTATAGCTCCTAAGTGAAGCTAAACCTTTTTATAATCCAATTATTCAAGTAATCGATAGAATAGTTACCTAAATATTAGATAGCTGCAGCCCTCAACCACGGTACATGTAGTTATGTAATCAAAGCCGGATACACAAATACGTTATCAAGTATCTTTGACTACCTCAATTTGTCCCTGCCGGGCATAGGAAGGGTGGTTTTTCAGGATCTTGATGGCCACGATCTCGTTGGTGCCTCTCTTCCAGCACTTGGCCACTTGTCCGAACGTGCCTCTTCCTAAAAACTCCAGCACTTCATAGCTGCAGGCCACGGAGCAGAGGATCTCGTGCTGCACCAGCTGGTAATCCCCCTCGCCGTTGGAGCTGCTGCTCTTGGTGGTTGGAGCCGAGTGTGGGATGGACTGCCCCGTGCCGCCGCCGCCGCCGGTGCGGGTGGAGTAGGTCGCTGCCGGCGCCGAGAGCTCCTCCAGTATTTGGACGCTGCCACATCCGCTCCCGCTGCCTTCACTGGTTTCCTCCATCTTCCTCTTCTGCCCGTGCCGGTGGCCTCTCGCTTCAGAGGAGCTCTCGGTGTGAGCGTAGGACGAAGACGGCGCCTGCTGCTCCGCCACTCGCCGGCTCGAGCCCCGGGGAAGGCTGCCGGTGCTGTCGGCCGCCCGCACCACCACCTGGCCCCTGGAGCCGGGCGCCGCCAGGGGGAAGACCAGGGACGCGGCGAAGGGAGCCACGGCCATGGCGGGGGCGAAGGCGTAGGCCGACTGGCCGGCGATGGCGCTGTAGGCTTCGGTGGTGGACACGTCCCAGACATTGCTCTCCACCTTCACCTTCTTCACGCGGCAGAAGGCACTGGAGGAGATGGAGGGGGGAGAGAACACCTGCAGCTGAGAGCTCATGGCTGAAAAGAGATGCATGAGAATTAGATCAATAACAAACAATAAACAATACAGTTAGTGTTGCTATACTGCAGCGTGCATTTATACACAGAGGTCAAATGACTAAAGCAGACTAATGCAACATAATCCAATAGATCTATATCATGCCATGCACATCATAGGTGGAAGGTGCATAGATTAGACGTTAGACGAGACAATCAACAATCAAGACATCAATCAACAACAACAGTGCAGTGATATTTAAATCAAGTATAAGATAAAGATAAAGTGCTCAGACAAAAAGATAATGTAAGTGTATGTTAAAGTTAAAGTGACACAGCACAAACTACAGACTCAAAATGACTCAAGGTGAACATCACTGAAGAAATGAAGCTAAAGCTCAAACAATGAACCGGCTGCACCGAGAGTACATGCATTGTTTCAGTCATACTTCATTGTTTCAGTCATACTTCATCGTTTCAGTCATACTTCATCGTTTCAGTCATACTTCATCGTTTCAGTCAAACTTCATCGTTTCAGTCATACTTCATCGTTTCAGTCATACTTCATTGTTTCAGTCATACTTCATTGTTTCAGTCATATTTCATTGTTTCAGTCAAACTTCATTGTTTCAGTCAAACTTCATTGTTTCAGTCATACTTCATTGTTTCAGTCATATTTCATTGTTTCAGTCATACTTCATTGTTTCAGTCAAACTTCATTGTTTCAGTCATACTTCATTGTTTCAGTCAAACTTCATCGTTTCAGTCAAACTTCATTGTTTCAGTCAAACTTCATTGTTTCAGTCATACTTCATTGTTTCAGTCATACTTCAAGCAAAACTTCCAAACATTCTTTGCTTTCAGCTCAGATGTGAGGATTTACTACTTGTCCTTGTACATTTGACAGCGATGATAAACATCTTGGGTCTGGACTGTTCGTTGGACAAAACAAGTCATTTAAAAAAGTCCCAAAGGCTCTGAGACATTTCTTAACATTTGAATACTAAACAACGTCTTTAGCAATTAAATCATCACTTCAATTGATAATGAAAATAGCGAGCTAGACAGCTAAGCTGAACACTAACCTTGACAAAGGTGTATAGCACTGTGTGTGTATTAGACTAGTTTAGTTAGCTGTCCCTAATAAACTGGCAACTGAAAGTATAATCCCAGAACGTGAAAAACAGACAAACACAAACATGGAAATGCTCAACAATCCATCACATTTGAGGCCATACATGTGCAGTTTATACTCCATCAACACGTTATGCATTGTCACTTTATAGTATTGTTTATGTGTTCGTCTCTCAGCTCTTGTTCCTATAAAGGTATCTTCCATTAATTTATCCTTCCCGTGTTATGTTTCAACGTAAAGCATGAGAGCAGCAGCACCGTAAACATACCCGTGATGTCATAACACAGCTCTCTGTTGCACAAACAGCATTCATAAGCAACGACAAGCTGCGAGCTTAACTTAATGAGAGGATTAGTGGTTTATCTAATTAAAATAAAGTCACGTTCAATGTGAATGGGGTGGATCGCATGAACCATCAACGTGTAACTGAGAAACTGTTGTTACATACCGGTTGGGTGTTATTACGGCGTCGAGGTTTAAATCCCACTGCAGCGCTACCCTGTTAGCTCCTGTTAACTCTCTGTTAGCTCCGGCTAGCTCTCTGTTAGCTTCCGCTACCTCCCTGTTAGCGCCTCGTTAGCTTCCGCTAGCTCCCTGGTAGCTTCTGCTAGCTCCCTGTTAGCTCCCTGCTAGCTACCGTCCGAGGCTCGCTAGGCCTGCATTGTTTCTTCGGTCGATGGAGAGCCAGGCAGCGGGGAGGCCTCACAGGAGCGGGTTTCCAGAAGCAAGACGCAGAGGCAGCATTGCATCTCTACACTTAATCATCTACTGCTAAAAAATATGTACATTTGTTGATTAAAACATAATAAATTACACTCTAAAACCGCCTGCCTCCAAGCAGCAAATCCCCCTTTCACCGGAACAACCACGTCCTTATATCAGCTGCGATTGGTACGTCGTTTCCGGTCACTACCGTAATGGCGGTGGCGCGGGGATGACGCAGCTTCTCACCGGATGAACCGCGAGCCGCGCCGCGCGGGGGGTCCGGGCTCCACTCGGCCGGATCGGCATCGCTCCGGGGTCAGAGGATCAGGTCGAGAGGCCGTGGGGATCTGGTTTTACTTGCGCGGGAAAAAGAAAACTACGTGTTTTACGGTAAAATGAGATGGCCGTGACGTCATGTAGAAAATACCAGTGATTTTCCGGTAAGACCAAGACGGTCCACACGGCCTGGGACATATATATATATATATATATATATATACATATATATATATATATATATATATATATATATATATACATATATATATATATATATATATATATATATATATATATATATATATATATATATATATATATATATATATATATGTATATATATATATATATATATATATGTCCCAGGCCGTGTGGACCGTCTTGGTCTTACCGGAAAATCACTGGTATTTTCACACTGAACTCTTTTAAGATTTTTTATTCATTGTTTACCTTGTGTTATTCAGTCCGCTGTTATTATGGGTTGCTCTAACTATGTTTTTAATTGTTTTACTATATATTACAGGGTTCTTACGGTCATGGAGAACCTGGAAGAGTCAAAGAGTTTTAAAATGGTTATTTCCAGGCCTGGAAAAGTCCTGCAAAAAAATTTAATCTCAGAGTCATGTAAATGTGTTATATTCATGTGTTCATGTGTTCATTTATGCTGAGTTTGAAATAATTAATATGCTTTTAAAAGAAAGACTCAAAATATAAGCAGGCATACATACAGGCATCTATATAAATGTTTATTCTTTTAATCAAACTATTGTCTCATTCATTTGTGTCATTTAAGGTTTACTGTATGCTTTGTATTCTCATTGTTAGTTTAAATACTACATTTACTCACTTTACTGTTTACACCCAGACTTCACTAAATGCTTGTAATGGTCATTTAGTTTAAAGTCATGGAAAAGTCATGAAATCATTGGTCAGAATGTGTATGAACCCGGTTGTTGGCTCTGTGGCACTCAAAGATTATTTTGAAAGAAAAGTGCATTAAAAATTAAATGCATTATTATTAGTATTACTTCTAGAAATAAAGAAGATCCAACATGGCGGCGTGTATACAGAGATGTTTAGGTAAATGAAAGATGTGAAGATAATGACATCGATGTGTCTCCACCAGCAAATACCTCATTAAAGTCTAACATGTAGAAATGAAAGGACATGTTTTGCCCAACCAGTCTACATGTGCTTTGTGGACTTGGAGAAGGCTTTTGACCGGGTCCCTCTGGGTTTTTGTGGGGGGTGCTGCGGGAGTATGGGGTGCCGGACCCGTTGGCACGGGCCATCCGGTCTCTGTACGCCTGCAGTAGGAGCTGTGTTCGTATCCTCGGTAGTAAGTCAGACACGTTCCCGGTGGGTGTTGGCCTCCGCCAGGGCTGCCCTTTATCACCGGTCCTGTTCGTGACCTTCATGGACAGGATATCTAGGCGCAGCCAGGGGGCGGAGAGGATCCGGTTCGGGAGTCTCGGGATCGCCTCTCTGCTGTTCGCAGATGATGTGGTCCTGTTTGCCTCCTCGGACCGTGACCTCCAGCATTCACTGGGGCGTTTTGCAGCCGAGTGTGAAGCGGCAGGGATGAGAGTTAGCGCCTCCAAATCTGAGGCCATGGTGCTCTGCCGGAAACCGGTGGATTGCTCCCTCCAGGTGGGGACAAACTGCCTACCCCAAGCGAAGGAGTTCAAGTATCTCGGGGTCTTGTTCACGAGTGAGGGTAAGGTGGAGCGGGAGATCGACAGGCGGATCGGTGCGGCTGCAGCAATAAAACAGGCGCTGTACCGGTCCGTCCTGGTGAAGAGGAGCTGAGCCGGAAGGCGAAGCTCTCCATTTACTGGTCGGTCTACGTTCCAACCCTCACCTATGGTCACGAACTCTGGGTCGTGACTGAAAGAACGAGATCTCGGATACAAGCGGCCGAAATGAGCTTCCTCTTCAGGGTGGCCGGGCTCACCCTTAGAGATAGGGTAAGGAGCTCGGACATCAGGAGGGAGCTTGGAGTCGAGTCGCTGCTCCTTCGTGTCGAAAGGAGTCAGCTGAGGTGTTCAGCATCTAGTCAGGATGCCTCCTGGACGCCTCCCATTAGAGGTTTTCCAGGCACGTCCAACTGGTAGGAGACCCCGGGGAAGACCGAGGACACGCTGGAGGGATTATATCTCCCGGCTGGCCTTGGAACGCCTCGGGGTCCCAGAATGAGCTGGAAAGTGTTGCGGGTGAGAGGGAAGCCTGGGTCGGCCTGCTGAACCTGCTGCCACCGCGACCCGACCCGGATAAGCGGCTGATAATGGATGGATGGATGTTTCATTTCTGTCAGGAGGAATAGAAGTACAATGGATCCAGATTCATGTTTAGAATATGAAATAAGAACAGCAGTAAAAGACACGTACAACTTTTTCTCGAAAAAAAACACTAAATAAATAAATATCAGGCGAAAAAAATAAGTTAAAGTGCAAATTTTCTTTTTATTCTGATTTCATTTTACAGCAGAAATTATGTAAAGCATTCAGAAGACATTTTCCACATATAAGGGCAATATTCAAAACACTTTGCATGGCCTCAGCAACAAAATATTCTTTTAAAAACATCAACAGTTTAGTGATGCTTGTGCATGCACGTTTGTAAAACAAACAAAGTAAAAACTAGGCTACAAAAAAATAAAAGAGGAATGAAAGACTGAGATTGGCATGGAGAACACAACAGCAGGCAAGGTGGGAATACAGCAGGAGATGAGAGAGAGAGAGAAGACGGGTGAAAGAAGAAGGCAAGGAGAGGTCTAGCCACAGTTATCTATAAGTCTACCGCTCTAGCATGCAACACCCTCTCAAAACAAGGCCTGCCAGGTCACACCAGTCACCTCTCGGCAGACGCATGAGAGCAGAGGCCCTGCATGGCTACCAGCTTCTACTATGGCATTATTTCTTTATGTTATAATTTTTAAAAACTTTTTTTCTACTCTATATACTCTTTTTACAGTCGCCATCCTCTCCGAAAACATGAACGTATTGATGGATTATCTGCAACTTGTGTGTCTGGTTTCATGTGTGTGTGTTTTCTTTGTGTGTGTGCGCTGATAAGCGCAAGCATTTAGATGTTGGCCTGTGTGTATATTTGACTGTATATACTATATATATATATATATGTGTGTATATGTATATACATATAGTATAGAGTATATATATGAGGCCAAAGCAGTGCTCTTGTGAGAGTGCTGATGTGAGAGGAGGTAGCATGAATGCTCCTGATAGCGCCGTGCTAACAATGGCTGTCTCTCAGTACGATGAAGGTTCATAAAACATGTGAAACACGCAGAATAGAGATCGTCCAATTGTAAACCTGTCAGTGTACTATCTCTTACATTTTTTATTTGTAACTAAGAAAATTGAGGTGATGTGTGGCCGTTTCCTATTTTTATTCAACAACTATTTGTATCAAGAATCTTGTGCGTTTAAGACAAGAGCAAGTATTTCAATAGAAATAACACTTATTACTTGCTTTCAATTTAGTTATCAATCATCAAACAAAGTCCTATAAAATACCGGATTTGGAGATTTTCTTCTCTTGTAGAAAAAGTGAAGCAAAGGCAGCTTGAGGAGCATCACACTGCTGCCTCGCCGGATGAGGCTGTCAGGAGGACCGCGTCCATCAAGGACTCGATTTGAGAAGATACGAGGTTAGTCAATGAACAACTGGAGTATCCCTAGCATACATGAACACATACACGTGCGTGTGCACACACAGATGTACACGGCCACCAGTAGCAGTACAACTCAGCCGTCGTCACACTCCACATCCATCTCCCTGTTCTTCAACCCTGAGTAAAATCTAAGGGAGAGATTTAATTGTTCCCAAAGACATAAGCACAGGGAGAAAGCGTGTGGCTGTTTCTGAGCGTGTACACGTGTGTGCTGCATGCATGTGTTCACGTGTGTGTGTGTGTGTGCGCACATCAGTGTGAGAGAGAAAAAGAAAGGAAGAGACAACTACTTTGCCCTCTGGAAAACGGTCGGGTTATGCGTTCGTGTAAATGCTGCACGGTTGTTTCCTCTGGGGAGAGACAGACAGAGAGTCCTTCATGAAACACAGGCTCCTCCCACAGCGACACCGGGAGGTCCAACTCCTGCCGCCGCCTTTCATACACAGAGATCTATGGTTTCTTGTTCTAATACTGCAAAAGTGACACACAAGTGGGGCATAAAGTGATACTGTCATTACTGGTTTGTCTCATAAAGCATCACTCAGCATCAATCAGGCCATGAGCATTCATTCATACTGACAAATTAGAGCTCCTAACTTCGACTCAGATCAAGTTTAACACTGTCAAGTTCACCTTTAACACACAATTTAGGAAAATAAACAGGTACTGGCAACCTTTTGGAGGACATACAATAGATATTTCCTGATATTAGCTTGCACTTTTCTGTTATTGAGCAGGCACTTTCTAAACAGAGCTTTCCAGAAGTCTAAAGTACATGTTGTATCATAATGGCAGTGACAATGATGAGAACAGAAACATTAACCACAACATGATATGTTCAAAGCGAGGGAGACATTCTGTTTGCAGATGGAGGCCAGGCTGGATCCTCTGAAGGTGTGAGTAATGGTCTTAATAAAAGCGAGTATGTTGCTGAAGCACAACCACATTGTAGAGAATGTAGTGCCCTCGTCCCGTGTTGGGTCATCATTCTTTGCATTCATATTAAAATGACCATCACCATTAGTATCATCTTCATACTTGCACCATGGTCGTCTCCACTCACGTCGGCCTCGGCCGAGCCCAGAAGGTGAGCTCGTCCGAGGTGCATCGTCTGTGTGTTTCCTCTGTGGATCTCACTGATATCTTTTGGGTGTTGGGTTCCCCAACGTAACATATTGTTAGGCAAAATAGCATTCATAATAATTGGCACTACTGGCAAAAAGGGTTTAATTTTTGCGAGCCAAGAAACAAAAGCACAAAATGTAAATGTTTTGTTTGAAAGATCGTTGTTTCAGCTAAGTTTGTTTTCCCACTTATAATTCTAACATTAGATTTTTCAGTTGCATGCTTTAACAAAATGTTCTTTTCAGTAACACGTATACTGGATACTCTTAAAGTGAAGCAGTTCAAATCCTCTCACAGTCCGTAGCCACTAACATCTTCTTTTTGCAGTTTCTTTGTCTTAAATCTCATGCACATTACTCCGTTTGTAATATCTACATTATTTACAAGCAATCCTGTGTACCCAGGTCTCTGTCTTAAGTTCTCATTATGGGAGTAAAATAATTTATAATCTTAAATACAGTCCTCTTATGAAAAAGTTTCAGGGTCCTTGTATCCCCTTACCTCGTCAGTTTATATACAGGAATATGCAATAGTCCAAAATATGGATTGTATTGCCCATGTGGGCTATATGGGGACCGGCGCCCTGCAGAGGACCGGGTCCTGCAGAGGACCGGGTCCTGCAGAGGCCCAGGTCCTGCAGAGGCCCAGGTCCTGCAGAGGCCCGGGCCCTGCAGAGGACCGGGTCCTGCAGAGGCCCGGGTCCTGCAGAGGCCCGGGTCCTGCAGAGCCAGCATAGAGACCTCAGAGTCAAGAAGAAGTCAAGGCAATGGTATGTGACTCTCTCCTCAAACCCGCTAGGATTCAGAGGTTCACGCGAAGAACAAACTAACAGAGACATTTAACCGTTGGGACATGTCATATTTTACCACACGAGGGGAAACCAGTCTCAAGCTGAACCACTCTTGAGCCAATTCAATAAATAATTAGACCCTTAAATAAATAAATAAAGTAAAAAAAAAGCACCCGAAATAAGTCATTTGTCCTTACACAGTTCACATTACACAGGGCGAGGATAAGTCGATGAGGACGTAAGTGACACAACTACACATAGAAATACAAAAGAAACAACACTAAAGCAGTTTGGCAAGCATGCAGGAGCTCAGGGCTCAAACACATGCATCGAGTTGAACGAACACGGACACACCACGCAGGCCGGCAAAGTGCCGCCTCTGAGAACGACTCCGTACAAAGTCCATGTAACAAATGAAGACATCGTTATCCAGACCCCTTATCTAGCAACGCCCCTCTTACATTCAAGTGCAGTTCCTCCCCTTTGGATCGGGTGACTGATTAGTAGCTTCGTGAGCCCGTGAGTCAGAGTGTTAGTGATGTTGTGATGTACTCGGTTTGCCACTACAGCTCTTCAGGATGATGGAGAGGAGGAAGAAGCGAAGAAACCTTGCATGCAAATGCAACACAGAAGTGAGTTTTTTGGTTTATGTTTTCTTATTCTTTCATGGATTACTGTTTGGATACAAAACGCAACAGGATTTGTATATTTTCTGCGTGTCGAAGCTTTCATCTCGAGCCGGCACGTCCAGACGCCGCCGGGAAAGTCAGGATGTTGTCGCCGGGCGCTTCCTCGTGCTCTCTCTTCCGACTCGCTCTTGCAAAGAAACGAACCCATGAGGAGTGCAAAGAATGCCATGAGGTTAATGTGATGGCCTCCCAGTGGAGCTGTGGAGGAGGATCAGTGCTGTGGGCAGAGCCAGGTCCCAGGCTCTGCCCAGCAGGCTTCTGTCTGAGCTGCCATGATGGACACCTGTCCTCAGTCTGCCTGGGAAGAGTGTGTTTCCCTCTTGAGGGAACAGGGGAGGTAGGGGGGGAAGAGGGGAGGCATGGATGGGGACGGGGTCGGGGATGAAACATGGAAGAAGTTTTTGGGGGGATTGGAGAAAGGAAAGGAGAAGATGGAGGGCTGGGTGGCTCACAGGCTGAGGGGGCTGTGTGTGGGGCCTGGCGGTGGACTCTCAGGACCCCTGGCCTTTCTCTGCTCTCTGGCCCTGCAGGGGAACAAGCACACAACGCTCAGAGAAGTGCACGTGTGGGATTGAGCGTATTTGTGCATGTGTTTTTATCTCCATTGTTATATCAACAGGCCATACTCGGAGCAAAAAGAAAAGTTTTCCAGCAAACCCCTCTGATTCCACACACACACACACACACACACACACACACACACACACACCCTGTCAAGGCACAACAAAAAGAGGCTGGCAGGCCAAGCAAAACATGTAAAGTCCTCTCGTGGTCACAACATGCCCCATGAACACCTCCACCTATCTGCCATTCAGTCATGCAGGAGTATCAGCGTCATTCGGTCCTCAGAATGAGAGAGAGAGAGAGAGAGAGAGAGAGAGAGAGAGAGAGAGAGAGAGAGAGAGAGAGAGAGAGAGAGAGCAGACAGGGAGGACCTCCTCTCCCCCTCCTCCGCTGACATGCAAACAGGCATCAGCCACCAGGAGAGGGTGAAGGAGGGGAAGACAGAAGAAGGAAGGAAAGCTCACCCGTTTCAGAGGCCTGTGGTCCATCAAGGGGCTTCACAGGAACAGTAAAACACACCAACGTTAGCACCATGGAGCGCATGTGGCTGATGTGTGTGCACGTGGCTGAGCAGGTGCAGGAGCTGTGTGCCTCACCTGTGGCGGCATCGGAGCAGGAACCTCAGGATCTTGCGAGCAGCCTGGTTCTGCTTCTTCGTCAGGAGGCAGCTGTGGAGGAAGGAGAGGAGTGAGAAGACATCCTGTGCATCGCATGTCCTCTGAGAGAGAGAGAGAGAGAGAGAGAGGGAGAGAGGGTCGTACCCGAGGGAGTGTCTGTAGGAGCGGTAGTATTGCTGGATGAGGACCGCTGCTCTTCGACTCTGCTGGAACTTCCTCTGCTCATGGAAACTCCGGAAACGACTCTGGATCAGGATGGCTGCCAGGGTCATCCTCTTATAAAGTGCATACTGAGAGGAGGCAAGCAGCGGGTCGTGAACCTTTTCATCAAGCGATGTGTACCTCTGTGCTGTTTACACATGTAGACTCCACAGTGTGGAGACACAGTACATGACACGACTAAGCTGCACGGCTTCATTATACTTTAGTACTTTGGAGAGAAAAAGTTAGTACCAATAAGGATCTTGTGAAGCCTTTACGGCGGCAAGCTGACGGCGCTGACAGAGTCGACAAAGTTTACATAAGTACTTAAACTTAACGGTTACTTTAATATTTTATCTTCTTTTCTTAAATATGTATCTTCTCACAAACGTTGCGGTATTGTAGTAATTTAAATGAAGTTAAACAGCCATGTGGTTCCAGAGATAATTAAGGAAACAAAATGTTAATTTGTGTATGTCCGATAGTCTCCTCCCACTGCCCTGGGATGCCCCTCCTCTCTACCTCCTTCTGCTTCATGGATCGTGGTTATCTGGATCATGGACCATGCCTACTACTCATTATATGAATCATTTCTGTCATATTCATGTAATGTGCTGTAACTCTGTTACGTTATTCATTCTGGCCACATGACATCTATTCTCCTGTCCATCTGGGGAGAGGGATCCTCCTCTGTTGCTCTCCCTCAGGTTTCTTCCCCTTTTTTCCCTGTGAAAGGGTTTTTACTGTCTTTATTTGGGGAGTTGTTCCTGATCCGATGTGAGGTCCCGGGACAGGATGTCATGTTACAGACTGTAAAGCCCTCCGAGGCAAACTTGTATTTGTGATGTTGGGCTATGTGAAATAAACTGAATAATAGGCGCAGGTTGGTGCACATACGGTTAAAATAAAAACCTGTAGCACAGCATTTGGAAAAGCCTCATTCATATTTCCAGTTCACTGAACATCAATGTCAAATGCACAAAATAGATTCTTTCAGCACAAATCTGAGAGTGAAAATGCTTCATGACGTTTGAGGCCAGATGACGGACGGAGGGAGCGCTCTGCTTTCTGCAGCTCTGCTGATGCTCAGGTGTGCGGCTCACGCTCACCTGCTTGTATCTCTTGTAGCAGCGCTGAATCACCGCTGCAACCTCGGTGCGTTGTTCCTGAATGGGGCCCTGAAGGACACAGGGAAGTGTTTTTAAGCTTAAGATTGCATTCGTGAAATGGAACCAGGACACATGCGCCAGGCGGTTTGCTGTACCTTGTGTCTTCTGAGGGAGTGCAGAGCATGCCTGATGGTCTCATACAGCTCCCTCTGCTCGGCCTCCGTCATGGCTAGACAGGAGTCACTTTTCAACCTCTCTTCTTTCATAGCTGCACAGAGGAAGGAGCTCCAGTCAGGCGGGGAGGATCGGGCGTCTTTCGCCTGCGGACTCTGCGGATCCTCAGACCCCGAGAGAGAGTTTGGTTTGGGGATGGGAGTCTGGGCCTTGGAGTACAGAAACCTGGAGGAGAGCAGGAGGTCAGCGTAAAACAGAGTTACGCTATTTGAAGAGCGAGGTGAAGGAGTCGGGATCCACGGCTCACCTCTCCACCTCCCCGAGGTACCCGGACAGTAACTTGACGTCGCTGCTGATCCCGGCCCTCCTGGAGTCCGTCTCCGTCTCCATGGCCTCCTGCTGCAGCCGGCAAGCTGAAGCCTCCATGATGTGATCGGCGAGCATCGTGATGTCCATCTGCAAGACGCGCAGAGCAGACGTCACTCACACGTTCACATTACACCTGCTGCCCTCAAAGTAAGAACTTTAATCTGGGCATTTACTTCAATTCACTAATGATATGTACTTAATGGTTTAAGGCAACGACTGCTTTTCATACTTTTAGGTGGGAAAGTTTATTTAATTTCCTGCACAGAACCAAAGTCTGTGCATTGTCATCATCACTTTTGAAGCTCATCTGTAGGCAGTGCATGTGCATAAGCTGCATGCATCACATGTGTTTAGCTCAGAACATGTGACTGCATGGATGTAACGCATCTTCTCTCCTCTTTGCATGAGCCATGTCTGCTAGATGTCACATCACGTCCCTCTGACAGATACATGGACCTGTTGTTTTATGCGATTTCAGGGTCAACGTGTTGTTTTCATTGATCTTGTAATGTATTTCTTCATATATGTTATCACACACATGACACACACGTGCACACATTGTGTGTCATGCATGTTATCACACACACGACACACACGTGCACACGTTGTGCGTCACACACAGCGCAGCGCGTTGGGTTTGGGTGACCCGGGTCAAAGTACCTGCAGGTCCTCTGAGTTCTCCTGATAGGTCAGCAGCTCCGTCTCCTCCCCGCGGTCCGACAGCACCCTTTGGCGCAGATGAAGGGCCAGTCGCTCTTTACCCAGGATCCTCCTGGCGAGGCTGCGCTGGCCCAGCGTCTGCCTCGGGCTCCAGCGGGCGGCCCCCGCAGACCCCCCTGTCCTGGCCTGCAGGCGGGAGAATGGAGCGCTGGGGCCGCAGGCGGCGGGAGCGGCGCCCTGACAGCTGAGGTCGGAGGGTTGAGTGTGCAGGGAGGAGGGGAGGAGCGAGCACGGAGGGCTGGGGCCGGGCGAGTGGAGGAGGGGGGGGAGGGAGTGGGAGCCGGGCGGGGAGTCGGCGAGCTGCTGCTGGGAGTCCGGGCTGGGTTTGAGTCTCTTGGCCGGAGGCGGGCCTCCCTGGTCCCCCGGCTGGGCTCTGTGGCCCGGTTGGGTCCAGCTCGGGTTCTGCTGGTCCGGCTGGTTCTCCGTCCGGCCTCTCCTCAGCTCTGGGGAACAAAGAGGCTGGAGCATGAGAGCAAGGAACCATAGAGTCCTGCCATAGTGGGTATTCTAACATATTAAAATGACAAATACAATGATAAGTACACACTATTTAGCATTAGTAACGCATGAATAAACACTGAATTCATCATTTATAAAGCTTTATTATAATATGAACACTCATTAGTAACTCATTAGTAACTCATTCATAAACACAGTTATACTTGCTTCATTCTTGATTAATAATCTTGAGTTTTCATACTTTATAAATGATGGATTCCCCATTTGCAAATGAAGTATTGAGGACTTATAGATGATTAAATGATAAAAAAAATGATGCAATCTATGATTAATTCAGGTAGTTACGACGGGTTAGTTAAACATTAGTTAAGTATTAGTTAAGTATGTTCTGTGACCTCATCTAAAGTGAAGAAAACTACCTGAAGTAATCATGAATTGCAGCATTTTAATACTATTGAATGCTTCATTTACAAATGTGGAATTCATCATTTATAAAGTATAAAACTCAAGCTTATAAATCAAGAATGAAACATTTAAAACTGTGTTTATGAATCGCATACTAATGAGTTACTAATGAGTTGTAATAATGCTTTATAAATGATGAATTCAGTGTTTATTCATGCGTTACTAATGCTAAATAGTGTGTACTTATTATAAAGTGCCACCATGATATGTTACTCAGACCTAGAACTAGCGAGCAACACTTTCATGTTTCTTCAGACTGCCCCATTAGAGGCGTGTAGAATATCCAAATGTAATTTTCAAAAGAATAGTTTAACATTTTGGGAAACACACTTATTGGGTTTCTTCTTGTGTTGAAGTGGAAGTCGGATGTCACGTCTGTGTGTTCATGCAACAGCAGTCGCTTCCCCACCTGAGCCGGGGTTTGCCGTCGGGCTGTCGCTCACGCCGCGGGTCTGGGCCTCTCCTCTCCAGCGGTCCATCCAGGTGTCTGCAGCCGGGCCCTGAGCCGGAGGCGTCTGCTGCAGCTGCTCCAGGAGCTCAGCCAGCCGAGTGTGGCCCCGGGACCGGGCGATGTTGAGCGGCAGGCGGCCCAACGAATCAGGAATGTTCAGAGCTCTCGGGTCCCACTGGTAAAGCACCAGCGCCGCCTCGGTGTGGCCCAGAGCGCACGCCCACATCTGTGGAGCCGGAGAGACAGGTCACGCTCAGGCACGCACAGACAGACTCAACACCGGTCGGACGTAGGGATCGCTCACCAGCGGAGTGCAGGAGAAGTGGTCCACGTTGAGAGGATCCACCTCCAGCTCCAGGTCCAGACTGTCGGCGTGCTTTGTGCTGCAGAGACAAACAGCAGCAGTGATGTTAGCTGCAGTCTGTGGTCCTCATGGTGAGTGTGTGTCATGGTGTGTGTGTGTCATGGTGGGGTGTGTCATGGTGGGGTGTTACTCACCGCCAGCGGATGAGGGTCTGGATGAGGCCTGCGTAGCCCTGCGCTGCAGCCAGGTGCAGTAAGGTCATCCCTCTGGAGTTCTTGCTGTGGACCAGCTGGTTGGAGGACGCCCAGCAGGGCTGAGACATCATCTTCTCACACACCACCACCACGCGGCCCTCGAACGAGCCCTGGTCCGTGGAGGTCTGGAGGATCAGAGACAGCAGTGGGTTCCAGGTCTTTTATCATGAACGTGTTTAAGGATTTATTAAAGAAAATTTAAAAAATGGTGGAAAAATGGTTCCAAAAATGTTGGAAAAGTTCCACAAATTTTTGTAAAGGCCTGACATACTCAAACTGATCATCATACTGGTTTAAACCAGTACTGGTCCCCTGCTCTCCTACTGGTTGAGATCCTTTGGGTCTTACTTGAGACGGCTGATCAGTAGCTCCGCCTCCCTCCAGTCCTCCACCCTTGGTTGCCATGGTTTCTGAGCCTGGGTTCTGATTGGTTATCTCCGCCATCCTCTGTTCCATCTGCTCCAGCCGCTCCAGGATGGACATCCTGAACTGGGTGTCTACAGGAGGAAGGAGAACACGGAGACGTGAACACAAGATCAAAGCCATGTTCAGTGAATCAAGAGAAGCTCCTCTGAGCGGCAGAATAAACCAGGACCGCAATCGATAAAACCCCTTTCCAACAATGGGAACCAAGAGCACTGTGTGTGTGTGTGTGTGTGTGTGAGAGATGAAAGCACACACACACAGCTCCATGTGTTCATGTTTCTTTGTGTCATGCTGCAGTGTTGCTGCAGTGCTCATGATGTCATCCCACCTGCTGCTCTCTCGCTCTGTTCCTCTCATTTCACTCCCATCGTTTTTTCTCTCTATCTGCCGCACACACACTGAGGGAGGGGGTGGAGCCATAAGAGGGAATGCAGGCTCAGGCTCCGCCCCCTCCTCCACTCAGCCAATCAGAAGGGGAGCAGAGTCTTCTGGAAAAAACACACACATCCAAACACTCCACTATTTTAACACACAGCGTCTTCACCTGAAACTACACAACAAACACACACATCGCACAACAAGGAGACGCACGCTGGACTACTGGTCACACAGAAGCATGTATGAGGAAACAGAAAAGGATGAATGAGACTTTAGGGATTGCCAGCTGCTATGTGGACTTGTTTGGTGGTTAATTATAATAACGTAAGCAACAAATACATTTAAATATAATTATAAAGTTGAGAAGTATTCATTGATTTTCAACAGTTAAATAGGGATGAAAAAGTAATTTAACGACAGGATTTTAAATATTTATTCATGAATTTAATTAATGTCATTTTACATTTTACAATTCCCGTATCTCTCTCCAAAGTCGCTGCAGGCTTCTGCTCTGAAACACAGAGCGGCACCGGAGCACCGGGACTCCTTTAAAGTCATTTTAGGATTTAATCAAAAACTTCATGAATTTATTCATCATGTCAGTTGCATGCAATTATATCCTAACTAATAGCTTTTTTAACCACATCATGTAAATGCAAATTAAATTCATTATTTTTATTAACTGTTTTTCAGTGCATTAATTAAGTAAATGGATTAAAATTGACCAGAAAAAAACTGCATAAATATTCTGGAGACGCTTCAGCTTCTATGTTCTCTTTTCAAAGTGTGTTTGATGATAGTTATACTGGGACCTGTGGGTTACTGACCAGTGATGATAGTTGTACTGGGACCTGTGGGTTACTGACCAGTGATGATAGTTATACTGGGACCTGTGGGTTACTGACCAGTGATGATAGTTGTACTGGGACCTGTGGGTTACTGACTAGTGATGATAGTTGTACTGGGACCTGTGGGTTACTGACTAGTGATGATAGTTGTACTGGGACCTGTGGGTTACTGACCAGTGATGATAGTTATACTGGGACCTGTGGGTTACTGACCAGTGATGATAGTTATACTGGGACCTGTGGGTTACTGACCAGTACTGATAGTTATACTGGGACCTGTGGGTTACTGACCAGTGATGATAGTTATACTGGGACAGTTGGAAGTGTTTTTTTTTAACTATAACAATATGTAGTGGTGTGACACTACATTAATAATTTAGAGCTAAATAATGTTTACGTTTTTTAAATATATTTGTAATAGTTTACAATTGATATTCTATAACATTACTAAGATTAAACGTTTTACCAAAAATATGATGAAGGTTTAAAATAATTAGACTATTACTAAATTCAAGAGGCTTTGCATCCTTGTCAAGTCATTTCATGTTGAATCAATAGTTGTCCATGAATTTGAATGTAGGACCAAATGACTGTTCTTTAGTTGAAGAACAGATTCTCTTTCAGTTTGAACTTTAGCACAGCGTGTACTCTGTGTACTCTGTGTGTACTCTGTGTACTCTGTGTGTACTCTGTGTACTCTGTGTGCACTCTGTGTGTACTCTGTGTGTACTCTGTGTGTACTCTGTGTACTCTGTGTGTATTCTGTGTGTAACTCTGTGTGTAACTCTGTGTACTCTGTATGTACTCTGTGTGTATTCTGTGTGTACTCTGTGTGTAACTCTGTGTGTAACTCTGTGTGTACTCTGTGTGTAACTCTGTGTGTACTCTGTGTTTAACTCTGTGTGTAACTCTGTGTACTCTGTATGTACTCTGTGTGTATTCTGTGTGTACTCTGTGTGTAACTCTGTGTGTAACTCTGTGTGTACTCTGTGTGTATTCTGTGTGTACTCTGTGTGTACTCTGTGTGTATTCTGTGTGTACTCTGTGTTTAACTCTGTGTGTAACTCTGTGTGTACTCTGTGTGTACTCTGTGTGTACTCTGTGTGTATTCTGTGTGTACTCTGTGTGTAACTCTGTGTGTAACTCTGTGTGTACTCTGTGTGTATTCTGTGTGTACTCTGTGTTTAACTCTGTGTGTAACTCTGTGTGTACTCTGTATGTACTCTGTGTGTACTCTGTGTGTACTCTGTGTGTAACTCTGTGTGTACTCTGTGTTTAACTCTGTGTGTAACTCTGTGTGTACTCTGCGTGTACTCTGTGTGTACTCTGTGTACTCTGTATGTACTCTGTGTGTATTCTGTGTGTACTCTGTGTGTACTCTGTGTGTAACTCTGTGTGTACTCTGTTTGTACTCTGTGTGTACATGTATATTGTTTTGATCTATAGTGTTATGATCTATATTGTTATGATCTATGTTATGATCTATGTTATGATCTATAGTGTTATGATCTATAGTGTTATGATCTATGTTATGATCTATAGTGTTATGATCTATAGTGTTATGATCTATAGTGTTATGATCCACAGTGTTATGATCTATAATGTTATGATCTATAGTGTTATGATCTATAGTGTTATGATCTATGTTATGATCTATAGTGTTATGATCTATAGTGTTATGATCTATGTTATGATCTATAGTGTTATGATCTGTAGTGTTATTATCTATATTGTTATGATCTATGTTATGATCTGTAGTGTAATGATCTATAGTGTTATGATCTATGTTATGATCTATAGTGTTATGATCTATGTTATGATCTATATTATGATTTGTAGTGTTATGATCTATGTTATGATCTAGTGTTATGATCTATAGTGTTATGATCTATAGTGTTATGATCTATAGTGTTATGATCTATGTAATGATCTGTAGTGTTATGATCTATGTTATGATCTATAGTGTTATGATCTGTAGTGCTATAAGCTGTTATGATCTATAGTGTTATGATCTGTTATGACCTATAGTGTTATGATCTATGTTATGATCTATGTTATGATCTATAGTGTTATGATCTGTAGTGTTATGATCTATGTTATGATCTATGGTGTTATGATCTATGTAATGATCTGTAGTGTTATGATCTATGTTATGATCTATAGTGTTATGATCTATGTTATGATCTGTAGTGTTATGATCTATAGTGATTTGATCTATAGTGTTATGATCTATAGTGTTATGATCTTTAGTGTTATGATCTATAGTGTTATGATCTTTAGTGTTATGATCTATGTTATGATCTATAGTGTTATGATCTATGTTATGATCTGTAGTGTTATGATCTATGTTATGATCTATAGTGTTATGATCTGTAGTGCTATGATCTGTTATGATCTATAGTGTTATGATCTGTTATGACCTATAGTGTTGTGATCTATAGTGTTGTGATCTATAGTGTTATGATCTATGTTATGATCTGTAGTGTTATGATCTGTAGTGTTATGATCTATGTTATGATCTATAATGTTATGATCTGTAGTGTTATGATCTATGTTATGATCTATAGTGTTATGATCTATGTTATGATCTATGTTATGATCTGTAGTGTTATGATCTGTAGTGTTATGATCTATGTTATGATCTATAATGTTATGATCTGTAGTGTTATGATCTATGTTATGATCTATAGTGTTATGACCTATAGTGTTATGATCTATGTTATGATCTATAGTGTTATGATCTGTAGTGTTATGATCTATGTTATGATCTATGTTATGATCTGTAGTGTTATGATCTGTAGTGTTATGATCTATGTTATGATCTATGTTATGATCTGTAGTGTTATGATCTATAGTGTTATGATCTATGTTATGATCTATGTTATGATCTGTAGTGTTATGATCTGTAGTGTTATGATCTATGTTATGATCTGTAGTGTTATGATCTGTAGTGTTATGATCTATGTTATGATCTATAATGTTATGATCTGTAGTGTTATGATCTATGTTATGATCTATAGTGTTATGATCTATGTTATGATCTATGTTATGATCTGTAGTGTTATGATCTGTAGTGTTATGATCTATGTTATGATCTATAGTGTTATGATCTATGTTATGATCTATGTTATGATCTGTAGTGTTATGATCTGTAGTGTTATGATCTATGTTATGATCTATAATGTTATGATCTGTAGTGTTATGATCTATGTTATGATCTATAGTGTTATGACCTATAGTGTTATGATCTGTGTTATGATCTATAGTGTTATGATCTATGTTATGATCTATAGTGTTATGACCTATAGTGGATGACCTATATGACCCCGCGTCTGCTCTACAGTGTTATGATCTGTAGTGTTATGATCTATGTTATGATCTATAATGTTATGATCTGTAGTGTTATGATCTATGTTATGATCTATAGTGTTATGATCTATAGTGTTATGCTCTATAGTGTTATGATCTATAGTGTTATGATCTATGTTATGACCTATAGTGCTATGATCTATGTTATGATCTATAGTGTTATGACCTATAGTGCTATGATCTATAGTGTTGTGATGTATAGTGTTATGATCTAGTGTTATGATCTCAGCAGCAGACAGAGCTCCTTCACGTGTTGTTGTCAGAGGAGCTGTCCACTCCGCTGGTGCTGAAAGTTCCAGCTCAACGTGTCCAGATCAACAACATCCTCATCCTGCAGCTCGAGACAAGCAGCTTCTCTTCCACCCATGATCTCAACCCGACACACACACACACACACACACACACACACACACACACACACACACACACACACACACACACACACACACACACACACACACACACACACACACACACAGCGCTCATATACAGCAGTTAAGACTTTAGCTAGAAGTCGACATTTCGCCAACAGGCACGCGCACAGCAGCGTGAAACAGAAGAAACATCTGCACCCGGCTACACACAGACCAGACCGAGAAGCCAAAAAGTTAAATCAGTTTAAAATCAAATGAGCTACGAACCCAAACAGCGAGTCTCTCTATCTGCTGCGCTTTGTTCCCGCGTCTGCTCAACCCGGTAGTTTGAAGCGCGCGACTCACACGTTGCTACTCCCAATCCAGCAAGAGAGAGAGCGAGAGAGAAAGAGAGAGAGAGAGAGAGAGAGAGAGAGAGAGAGAGAGAGAGAGAGAGAGAGAGAGAGAGAGAGAGAGAGAGAGTACCCACGTTGTGTCTATGAGAGCAGACGCGCTTTAAATCCGCGCGCCAGACTCCGCGCTGCAGGAGGTCGTCATCGCTCAACAATAAACCGCACGAGCTAAATTGGAGCAATGGAATGTGACAAAGCCGTGTGATGACGCATACGTGATGAAAACGTATTAATCTGTCTATTTTTAGACCGGGCGGTGAGCCTGTGATGAACATGTGAGGCCAAACAAAGGACTGGACCAGCAGAGCGCGCGCAAGGGTCTCCTGAAAGTCAAAGGAAGAGCCGCACAGCGCACCACGCAGTGAGACATGTCATCATGATACCCTGATGCCCTGACACCCTGACACCCTGACACCCTGATACCCTGATGCCCTTCACCCAGCAAACAGCAGCCTGCTGCCTGGAGAGCCGCATTGCCGCATTGCGCAACGCAGAGACGGGGGCGAACACAGAGTAACGCAGGACGCATGCCTCATGAGGAGACCCGCGTGTTCCAAGCTGCAGTTGCATCAAGAGATATATTTATATATATTTGCACACAGAAGCGACCCCCCCCCCCCCACACACACACACCCATGAGCTTATATTGGTTGCATATAAACTATGCACACAGCACCATGCGGTGCTGTGTGCATAGTTTATACAGTTTATATAGTTTATATGCAACCAATCCCCCAGAGCGGACTTGAAACCCAACTAGAAAAACATCTGAAGCTTGAACACAATAATAGTTATTCCCCTCCAACATGCTGAATGGACTCATAACAAAGCATTCTGAGTCCAACAAGACAAAGTCTGCAGCTTCATAGTGAGGACTGTTGACGTGGAAGCAGCAGAACACAACACAGCTTTCACGTTGAGGAGATTCCTTCTTTCATTTATCTGCATGCAAGCTGAGAAACAACAGCTGCATCCAGGAGAAGACAAGCAGCCAAACAACACAGCAGTGATACCAGTGATACCAGTGATACCAGCGATACCAGCAATACCAGCAATACCAGTGACACCAGCAATACCAGTGACACCAGCAATACCAGTAATACCAGCAATACCAGTGATACCAGCGATACCAGCAATACAGTGATACCAGCAATACCAGCAATACCAGTGATACAGTGATACCAGTGATACCAGCGATACAGTGATACCAGTGATACCAGCAATACCAGCAATACCAGTGATACAGTGATACCAGTGATACCAGCGATACAGTGATACCAGTGATACCAGTGATACAGTAAAACCAGCGATACCAGCAATACAGTGTTACCAGTGATACCAGCGATACAGTGATACAGTGTGACCAGCGATGCCAGCGATACGAGTGATACCAGTGATACCAGCGATACCAGCGATACAGTGATACAGTGTGACCAGCGATGCCAGCGACACCAGTGATACCAGTGATACCAGTGATACAGTGATATCAGTGATACCAGCAATAGAGTGAAACCAGCTTGACCCGCATGACCAGCGATACAGCGATACCAGCGATACAGTGATACCAGCAATACCAGTGATACCAGCGATACCAGTGATACCAGCAATACCAGCGATACCAGTGATATCAGTGACACCAGTGATACCAGCAATACCAGTGATACAGTGATATCAGTGATACCAGCAATAGAGTGAAACCAGCTTGACCAGCATGACCAGCGATACAGTGATACCAGCGATACAAGTGATACCAGCGATACCAGCGATACCAGTGATACCAGCGATACAAGTGATACCAGCGATACCAGCAATACCGGCGATACCGGCGATACCAGCGATACCAGTGATACCAGCGATACCAGCGAAACCAGTGATACCAGTGATACCAGAGATACCAGCAATACCAGCGATACCAGTGATACCAGCGATACCAGCGACACCAGTGATACCAGCAATACCAGTGATACCAGTGAAACCAGTGATACAGTGATACCAGCAATACCGGCGATACCAGTGATACCAGCAATACCAGCGATACCAGTGATACAGTGATTTCAGTGATACCAGCGATACCAGTGATACAGTGATATCAGTGATACCAGCAATAGAGTGAAACCAGCTTGACCAGCATGAACAGCGATACAGTGATACCAGCGATACAGTGATACCAGTGATACCAGCGATACCAGTGATACCAGCAATACAGTGATATCAGTGATACCAGTGATAACAGCGATACCAGTGATACCAGTGATACCAGCGATACAAGTGATACCAGCGATACCAGCGATACCAGTGATACCAGCGATACCAGCGATACAAGTGATACCAGAGATACCAGCGATACAAGTGATACCAGAGATACCAGCAATACCAGCGATACCAGTGATACAGTGATATCAGTGATACCAGCGATACCAGCGATACCAGCGATACCAGTGATACCAGTGATACCAGCGATACCAGTGATACAGTGATACCAGTGATACCAGTGATACCAGTGACACCAGTGATACCAGTGATACAAGTGATACCAGCGATAGAGTGAAACCAGCTTGACCAGCATGACCAGCGATACAGTGATACCAGCAATACCAGCGATACCAGCGATACCAGTGATACCAGCAATACCAATGATACCAGCAATACCAATGACACCAGCGATACCAGTGATACCATCGATGCCAATGATACCAGCGATGCCAACGATACCAGTGATACCAGTGATATCAGTGAAACCAGCGATACAGTGATACCAGCGATATCATCGATACCAGCGATCCCAGCGATACCAGTGATACCAGCGATACCAGCGTTACCAGCGTTACCAGCTTGACCAGCGATACAGTGATACCAGCAATTCCAGCTATACCAGTGATACCAGTGATACCAGCGATGCCAATGTTACCAGCGAAACCAATGATACCAGCGATACCAGTGATACCAGCGATGCCAATGACACCAGCGATGCCAACGATACCAGTGATACCAGTGATATCAGTGAAACCAGCGATACAGTGATACCAGCGATACCAGCGATCCCAGCGATATCAGTGATACCAGCGATCCCAGCGATACCAGTGATACCAGCGATACCAGCGTTACCAGCTTGACCAGCGATACAGTGATACCAGCAATTCCAGCGATACCAGTGATACCAGTGATACCAGCGATGCCAATGATACCAGTAATACCAGCGATACCAGCGATACCAGCGATACCAGTGATACCAGCGATACCAGCGATACCAGTGATACAGTGGTACCATCGATACCAGCGATACCAGC
>NC_136593.1:29389056-29396556 GCF_910589615.1 Taurulus bubalis | reverse complement strand
TTATTATTGTGTTGTTATTGTGTTGTCCTTTAAGTGTTATTATTGTGTTGTTATTGTGTTGTCCTTTAAGTGTTGTTATTGTGCTGTTATTGTGTTGTCCTTTAAGTGCTGTTATTGTGTTGTCCTTTAAGTGTTGTTATTGTGTTGTCCTTTAAGTGTTATTATTGTGCTGTTATTGTGTTGTCCTTTAAGTGTTATTATTGTGTTGTTATTGTGTTGTCCTTTAAGTGTTGTTATTGTGTTGTCATTTAAGTGTTGTTATTGTGTTGTCATTAAAGTGTTGTTATTGTGTTGTCCTTTAAGTGTTATTATTGTGTTGTTATTGTGTTGTCTTTTAATTCTTGTTATTTTGTTGTCCTTTAAGTGTTGTTATTGTGTTGTCCTTTAAGTGTTGTTATTGTGTTGTTATTGTGTTGTCCTTTAAGTCTTGTTATTTTGTTGTCCTTTAAGTGTTATTATTGTGTTGTTATTGTGTTGTCCTTTAAGTGTTATTATTGTGTTGTTATTGTGTTGTCCTTTAAGTGTTGTTATTGTGCTGTTATTGTGTTGTCCTTTAAGTGCTGTTATTGTGTTGTCCTTTAAGTGTTGTTATTGTGTTGTCCTTTAAGTGTTATTATTGTGCTGTTATTGTGTTGTCCTTTAAGTGTTATTATTGTGTTGTTATTGTGTTGTCCTTTAAGTGTTGTTATTGTGCTGTTATTGTGTTGTCCTTTAAGTGCTGTTATTGTGTTGTCCTTTAAGTGTTGTTATTGTGTTGTCCTTTAAGTGTTGTTATTGTGTTGTTATTGTGTAATCCTTTAAGTGTTGTTATTGTGTTGTCCTTTAAGTGTTGTTATTGTGTTGTCCTTTAAGTGTTATTATTGTGTTGTGCTTTAAGTGTTGTTATTGTGTTGTTATTGTGTTATCCTTTAAGTCTTGTTATTTTGTTGTCCTTTAAGTGTTGTTATTGTGTTGTCCTTTAAGTGTTATTATTGTGTTGTTATTCTGTTGTCCTTTAAGTGTTATTATTGTGTTGTTATTGTGTTGTCCTTTAAGTGTTGTTATTGTGTTGTCCTTTAAGTGTTATTATTGTGTTGTTATTGTGTTGTCCTTTAAGTGTTGTTATTGTGTTGTCCTTTAAGTGTTATTATTGTGTTGTTATTGTGTTGTCTTTTAAGTGTTGTTATTGTGTTGTCCTTTAAGTGTTGTTACTCCTAGAGCAGTCTGCTCCTTACATCCAGAGCTTTCATCAGATTAGCACTGTGGTTCCTCTGTGGAGCTAAAAATAACATCAACAAATTGACCTCCAAAAATGAAGTAAATATAGATCATAAACCGTTTTCATACTTCAAACAGTTTACGAGCATTTGGTAGTTTTTTATTTGGCATTTGCGTTGCACTTTTTGCTGTTAATTCTGAAACCCTTGGAGCCTGTGGAGTGAAACCGTGGAGTAACCAGTATGACGCAACACCGGTGGTCCTGGAGAAAGCTGAGTGTGTGAACGTGTGTGTGACGTCTCACGAGACACCATGCAGTCTGGTAAAAAGTTATTTCAACAACTAGCTTCTATGTTTCCACAAGTTTCATCATGATTCAACGACAGAACTGCTCTGAGATATTATAAGTGGTACATGGGTAAACTAATGAAGCCACCCAGCGTAATCAGTGTAATATTGAAATTTCATCAAAATCCAATCAGCTGAGTCGGAGATATTCTGCCTCCTTAATGAGCACGTGGCCGGGCCGCCGGTCGGAGGACAAGAGCTTCGTGCCAAGCAATTGACATCAGCAGGTCCATCATGTGCACAAAGATGAATGAATGATGGATGATCATCACAGGGGTCACTAACCTCTGGGTACGACCACTCTGGGGAGTAGTCCGTCACGCCAAACAGCCTGCCGGTCTCCTGGAGGAGGCCCAGAGCGCCCTGCTCCACCTCGGGGCCCTGCAGGTGTCCTGGTCCTGTGCCCTGCAGGTGTGCTGGTCCGGGGCCCTGCAGGTGTCCTGGTCCTGTGCCCTGCAGGTGTCCTGGTCCTGGGCCCTGCTCCTCTCCTGCCGGCCCCTCCTGAGGCATCAGGACCCCGGTCACCGCGGCCCCCACCCCGCCTCCAGACCCCTCCACCGAGATGAAATCATTGATGAGATCGGAGAACTGGCTTCCAAAGGAAGCCTCGAAGCCTTCCAGGCTGATGGCCGCTCCGGCCCCCGTGGTTGAGGCCGACACCCCGCCGCCTTGCTGAGGAAGAGGAGAGATGAAGAGGGGCCCCTCAATGCTGGTACCAGCACCGACTGACTGAGGACTGGAACCATTGGCCCCTGACAAGCTAACGCCGTTACAGAGAACCTCGTTTTCCCGCCCTCCTCCTCCTCCTCCTCCTCCTCCTCCTCCTCCTCCCTCCTCTCCTCCACCACTGTCGTCGGCGGGTTGCAGGTAGTGCTCGGTGTCAGCGCCCGTGTAGGCCTCGTGAGGATCCCCCGGCTTGAGGAGCGACTCCCCTCCGTCCTGAGAGGTCTTGTCTGAGCCCGCGACCTCTCGGTGACCCCGGCTGCCCGACTGTTCGATGGCGGCGTCCTGCGGCGCGAGGGGAAACGAGCCCATGGCGGCTCCTCGTCCGGTCCTTCCACGCGGGCCCTGCTGGTCCGGGCTGGCTCGCTGGAGGCGAGCATGCGGGTCTCCGTTGGTGAGCGGCGTGTCTGTCGGCACCGTGGGAAGGCCGACGTAAGCCTGGGCCTCGCCTGGGTCCTGTGCGGCTTCAGTGCCGTTGGCCTGCAGCTGGGAGGGCTGGCCGGTCTGGGGGGAGGTCTGGAGGAAGAGGCCGGGGGAGGGGTGGTGCGTGGGCTGGGTCAGGCCTGCGACGCAGGCGGATGACATCACGGCACTGAAGTCCATCTGCTCCAGGGTGGTGCTGGGACTGAGGCCCGTGCCTCCGCCTCCGTAGCCGCTCTGCGCGGCCAGCGGCGGCTCCAGGGGAACCGGCTCCGTCTTGATGTTGTGGACGAGGGCCGGGTCGTAGACGAAGCTGTTGGAGGAGCAGCGGAGTCCTGCGTCGTCGCCGTTGCACCCCTCAGGCTTCCCTCCGCCTCCGCCGTACGTCTGGCCCTGCTTGGGATTGTTGAGGAAGCAGTCGGGGTCAAAGGTCATGGCGGTTTCCGGAAGGCTGACTCCTCCGGCAGAGTCTAAGGAGCTGGACAGAAGCAACTCTCCCGCCTCCCCTAAGCCGCCGGGGAACGATGCAAACCTCTGGCTCTCGGGCGCCGCGGCCAACAGGATGCCGGCGGCGCTGCTCTCGTGGGCGGCGGCCAGCAGGTGGGTGTGGCCTGCCGAGTAAACCGAATCCCCGGTCAGCGTGGTGACCTCGGACATGAACACCGCTGTGCTCTGAGTCAAGCCGGCCCCGATGGCCAGAGCGGGGCTGTCGGCCACGTCGCTGGTGATGGACAGCGGGGAGCTCTGGGTGGTGTCAGGGACCTCCACCTGGTGGGTGGAGGTGGAGGAGGACACCTCCATGCTGCTCTGCGGGAGGAGGGAGGGCTTGCTGTTGACCCGGCCGTTCCTCCGCTCTCCTCCGCCCGCTCTGCTGCGGCCGCCTGCAGGACTGGGCTCCGTCTGGCCTTCCGACACGTCGCTGTTCTGGACCTCGGTGCCGTCGGCCTCCTCCGCCCTCGGGCCCGACGCGGCGCCCGTGCCGGCCGCCGCGGCGCCGGACTCCTGCTTGGACGAGATGATGCGCTGCTTGACGCTGGAACATTTCTGATGGAGGCTGCTTCCAGCGCCTGAGAGAGAGATCCACACAGGAAACAGCAGTGAGGACAAGGAATCTGACCTCTACGACCTTTCTTCTGCTCAGGTCAAGCTTTACAGCATTACCTCACACACATTTATCAATAATAACTTTATTTATATAGTGCCTTTAAAAACAAAGTTATCAAAGTGCTCTACAGAGAAGCAAAGCATAGACATAACTTAAATACCGGTAAACAAAAAGGACCATAAAGGCAATGAATACAACAAAACCAAACTAATAACCACAAAGAGCAAATGGAGTAGAAAACAAACAAACACATAAAATATACAAACAGGGAACACAAGAACTGCATCATAGATCATAAAAGAACGTAAAAGGACGACATCACTTACAAGCAATTCTATAAAAATGTGTTTTAAGAAGTGATTCAAAGGAAGTGATTGACGGTGTGTGAGGGCGCCCTCCAGTGGTCACAATGTGCATGAAAACTGAGATCATGAATACTCTGATAACACTGGCTGAGATCAGCTTGTTCAAAACTTCAAATACATAAATGCAACATGTGCAATAAACATATATTGAGGGTATTTAATGTTTGTGATTTAGCTGAAGCATTTTCAGAGTGAAGTAACACAAATACTCCAAGTGTCAGAGACCTAATGCCCATAAAAACCCCGTGAGCACAGATGGATCAAGTGAGTAAGCAAGAAAGAAGTGAAGAGAAAGAAGCAGAGAGCTGTTGGGTGAGCAGAGGAGAGGGAATATGATTCAGAGAGGAGAGGGAATATGATTCAGAGAGGAGAGGGAATGTGATTCAGAGAGGAGAGGGAATATGATTCAGAGAGGAGAGGGAGAGCTGAGGCGCTGCTTAAGTCAACAAGCACTTAGTTTTGGGCAGCTGTCCTGATTTGCCCTTCCAAACCAGATAAAAAGAGGGCTGAGATTAGGTATGTGTGTGTGTGTGTGTGTGTGTGTGTGTGTGTGTGTGTGTGTGTGTGTGTGTGTGTGTGTGTGTGTGTGTGTGTGTCTCTACCGGAGTTATCTACTCCCTAATGCCCATTTATGAATAATACATGTTGGATATTTCTAGCACCTCTGTTTTCTTTCCCTGCCTCCCGTGCAGTGTGCGTCTGCCTCTAGGTGGCAGCATGGCGCTGATGAGCGTCACAAACAACTCATGCACATCTGCAGGAAGCCCGGATGAACGGCGCACGTCTCGTCCAACGGTGGCTTTTTAACGGACGATGCTCTCCTTAAATCCACCACTGTGTTGTAAAGTTGGTAGATAAATGTCTGAACACCTTTGGACGAGTCCAGTTGTTGCATTTGTCTGACTGGGTTACAATAGATGACAATATAGTTCATTGATGCACGAGAGAAACGTTCACATCATCTCCCCTGAGCTGCTGACATCACCTGTCGTCTCCTCTGATAAGTGAAGGCTCCTGAAGGCCAGGGAGAGAGTTCATCCACTCTGAGAACCGCTTCTCCGTGACGCTGACTCATCCCCAGGTCGAGGAACACCGCGAGGGCAGAAACATGAGAGTGGGAGGTTCTGAAATGAGGACGAAGTGAACTCACACATGGGCTTGAGTTGTCCGATGAGCTCCTCCTTGCTCCACTTGGCCCACTCCTTCCTGTCCGTGTTGATGGAGCAGAGCACCGGACCGCACGGCTTCCCGCTGTCGTCCACCGCCGGGACGTTCAGGTAGTGCACCAGCACAATGTCTGGGTTCTACACACACACACACACACACACACACACACACAGATACATGGAGGCACGTTGTGTTAGTTTCGCACGGCCTTCATCCATTCATTCGTTGTCGTGCTTTAGCAGCACACGGGAGGGAGAGAATAAAGTGATGGAGTCTATTTAAAGAGGGAGAGGAAATAGAGAAGGAGAAGACGTGGAGGTCAGGGAGGAGGTTGGACATGGCGTGTCAGAAAAGATTCTCTCACCTGCCCATTAAAGATTCAGCAGCTCAAGCCCACTCATCACTCTCACTCTGACCCTGCAGAGGCTGAGGAAGTGTCTACATGTGTGTGTGTGTGTGTGTGCGGTTCAGAGTAGTCTCACTATACCGTAGGCCGCCAGCAGACCTATGGAATTTCTAACCCATGAATGATTCAACAAGTGCATTCACGTGTGTGTGTGTGTGTGTGTGAGAGAGAGAGAGGAGAGAAGCTGCTCTTGATGAAAGATTCAGTAGACAGACTCAGGTGAGGAGGAACACGTTTCTCTCTAAAAGAGGCGCTGCTGCAGTCTCACTGTGCCGTGCAGCTCACACACATTTATGATCATATTCACCGGTGTGGCGATATCGGCACAAAGAGCAGAACATGTGACTTCTCAGGTGAGGCACAAAGAGCAGAGCATGTGACTTCTCAGGTGAGGCACAAAGAGGAGAGCATGTGACTTCTCAGGTGAGGCAGCAGGATCCTCTTCATATCAAAGCAGCTGTGAACTAAACATGCACCGGTGAGGGCATATTCCAATTTACAGCCGGTGGCTGGAATGTCCTTGTAAATTTCAAGTGACAAATTATGCAGGAAATTCCACCGAAGAATACATAAATATGTATTTCCATATTTTAAATGAACATGGCTGGTTATTCAATATTTCCTTTGAAATGAACAGAGAGGGAGAGAGAGGCAGTGCTCATGTAAATGCTCTGCTTTAAGATTCATCATGTACCTTGTCATTTGAAGATGATGAGATCAGTGACCACGTCTCGCTTGGCCAATAGAGAAGAGACGTGTGTGTGTGTGTGTGTGTGTGTGTGTGTGTGTGTGTGTGTGTGTGTGTGTGTGTGTGAGTCCTGCTCTCTGCTGTCTTTCACATGAGCAGTAGAGTGAGCCCAACATCTCTATGAAAACAACATGCTTTTATACACACGGGACACCTGTGCATGTGTGTGGTGTGTGTGATGTGTGGGTTGTGTGTGTGGTGTGTGTGATGTGTGTGTTGTGTGTGTTGTGTGTGGTGTGGTGTGTGTGTTGTGTGTAGCTCCAGGGGGTTTTCTCAGAGGAGAGGACCACATGGAGTCCTCTAGAAGTATTGAGAGTCTCCATCACACACTGAGTCAACTTGCAAAGACATATTTTTTTTACTTTTCTACACTGTATGTTAGCATTAAACATGTATAGACCTGGCATATTGTAGTGCACTCTGTGTGTGTGTGTGTGTGTGTGTGTCCACTCAGCCAAACAGCATTGCCTTCTATTATGACCCCAGCTTTGTGTTAGTAATTCCACTATGTCTGCCTCATTAACTTAGAGGAGGAGGATGTTTACTGCTGGCTAATGGTTTAGCTTAGTGTTTGTGGAACGCTGATAATAAATATTCTGGCTGCCCAGTTTTGTGAAGAATAGGGAATAAAGCCTCGACATAGCTGGGATGAATGTTACAAGATAGGAATGTGACCTGAAAGGAAGAAGATATGCTAACAACACATTATCACCCACATGCTGTCCACGTCCTGCTTTGGTTGAGTGACACAAGGCAAGGTGGGAAAGGGGGCGGGCTTACCTGCAGCAGCCAATAGCATCTACGATGGAAGGTGGGGATGATGGAGGAGTGGACGTAGCAGCCATACAGACACTAGAGAGAGGAGAGGAGAGGATAAGAGAGGAGGGGAGAGGAGGAGAGAGGAGGGGAGGAGAGGAGGAGAGGAGAGGAGAGGAGATTGCAGGGGTAGAAAAACGAGGAAGCGAGACAAAAAGTGAAAAAGGGGGAGAGGGGGAGAGGGGAAGAGGACAGTGAATGAGAG
>NC_136593.1:29383288-29386356 GCF_910589615.1 Taurulus bubalis | reverse complement strand
GTAAAAAGTCAAAAATCTATTATGATGTGTAATCAGCGTATTCCTACCAGCCTCATGACATGCCTCCATACACACTGTACCTGTGACGTGCTCCTCGTTAGCATGGACTCGGGGTCAGAGGTTAACTTTGAGTCAAACTCATTCTGTAAACATCACGAGAGAGAGATGCAACGAGCTCTCAGGGTCACACTTTAAAAAGAGAATTCACAACAGGCCTCATCTACAATCATCTACAATCCTTGTGGGTGAATTTGTAGGTAAATAAACGTTGCTGACATTACTTTACTGACATTTCCACTTATATGTATCTTGCTTAGGTAAACAATGCAATTTTAAAGAGCTATATGTTATTAATAAATGAGTCCCAATAAATGAAATGCAGACATACATTCTTCTAGTTTCCTCTCTTGGTTAAACAAACAGGACGCCTCTCATCTTGGGGTCAATGGTTTCGACTAATTAACAAAACAACAACAATCAAGATCCCTCGTGTGGCTCAAATGTGTACTGCAAAGGTTGAATAAAAGACTATAAAAGAAAATTCTCAAATATTTTTGGCGACCCGAACAAAATCTCCTGCGACCCATCTGAGGGTCTCGACCCAGTGTTTGGCAACGACTAGAGCACTGAATGTAGTCCCCGATGAAAGAACCAGTGCTCAGCTGTTTGAAAAGATGATATCATCATGTTGTTGGTTCTGGTCTTTTCATGGGATTTGTTGACGTTGACAAAAATAAAGTTCACATTATCCTTTGATTGAAAGAAAATAAGCATTTTTTTTCAGTGTAATGTGTACTGGAATACCAGCGACCTGCTGGGTACCAGTGACCTGCTGGGTACCAGTGACCTACTGGGTACCAGTGACCTGCTGGGTACCAGTGACCTGCTGGGTACCAGTGACCTGCTGGGTACCAGTGACCTGCTGGATACCAGTGACCTGCTGGGTACCAGTGACCTGCTGGATACCAGTGACCTGCTGGGTACCAGTGACCTGCTCTCTCCTCCCACTGCAGCGTTTACAACCAGCAGCATTCTGAATAGCTGAGGTGAGGAATGAAAAAAAAAAATCCCCCAGCGCCTCAGGAAAGTAATACTTCACCAGCACATAGCGTCCGCACAAAGATGGAGCCCCTGCTGTGTGTGTGTGTGTGTGTGTGTGTGTGTGTGTGTGTGTGTGTGTGTGTGTGTGTGTGTGTGTGTGTGTGTGTGTGCCCAACGGGTGTGCCGCTCTGAAGTCAAAGAGAGCAAGCACTCAAAGGTTATTGATAAGCATTTGAGTAGAGGGCGTCCATTCATGACTCCCCTGGGAAGATAGGAATTATACTCTACCTGAGGGCAGACGACAGAGCGAGAGGAAAGAGAGGTAGGTGGGAGGGCCAGAGAGGGAGAGAGAGAGAGAGAGAGAGAGAGAGAGAGATAGAGAGATAGAGGGAGAGAATGAGCCAGAGAGACAGTTAATGAAGATAAATAAACTTAGGAAGAGAGAAAGAAGATTTAGAAAGTAAGAATGTTGTAAGGACAAGAGATGAGCGAGGTAACACAAAGATGCAAAGAGAGGAAAGTAAACACACACACACGTGTATGTGAGTGTGTGTGTGTGAGTGTGTCGGTGTCTGAGCATGTGTGTGTGTCAGTAGGAAGTGTGTTCAGGCACGTATGCCCCCCCCTAATCAATTATGCATTTATTAATAGAAAGCCTGAGAAGACAAAATTTCAAACAGCTGAACTGTGCAGCAGCTTAGTTAAACAGCTGAATGGTGCAGCTTAGTTAAAGCCTAATTTCTTTTTTAGCAGCACTCCAGCCTCTCTGCTATGAATGCCAATCAGCGTCTAAGCCCCGCCCCCTGGCTATAACCCCCCCATCCCCCTGCTGTTCTGAAGAATCCTCATCAGAGCCTCGCCTTTGAAATGTACCAGAACCACCACATCAAACGAGCCCGCCGCACACACACACACACACACACACACACACACACACACACACACACACACACACACACACACACACACACACACACACACGCTCATACGTGCAAACACACACACACACACACGCTCATACGTGCAAACACACACACGCTCATACGTGCAAACACACACACACACACACACACACACACACACACACACACACACACACACACACACGCTCATACGTGCAAACACACACACACACACACGCTCATACGTGCAAACACACACACGCTCATACGTGCAAACACACACACACACACACACACACACACACACACACACACACACACACACACACACACACACACACACACACACACACACGCGGTGCATGCCGATCAAAGCTCAGACATCACAGTATTTGTATCAGAGTGGCGTGTTTTCCCCGTGACCTTGGAACTGGAATCCCTTTCAGAGCCCACCTTCACGGACGCGAGCGTCATCTGAAGCGACCCTCACACACTCCCCTCACACACTCCCCTCACACACTCCCCTCACACACTCCCCTCACACACTCTCCTGGCTGACAAGAGATGGAAGAGCAACTTTGCAGATTTGTTGAATGCTGATGAGCTTTTACACTCCAAAGGGTTGTATCTTGTGTTTCTAACAATCCCGAACCAGCGAATGCGTTCCTGTTTTAAGGAATCCCGCCTGGGTTTTGTCGCAATTGTCTTTTCCATCTGCTGCGAATGTCTCTCTGTGGAGCGATGCTGCGTGGGACACGGGGCACAACTTCTCTTCCGTTTCTCCCCAGGAGAACCCACCAACCTGGGACACGGGACAACGTCTAAATATGTAAATGCAGCGCTGCTCACGTTTATACTTGAGAGAATATAACTGTTTCAGTACCTGCGAGGCTGTAGATCACTCACTCACTGGCTGCTATACGAGTCCAAACGAGCGCCGCAGCCTGCATGCTAATGAGCCGCTGCTCGTTAAGTCACAGGAGGTGTGGAGCTAAACACAGAGAATGTCCCACCAAAGTGAAACATTGCTTTGGTTGCCTATCAAATGCCATAATTTAGACCGGAATCACACAGAAGAGCAGCCTCTGACTGATGAATATTTTACCTCATAAAACTGTCATCTCC
>NC_136593.1:29325788-29378288 GCF_910589615.1 Taurulus bubalis | reverse complement strand
TGTGTGTGTGTTTGCAACGGTCTGTTTTAACCTCAAAGAGAGATACAGACAGATAAACACGCACACAGCGTAGTCACGCACGCAGCCACACATCACATGCACGCCATGCCAACGCGCGCGTGCATGTCTCCACGCGCGCGTGCAGTGGACTGTTGACACAGTGGGGTCGTGTTCGTGTCTCCACATGAAGAACCTCTGGATGTCCAGGAGCTGTAGAGGAGCTGTAGAGGAGCTGTAGAAGCTGTAGAGGAGCTGTAGAGGAGCTGTAGAAGCTGTAGAGGAGCTGTAGAGGAGCTGTAGAGGAGCTGTAGAGGAGCTGTAGAGGAGCTGTAGAAGCTGTAGAGGAGCTGTAGAGGAGCTGTAGAGGAGCTGTGGAGGAGCTGTCCCTCCTCGTGGTGCTGAAGCTCGTGGTGCTGAAGCTCGTGGTGCTGAACGGACAGCTCCTCTCCTGCTGCCTCTGAGCCGCTGGACACACAGAGGACGCGGACGCTAGAGAATGAACTAGCGGGACATCGTTGTGACCTATCGACCTATTTATTCTTTTTTTTTTAAATATACTTTATTGGAGAATATGCACAATATGACGTACAGGGATCAGCGAACAATAATTGATATTTGTGTGTGTGTGTGTGTGTGTGTGTGTGTGTGTGTGTGTGTGTGTTAATAATAATAATAATAATAACAATAATAATAATAATAATAATAATAATAATAATAATAATAATAATTGCATTCATAAAGCACATTTCACAGACAAAAGTATTGTACACTTTGAAAACACATTAAAAGATGGAGGAGGAAAAAACACAATAAAACAAATATAGTAAAAAATAAATGAAAAAAACAGATAGTGTTGATCTGTTTACAATAGTAAGGAAGAAAGTGACAGGAAAGTAGAGCAAACAGACAACGTAGAGGAAAACATTAGAGGAAATACTAATAATTAGTAGAAAATAGAAAATAAGGAAGAATAATGAATCAAAACACACACACACACACACACACACACACACACACGCACACACACACACACACACACACACACACACACACACACGGCCTTTACGTTTGTTCACAGAGTTTGTGATACATAGATGTGTTTACGGTGAATCAGACGGCAATCTGCATATTGATGTATAGCATGGTGGAAGAGGTTTCCAGAAATACTACAGAGAAAACCTACTCCTTTAAAACGTCCTGCATTCATAATTCAAAAGCCTTCTTATGTATTCAGTCTGAGTAGAAGCACGATATCAACGTGATACGCGTTGATGAGCTTCTCTGGTAGCAGCTATTGTGCTCTTAACTTGTTTAAAATCATAATAAAATCACTTTAAGTTACATAAACGTGTTTACGTGTCCAGAACGTGTGCACACTCCTCACTCTCGTACTTCCGGTATGGAGGCATTGGAATCTCTTCCGAGCGCCACCAGCAGAGGGCGACAGAGCGACTTCCGCTCCGGACGGGACCGTCCAATGAGCTTCCAGATCACTGGAGCAGGTGGGCGGGACCAAAGCAAACGCAAACATGGCGGCGTCCTTAGATGATGATTTTGAGTTTGACAACCAGGACTACTACTCTCTGCTCAACGTGCGGAAGGAGGTACGTCTCTCAGGGCGCGGAGAAGCGGCCCACTGGCGGCGGGAGTCCCGCAGAGAAACTCAACCTCTGCGGGTCTGCGGGTCCGAGGAGACCGACTGCAGACCCGCAGACCCGCAGAGGTTGAGTCCGGCTGGACGCAGCAAACACGAGCGAGAGAGAGAGAGAGAGAGAGAGAGAGAGAGAGAGAGAGAGAGAGAGTGAGAGTGTTTGGGTGTGTGTGTTTGGGTGTGTGTGTGCGCAGTGTGTGTGTGCAGTGTGTGTGTGTGCTGTGTGTGTGTGTGCAGTGTGTGTGCAGTGTGCATGTGTGTGTGTGTGTGCAGTGTGCATGTGTGCAGTGTGTGTGTGCAGTGTGCGTGTGTGTGTGTGCAGTGTGCATGTGTGCAGTGTGTGTGTGTGCAGTGTGCGTGTGTGTGCAGTGTGTGTGTGTGTGTGCAGTGTGCGTGTGTGTGTGTGTGTGTGCAGTGTGTGTGTGTGTGCAGTGTGTGTGTGTGTGCAGTGTGCATGTGTGCAGTGTGTGTGTGTGCAGTGTGTGTGTGTCTGTGCAGTGTGTGTGTGTGCAGTGTGTGTGTGTGCAGTGTGCAGTGTGTGTGCAGTGTGTGTGTGTGTGCAGTGTGTGTGTGTGTGTGTGTGTGCAGTGTGTGCAGTGTGTGTGTGTGAGTGTGTGTGTGTGTGCAGTGTGCAGTGTGTGTGTGTGTGCGTGTGTGTGTGTGTGCAGTGTGCAGTGTGTGTGTGTGAGTGTGTGTGTGTGCAGTGTGCAGTGTGCAGTGTGCAGTGTGTGTGTGTGTGTGTGTGTGTGTGTGTGTGTGTGTGTGTGTGTGTGTGTGTGTGCTCCAATGAGCCCCTCCTCACCCCTCAGCTCTCTCACTCTGAGGACTCTTCTGGTCCTCAGAGCCGTTGCCCAACAGGAGCCATGCTTCATGTTTAATGTCTTTCCTTCCCTTAAGGACACGAGGCTTTAATGCAGCAGTTTGAGTGGAGATACTAGTTGATTAAGAGAAAATGAATCTGCAATAATGTCGAATGAAAAAAAAGACGAATTTGCGGTTCCATCCTCTCAGAGATCTCCTGCTTGAATGTGTGTTTTATTATCGTCAAAGTAACTGAACTGTCTGACTATCAATTTCAAACACAAACCAAACAGTCGGTCAACAATTAACCCCAGAAGGGTTTTGGTGAGTCGTGAACGAGGAGCATGACCGAGAGCTGTCGCCCCCTCTCCGGTCCCAGGCCACGCTGGAGGAGCTGAAGGCGTCGTACCGGAGGCTGTGCATGCTCTACCACCCGGACAAGCACCGAGACCCAGAGCTCAAGAGCCAGGCGGAGCAGCTCTTCACGCAGGTGCACCAGGCCTACGAAGGTAGGGACGACGTCAGATGTGTAAACGTCAGTCTGTATGTTACTGGTTATGAGTAAAGGAAGGAGCAATGTCTGCCCTATGGGCTCCACAGTTTAAAGGGGTTAAACCATTGTTAGTGATGTTCTTCTGGGTGAAATGAAGCAGGGCATGGAAACAGACGAAATAAAGAACACACATCCCGACAAAGACCTCCATGAAGTGCAGTGTGTTTTCTGTCCCTCAGTGCTGAGTGACGCTCACTCCAGAGCCATCTATGACATCTTTGGGAAGAAAGGCTTGGAGGTGGAAGGCTGGGAGGTCTGTATGGTGTCTGACCCTCAAGCTGTGCTGCTGCTCCCTGCATGACATTAACACGTCTGCTGTGTAGGTGGTGGAGAGGAGGAGAACTCCAGCGGAGATTCGAGAGGAGTACGAGAGGCTGCAGAGAGAAAGAGAAGAGAGGAGGCTGCAACAAAGAACCAACCCCAAGGTTCCACTCCTGTCCACCTCCAGTGCAGTGCCCCTGTAGTCAGGGGTCATGGTGTGAAACGTGTGGCCTGAAGGGTTTCACATTCATTCCTTTTCCTCTCCCCTTCCCTCCTCGTCCTCCAGGGCACGATCAGCGTGGGCGTGGACGCCACGGACCTGTTCGACCGCTACGACGAGGACTTTGAAGAGATGCCGGGAGGAGGATTTCCTCATGTGGAAATCAACAAGATGCACATTTCCCAATCCATAGAGGTAGAAGAAGACGCACGCGTAGCTCAGCCGGCCGCTGTCTGACCTCTGCTTCATGCCGTGGCTTCTGTCCTCCTCAGGCTCCTCTCACCAGCGCCGACACCGCGGTGCTGTCCGGCTCGCTGTCCACGCACAACGGGAACGGAGGAGGAAACATCAGCATGACCGTCCGCAGGGTCACGTCAGCCAAGGGCTGGGGAGAGGTACACACACACGCACACGCACACACGCACACGCACACGCACACACGCACACGCACACACACACACACACACACACACACACACACACACACACGCACACACACACGCACACACTACAGAGTGCATGTGTTAAATGTTAGCATAATACAGATGTTTTTTGTAATTTTGGCCGCATGCATGCAACGGAGTTAGAAATACACTTTGTTTTTGCTTATTTTCAACGTATTATATTTTATTTTTGTTTATTATTCAACGATCATGTTGAGTGTTTGTGTGATTTTATGTAATTATTTCTAAAAATCTGTTTCCTGCGGAAATTGCGTTTCATCTCTTCTGCGCCTCCTAGGCTTCCGTAGTCACAATAGTTCTATATTCCTGAGGGAAGCTGATGTGCAGCGACAGAGAGACCAGAAGGCAATGTGTGTATTTTATTGTCTTCTGCAGCAGCAAATAAATGCTGGAAAAATCATGTTTCCAGTCGACTTCTTCCATGCCCTAAACGCACTGTTCCATTACTCCGTTACACAGTCAGGTGTGTCTCTGCAGGTGGAGTTGGGTGCAGGAGACGTACTGGGACCTCTGGTTGGGTTAAAGGTGTTTCGTAACCTCACCCCCCGGTGGTAAGGCCTCTCTCTTTGCTATCAGCTGTGTCACCTGTGACCTCTGCTCTCTGTCTCTCATGTCCTCTCTTATCTGTGCAGTTTCCTGACGGCCCAGTGCGGGTTGCAGTTCTCTCCTCGAGGTCTGCGGCCGAGCTGCTCTCTGATGACGGCCCGCCACCTGGACCAGAACACCATGGGCTACCTGCAGTGGCGCTGGGGGCCCAACAGCGCCATGACCAGCAGCCTGGTGCGGGACACCAAGAGCAGCCATTTTACTCTCGCTCTGCAGGTACAGACGCTCCACACTGGAGACAGAACAACACAGTGATGCGCTTTGTGCTGTTTGCTATGATTACACTCCTCTCCTCCTGCAGCTGGGTGTGGCTCATTCCTACCTGATGATGAGCTACCAGTACAAGTTCCAGGACGAGGACCAGACCAAAGTGAAAGGCTCTGTGAAGTACGTCTGTGTGCAAAGATATGCAAAGCAATAATATTCTAATGAACATAGTAACTTCATTATCAGAGCAACCTAACCAGCATTAACCTTGTATTACATGATTCTTTAAGTGACTGGAAGGTGACGCTGAAAGTGTTTTTTAATTACATTTTCTTTTCATTGTGAGATGATGATTGTATAACAAGCTTCTCTTGATAGTGTGAAAAATTATTTCAGCATTACAAGCAAGCAGTTTCTTTTAAAACCCGAGTCGTGAGAACGTATCAAACAACCTTCATGAACCGTTTCATTAACAGGACTGCACTTCAAATGCTAGAGGGACCTGAACTTACTCAAGTAAATAATGATAATGCATTCTATTTGTATTGCGCTTTAAAGTTATTTATAGAGGAAATATTCAAGACAGAAAAGCTTTCCAGAGTTATGAAAAAAGAAGAGGATAACAGGTCATATGCAGCATTAAGAGATCTGCAGGAGATGAAAACCAAAAGGAAGACTCTCTCGTCTGTTCTTCAGTAGCTTGACTCTCTCGTCTGTTCTTCAGTAGCTTGACTCGTCTGTTCTTCAGTAGCTTGACTCGTCTGTTCTTCAGTAGCTTGACTCTCTCGTCTGTTCTTCAGTAGCTTGACTCGTCTGTTCTTCAGTAGCTTGACTCTCTCGTCTGTTCTTCAGTAGCTTGACTCTCGTCTGTTCTTCAGTAGCTTGACTCTCGTCTGTTCTTCAGTAGCTTGACTCTCTTGTCTGTTCTTCAGTAGCTTGACTCTCGTCTGTTCTTCAGTAGTTTGACTCGTCTGTTCTTCAGTAGCTTGACTCTCTTGTCTGTTCTTCAGTAGCTTGACTCTCTTGTCTGTTCTTCAGTAGCTTGACTCTCTTGTCTGTTCTTCAGTAGCTTGACTCTCTTGTCTGTTCTTCAGTAGCTTGACTCGTCTGTTCTTCAGTAGCTTGACTCGTCTGTTCTTCAGTAGCTTGACTCTCTCGTCTGTTCTTCAGTAGCTTGACTCTCTCGTCTGTTCTTCAGTAGCTTGACTCTCTCGTCTGTTCTTCAGTAGCTTGACTCGTCTGTTCTTCAGTAGCTTGACTCTCTCGTCTGTTCTTCAGTAGCTTGACTCGTCTGTTCTTCAGTAGCTTGACTCGTCTGTTCTTCAGTAGCTTGACTCTCTCGTCTGTTCTTCAGTAGCTTGACTCGTCTGTTCTTCAGTAGCTTGACTCGTCTGTTCTTCAGTAGCTTGACTCTCGTCTGTTCTTCAGTAGCTTGACTCTCTCGTCTGTTCTTCAGTAGCTTGACTCGTCTGTTCTTCAGTAGCTTGACTCTCTCGTCTGTTCTTCAGTAGCTTGACTCTCTCGTCTGTTCTTCAGTAGCTTGACTCGTCTGTTCTTCAGTAGTTTGACTCGTCTGTTCTTCAGTAGCTTGACTCTCGTCTGTTCTTCAGTAGCTTGACTCTCTTGTCTGTTCTTCAGTAGTTTGACTCGTCTGTTCTTCAGTAGCTTGACTCGTCTGTTCTTCAGTAGCTTGACTCTCTTGTCTGTTCTTCAGTAGTTTGACTCGTCTGTTCTTCAGTAGTTTGACTCGTCTGTTCTTCAGTAGCTTGACTCTCTTGTCTGTTCTTCAGTAGCTTGACTCTCGTCTGTTCTTCAGTAGCTTGACTCTCTTGTCTGTTCTTCAGTAGTTTGACTCGTCTGTTCTTCAGTAGCTTGACTCTCGTCTGTTCTTCAGTAGCTTGACTCTCTTGTCTGTTCTTCAGTAGTTTGACTCGTCTGTTCTTCAGTAGCTTGACTCTCGTCTGTTCTTCAGTAGCTTGACTCTCTTGTCTGTTCTTCAGTAGTTTGACTCGTCTGTTCTTCAGTAGCTTGACTCTCGTCTGTTCTTCAGTAGCTTGACTCTCTTGTCTGTTCTTCAGTAGTTTGACTCGTCTGTTCTTCAGTAGCTTGACTCTCGTCTGTTCTTCAGTAGCTTGACTCTCTCGTCTGTTCTTCAGTAGCTTGACTCGTCTGTTCTTCAGTAGCTTGACTCTCTTGTCTGTTCTTCAGTAGCTTGACTCTCTTGTCTGTTCTTCAGTAGCTTGACTCTCTCGTCTGTTCTTCAGTAGCTTGACTCTCTCGTCTGTTCTTCAGTAGCTTGACTCTCTTGTCTGTTCTTCAGTAGCTTGACTCTCTCGTCTGTTCTTCAGTAGCTTGACTCTCTCGTCTGTTCTTCAGTAGCTTGACTCTCTCGTCTGTTCTTCAGTAGCTTGACTCTCGTCTGTTCTTCAGTAGCTTGACTCGTCTGTTCTTCAGTAGCTTGACTCTCTCGTCTGTTCTTCAGTAGCTTGACTCGTCTGTTCTTCAGTAGCTTGACTCTCTTGTCTGTTCTTCAGTAGCTTGACTCGTCTGTTCTTCAGTAGCTTGACTCGTCTGTTCTTCAGTAGCTTGACTCTCTCGTCTGTTCTTCAGTAGCTTGACTCTCTCGTCTGTTCTTCAGTAGCTTGACTCGTCTGTTCTTCAGTAGCTTGACTCGTCTGTTCTTCAGTAGCTTGACTCTCTCGTCTGTTCTTCAGTAGCTTGACTCTCTCGTCTGTTCTTCAGTAGCTTGACTCGTCTGTTCTTCAGTAGCTTGACTCTCTCGTCTGTTCTTCAGTAGCTTGACTCGTCTGTTCTTCAGTAGCTTGACTCTCTCGTCTGTTCTTCAGTAGCTTGACTCGTCTGTTCTTCAGTAGCTTGACTCTCTCGTCTGTTCTTCAGTAGCTTGACTCTCGTCTGTTCTCCTGCAGGACCGGCTGGTTCGGCACCGTTGTGGAATACGGAGCAGAGAGGAAGATCAGCCGGCACAGCGTCCTGTCAGCCACCGTCAGCATCGGGGTCCCGCAGGGAGTCACCCTCAAGATCAAGTACGGGTCAACCCAAGATATGACCTCATTCTCTGCTGGGCTCCCATCGTTATCCAACGTGTGTGTGTGTGTGTGTGTGTGTGTGTGTGTGTGTGTGTGTGTGTGTGTAGGTTGGCGCGTGCCAGTCAGACGTACCTGTTCCCGGTCCACCTCACGGATCAGCTGCTGCCCAGCGCCGTCTTCTACGCCACCGTGGGACCGCTGCTGCTCTACATGATCGTCCACCGACTGGTCATCGTCCCGTTCACACGAGCACAGAAGGAGCAGTCAGTACACCTCGTTTAGCCATTTAGACCATGGGAGTCACTTTCATCATAGAGCCTCATATAAATGATGCTCTACGAGGCTCTATGAGGTTATATGATGCTCTACGAGGCTCTATGAGGTTATATGATGCTCTATGTGGCTCTATGAGGTTATATGATGTTCTATGTGGCTCTATGAGGTTATATGATGCTCTACGAGGCTCTATGAGGTTATATGATGCTCTACGAGGCTCTATGAGGTTATATGATGTTCTATGTGGCTCTATGAGGTTATATGATGCTCTACGAAACTCTATGAGGTTATATGATGTTCTATGTGGCTCTATGAGGTTATATGATGCTCTACGAAACTCTATGAGGTTATATGAGGTTTTATGAGGTTAGATGAGGTTAGATGAGGTTCTATGAGTGTTGGAGCCAGAATGCGGTTTATTGTTTGAGGGAATCACTGGGTGGTTGTGGGGACATGTAGTTCCTTTATTTGGACACAGGGTGGCACATCCAGTAAAAAGAGCATATAGGTGAGTGCCAGGTGATGGGAACAGGTGTGTGTGTGGGAAGCGAAATAGTTTTCGACCATGGTCGAGACAGCTTCTCGTGCCTTTCAGCCAAGATCAGGTGTTGTATGCTGTCTCGTGGAAGCTTGTGGTGTGACTCATGTAAGATGACTTCATGCCATGGTGTCACGGATTAAACGTAGGGAAAAGAGACAGTGCTGGAATGGACAATGGAATTGTTTGTGGCAGAACACGCGTCCAAACTTGTTGTCCCGTTCGCCCCCCTAGTAGCTCGATTATTTAAATAGGTTAAGGTTTGAGCCTCTACAATGAGGTTATATGAGCCTCACAGAGCCTCATAGTGTCATAGAGCCTCATATAGCCTAATAGAGCATCGTAGAGCTTCATATAGCCTAATAGAGCATCGTAGAGCCTCATAAAACATCGTAGAGCCTCATATAGCCTAATAGAGCATCGTAGAGCCTCATAAAACATCGTAGAGCCTCATATAGCCTCATATAGCCTAATAGAGCATTGTATAGCCTAATAGAGCATCGTAGAGCCTCATATAGCCTAATAGAGCATCGTAGAGCTTCATATAGCCTAATAGAGCATCGTAGAGCCTCATAAAACATCGTAGAGCCTCATATAGCCTAATAGAGCATCGTAGAGCCTCATAAAACATCGTAGAGCCTCATATAGCCTCATATAGCCTAATAGAGCATTGTATAGCCTAATAGAGCATCGTAGAGCCTCATATAGCCTAATAGAGCATCGTATAGCCTAATAGAGCATCGTAGAGCCTCATATAGCCTAATAGAGCATCGTAGAGCCTCATATAGCCTAATAGAGCACTGTATAGCCTAATAGAGCATCGTAGAGCCTCATATAGCCTAATAGAGCATCGTAGAGCCTAATAGAGCATCGTAGAGCCTCATATAGCCTAATAGAGCATCGTAGAGCCTCATATAGCCTAATAGAGCATCGTAGAGCCTCATAAAACATCGTAGAGCCTCATATAGCCTAATAGAGCATCGTAGAGCCTCATAAAACATCGTAGAGCCTCATATAGCCTCATATAGCCTAATAGAGCATCGTATAGCCTAATAGAGCATCGCAGAGCCTCATATAGCCTAATAGAGCATCGTATAGCCTAATAGAGCATCGTAGAGCCTCATATAGCCTAATAGAGCATCGTATAGCCTAATAGAGCATCGTAGAGCCTCATATAGCCTAATAGAGCATCGTAGAGCCTAATAGAGCATCGTAGAGCCTCCACAGTGAGACGTCTGCTTTGTGCTCCTCAGAGAGCTGGAGCTGCAGAGGAAGAGCTCGGCCACAGACATCGCCAAGAAGAAGCACGAGGCTGAGTCTGCTGTGAGTACTGTGTGTGTGTGTGTGTGTGTGTGTGTGTGTGTGTGTGTGTGTGTGTGTGTGTGTGTGTGTTCATTGATTATTGTTTCCAGCTCTCGCTCATCTTGTCTGAATATCTTTCCATCGTATTATATTTTGTTCTCTTGGCTCTGCAGGTTCTGCTGATGCAGGAGTCTGTGAGGAGAGTCATAGAAGGAGAAGAATCCAAGATGGGTGAGCACACACACACACACACACACACACACACACACACACCTGGGGGGAAATGAGAACCTTTCTTTTAGTGTGAACCGTGTGACATCCATCGCCTGCTGCTGTGAGGTAAGTCATGATGATGATGTCATGATGATGATGTCATGATGATGTCATGATGATGCAGCCCATCTCCATGTCGCATGTTTACACAGGTTAAGCTCGTGAATCAAGACTTTAGTGCTGGTGATGTCCTGTTCTCTTTGTATAGCGATGTTCATGAGATGTGTTCACGACACAGGCAGACAGTCATAATGACGTCCAGCAGGACTGTTCCCCATGACTCCAGTCTGTCTTACACTGGGCATCATATGCATGTAAACCCCTGAAGTGGCATGACAGCAGGACCCGCTGACTCTGCAGGTCTGATCATCCTGAACGCCTGGTACGGCACGCTGGTGTCCGACAGCAGCAGCAAGCAGGAGAAGGCCAAGGTCATCGACGTCACGGTGCCGCTGCAGTGCCTGGTGAAGGACTCCAAGCTCATCCTCACCGAGGCCTCCAAGGTGCGTGTCTGTCTGTGTGTGTGTGTTGACTGTCACACGTCTGTGCTCATGCGTGTGCGTGGCTCTCCTGGCTGCAGGCCGGGCTGCCGGGCTTCTACGACCCCTGTGTGGGAGAGGAGAAGAGCCTCAAGATGCTGTACCAGTTCAGAGGAGTGCTGCACCAAGTCATCTGTGCCGACACCGAGTCGCTACGGATACCCAAGCAGTGTGAGTATGCGGCCACTTTACCCAGAATGCACCTGCACACGGCTGCACGGGGTTCTAACGGTCATGGAAAAACTGGAAAAGTCATGTAAATGTGTTATATTCATGTGTTCATTTACGCTGAGTTTGAAATAATGAATATGCTTTTAAAAGAAAGACTCAAAATATAAGCAGGCATACATACAGGCATCTATATAAATGATTATTCTTTTAATCAAACTATTGTCTCATTCATTTGAGTCATTTAAGGTTTACTGTATGCTTTGTGTTCTCATTGTTAGTTTAAATACTACATTTACTCACTTTTTACTGTTTACACCCAGACTTCACTAAATGCTTGTAACGGACATTTGGTTTAAAGTCATGGATCATTGGTCAGGATGTGGATGAACCCTGATGTTCACGTATTTCTGTATTTTGTCTGTCCAGCTCACAGAATTGAGGCCGAGTCCTAGGAGTCCTCCACCGTTGGAGCATCAGAGGGTCAGATCCCGATGAAGCAGACTTTGTCAAAAGAAGCAGCAAGAAGGTGGAGTCTCTTCCCCACGAGTCCTCCCTCTCTCCTCGTCATGTTAGAGTCTGTGTCCACTATCCTCAGCAGAATGCAGTCCAGGCGTTTCCTCTGTGTTAACCTGACAACTCAAACATCTGCTGCATGAACAGTTTCTTCATGCAGAGGACTGAAGGCCACGGAGAGCTTTCCTGTCCAGGAGCTAAACGTGCACATGTATTTATTTGTGTCGAGCTGTAATCTTCTCCCACGTCGGTGTCGTCTTTGTACTGTAAGTATCGCCCTGCTAGGTTTGACTAACAAGGTAACGCTCATGTGAATAACTGGTGCAGATGTTGAGTCACACTATGCAGGACCAGTGAGCCGGAGACATCAGGACGTCTCTGCTGCTATGAACTTATACCGGTGAGGATTTGGAGGAGACTGGAGGGAAGTGACCAAGAAGCGTGATCCGACCCAGGAGCCGTGTTCATACACGTCTCATTCATTCAGGCTGGACTGCACTTTAAAGGCAGGATATCCACTTACAGAGTGTGATTGTCGAACCCTAAACTGAGTTTGACAATCATGTTTTAATAAGTGAAGGTTACAGTTTATTCTTCACATCTGTCCCCTGACAACAGTGACTACTGGATGGATATGTAATAATGAACAGATGAAGGGTTTATGTCACTGTGCCAGACGATAACTCGCCTGAAGACGACTCCAGCCAAACAACACATTCTATGTTTGACCAGATCGGTGCCATGTGTTCTTTATTTCATGTCCTGTCCCTTGAAGAAAATATGAATAAGGAATAATCTGCTAAAGCCATGTCACTTCCTGTACATGGAAATGTATAAGATAACCGTCTTTTAGGTGATAATCACTGATCTGTAGCTCTTTTCTTTAGGTCAACATGAGGAAATATAATATCCTCTGGGGAAATATCAAATGCATTTAAAGGAATGCTTCTGTAGAATACATAAGAGTATTAAATTAAAAAGGTAATATTTTGCACAAAGTGTTGAACGTATTAAAGGGATATCAGAGGCTCGTTATGAGTTGTGCTGAAGCTCCTAATTAAAGCTGAACATCCGGTTGACTTCATGTAGTTTCCCTCATGAGTCAATCACTGACCTGCAAGGTGGGCGGAGCTCACCAATAAAAACAGGATGCATTTTGGGATTTAGTTTGAAAGATGTCAAGTGTGAGCTCCATAAAGTCTTGTGTTGGTCTCTTACAGCATCCATGTCACTGATTCTGTCTGTAGGATTTGACTTGTTAAAGTGTGCTGTACATTGTGACGTCAGCTGTAGTGCCACCTAGAGGCCAGCAGGAGGACTGCTGCGTCCCATAGTATGTACATATACTGTCTGGCTGAGGATCCGTGTTCTCAGTCCTGTAAAAACACAATAAATAATAGTTAAAGAGTCAGATTCTTGTTTGATGTAAAGAACATTGCAGACGGACCAGCGAGGTTAAGATATGAAGACAGAGCCTCACGTTAAAATGGTAACTCTTTATTTACAATAGTTTACAATAGTTTCACAGAAACAGTTTGCACCACAGTACAGACAACGCTTTCTCAATAAGGGGAAGGATTAACCCAAGATCAGAAGAAACGAGCCGTATCACAATGAGCAATGCTAACGTTAATTACACGGACGTCTTCAAGACGCAGACCAAAATTACACATTTGTGCCTGAAGATGCCTCAACGTCTGGAAACAGCAAATAACTTTAGGCCTTGAAACGTCTTAAAAACATCACAACCTGATGTTCTTTGAGATCTGGAGATTGCTGGGTACGAACTAGTTCACCGATATTTGTAAAACCCAGAAGACGAGAGCAGAGACGAGCGCGACCACTTTGAACTCTTAGAAAGTTGTTCCTCACATAAACATTCATTGTGTTAGTCATTGATTCTGCATTGTAAAATCCCATCCTGGACTAATATAAAAGGTTCCCAGTCTAAAATCTGTCACTACAGTATGGCTTTTATATAATCAGAAACAGCAGATGGCACATGAATAACAAAGATTAAAATCCAATTTCCAGCAAGTACGAGGAACAAAGTGCCTTAAAAACTTTTTCCTTAAACCTGCTGCGTGGAAGAGACTGAAAGCAAAGAGGCGATGAGAGAAAGAGACAAACCAACGGCTCTTTGGTCACATCTACTCCTCATCTTACAGAGGACCAGAGCCTGAGACTCGTTGAGCCATAGCAGCACAGCCTCACACACACACACACACACACACACAACCAGTCCAACACACACACACACACACACACACACACAACCAGTCCAACACACACACAGAATCTTGACTGGACTAACACTTTTCTAGGTAAGATAGTTGGTGACTGTGTGGAAAATAAAAGTATTTATGAATACTATTGTTCAATCATGTCATGAAAAGCAGCAAAAACACGACCAGAGGAAAAACACCTTTACTGAAAACTATCATCTGGTTTGTTTTCTGTGAATAAACAAGTTTTTTTTTTTTTTTTGTTTTTTTTTAAGAAAAGAAAAAAGATTTGTTAAAATAAGAACACCGTTCCAACAATTTGAAAAGCAAATTGTTGGAAAGCTTATTATGTGTGGCCGAGTAACATTTAGAGTTTCACGGAGGAGCCGAGGCAGGAAGAGGAAGGAGCGACGTTTCAGTTGTACGGCGGCAAGCCTCAAATATATTCTCTTAAATAACAAAACAAACATGAAGCGGGAGCAGACTGCAGCCTTTAATCCTACATCTTTGTTCTACTAAACCTCAGCTTAACACTATAGCACCACCTGAAGCCGCTAACAACTCCTTTACTCTTTAACAGTTAAGTGTCGCAAGACGCATGGGAGAGAAATCCAGTTTATTCATGAGGAAAGGTCACGTGGGTTCTTTTAAAAATAATAATAATAATAATAATAATAATAAGTGCAAACTGTCTTTTCCACAAATCCCAGCATTCTCTCTATATGGCAGTTCAAATGTTTCCAGTGTTTACGAGGCAGCAAGAGGTTTGCTGCGATGTCGTCTACAGACAGACGTCCATTCAGTGATTGCCTTACGCAGAGTCTGTGGGGAAGCAGTAACAAACCGTAGGAAATCTAAAACGACACGCAGACTGTTCAACGGGATAATGGCTCGGGATAGGTCCACCAAAGGGTTCGTAGAAAAAGACTTCATGGCTGATCATGAAGGACAGAGACCGACGGGTGCGAGACCTGAATTTGAGGACGGGTCAGAGTTCAGGCGCTCAGTCCAGCAGATGCTTACGCGGGCCCACGCGCGAGCGGTGAGAGCGGCGGGCGTCGAGGGTTCCGTGCGACTCTCTGCAGCTCTGGCACACGTACGACTCCGGCACGTGGCTCTTGCGGATCTTGGCACACGACAGGTGGATCCAGGTGTTACACTTGTTGCACTCGATCATGGCGCGGCCGGCAAACGGCTTCATGCAGAAACACGTCACCAGGTCCCACGAGTCGTCGTCTGAGACATGAGAAAGAGAGAGAGAGCGTACCAGTTAAGCTCGGTCACACTTGGACATTGCAATACATGAATCAGAAGAGAGACCTTACCAGAGTCCACCATGATGTCCTCGTCCTCTCCTGATCCGTCTTCGTCTCTGAACACCACCTGCTTCCCCTGGCGGAACACCGTCCTGCTCCCTGAAAGGCCCTCCACCTTCTGCACCTGGACCACCCCTTCCTCAAGGTCTTGCCCGTCCCAGTTGTGGTGCTCGTCGTCGGGCTCCTCCTTGCAGGGCGCTGGGCTGGGCAGACTCTGGGGGTGGAGAGGAATGCTGATCGGATCTTCCGGCTCTTCTTTGATCATCCGGCCACCAAAGGACCCGGGGTGCTGCAGCTCCGGGACCAGAGAGTGGGCCTGCTGAGCCCCGGTCTCTTCACCTGCAGCATGCTCCCTTTCCTTTCTCCTCTTCTTCTTCTTCTTCAGCTTGTCAGCTTTCCTGCGGTCATCTGGGTGCAGCGTGGCGATCGTGTGCTGCAGGAGAGACGAGGGGCACGCGTGTTTAAAATGGATGAAGATGAAGATATAAAGCTATTGATGCGACGTCGATTCAACTCACATCTTTCTTGGTGTGGCTGGACATCGTGGGTCCTGGCTGTGGCCGTTTCCGGCTCCGGTCCTGGGGCACCTTGGGGCAGGGTGTCGGGGGTCCCGGGGTCCAGCCATCGCTGTCAGCCGTGCTGCCTGTGCTGTTGGGAGGACTGGAGCTACTGCGCAGTGGAGAGTCCTGGAACAATAGTCAGAAGCATCAGAAACATTTATTCGCCATGTATGTTTTCACGTACAAGGAATTTGTCCTGGTGGGAGGTGCATCACATGGAACAGTGGAGAACGAAGGCTCAGTGAGTTCAAACTTCCAGCGATAAAGCTGGTAATAAAAACAAACACATTAAACACAAACATTAAAGGCTTTCTACTCATGATTATGATATGCTGTACCAGTTCAGAGGCATGCACAGCTTCAAACTATGAGAACATGGAAGTCTTTGGTTATAATTCAAATCGGTATTAATTGAATGAGTGTCATTGTCCTCAAGAACTTCAGAAAGTGTCAGTGTGTGTGACAGTGCAGCATGGTTGTGTTATGATCCATGTCAAAGAGAGACAGACTGCACCATAAGCATGGCTGACCGTGTTTACATGTGCACACACACCGGAACGGTCCTCATCCGGTCCACACAGACGCTCACCTCTTGTGGGTACGGGATGTAGCCGGCATACGCCAAGACGAACGTGCAGAACTGGTTGAAGTCTTCCACCGTCCTCCTCCTGTACGGCGGACTGAAGCCCTGAAACAGTCACAGCAGACAGGGTCAACACTACCGACAGGCCTCGGGGAGCACCAGTGCGTCCGCGGCAGTGCTGACGGGATGTTTTCTACGCTTTAGTGGCGCTGCCGTTATGAGGACACAACGAAGCTAACGCTAACCAGCAGCTGGACGTGAGCTCAAGTCGTTAGCATGCAAGCTAACGTCGCTCATCGGGGGAGAGACACACTTACCTCCGACTGATACGCACGGGATGTCGATGGGTCCACGTCACCCATCTCAATAACGTGTCGCCAATAAACGCGAGGGGTAGAGCAACGAGCCACTCGGCCGTAAACACGGAGGTTACCTAGCTTCTAATGCTCGCTAGCCTGCCAGCATCTCGGCTAACGTCGCCAACGTGCCGTTCACTTCTTCTGCTTAAAAGCTCGAAAGCAGCCGTTGACGCTGATGACGTCAGAGCGGCAACGCTTATCTCCCGTTAACCGGTCACGGTAACTCCTCCGTTCACACCGGCGCGTCGGTTCCCCGGTACACAGACTAATGGAGCGAGGTTCACTTCGGGCTGTCACCGAGCAGCTGCCTGCCTGCCCCCTCTGAGCAACTTCTCTGCTGTTTTATTGGCGGTGGGCTAACCCGCTGCTGGCGGCGTGAGCGCCCCCTGCCGGACGGGAGGGCCACGCAGATGCGCTACAGTAACGTATCTTTATGTGTCTTGTTGCTCTTAATTAAATAATGATGGTATTATGCCCCAATTAAAAATGTTGTTCCGTTTTCAGCGTATGTGCTCTGGAGATTAAAAGCGTAAATTGCATAATTGATGCCACCAATAAACTATTCATTCAACAGCCTTCTAGTGTCAAACTCTGAAAATGCGAAATATCCATATATCAATGTGCATCCAAGTGAAGCAATAACCAAAACACAGTGAGGGGGACTATTACAAATATTTTATTATATTAAATACTATTTTCATCTTTGTGACAGATTCAAATCTTAAGTCGGCAGAGGAGTTCATACTTACTATGATGAATTAATCTAACATTATATTATAACTTATATATTAACGGCTGAACGTCGCGATATATATATATATATATATTTATTTATTTTATTTTTGTTTTGTTGTTGGTTGTTGTTTGTTGTTTTATTTAGTAGTGTTATTTGTTGACAGGGCCAGACATCCTGATCCACACTCCCTACCAGTAGGTGGCGGTAATGCACCAAACAGTTGTTTGCCAACCGCCAATAAACCTCAAAGAAGAAGAAGTTTGAGTTTCTGCGCGCGTCGTCCGCTTCACCCACGAGAGGAAGTCGCACACAAACAGATTTTTTATATTTTGATCGCACGTTGTTGTTTGTTGTCGGTAAAGATGTCGACCACCAAGCTGCAGCACTTCAGGAGCCTCTTAACCGAGCGCTTTACTACGGTGGCCGTGGAGATATTTGGGGAGATGGAGGCTGTTGTCGAGGCGTTCTCCGAGGAAAACAAGCGCCTGCGCGACGTGCTGCACATGGTGCTGCACCCAGAGGTGCTTCTACCGAGGATAGGTTCGTCCCTGTGGGTCACCTCTCACTCACTCCTTACTCACTCACTCACTCACTCACTCCTACACTCACTCACTCCTACACTCACTCACTCACACGCATTCCTCACTCTCTCACTCTCCACTCTCTCACTCACTCTTTACACACTCACTCACTCACTCACACACGTTAACCAGCTGCAGCGATGCGGACATGAGCTGCACTACATCATGGGACGTTAAAGAATGTAACGTTACTCAATGTAACGTTACATTGTTTAACGTTAAACAATGTAACGTTACATTGAGTAACGTTACATTGTTTAACGTTAAACAATGTAACGTTACATTGTTTAACGTTAAACAATGTAACGTTACTCAATGTAACGTTACTCAATGTAACAGGTTCTGTGAGCATGGCGCTCTCACAGGATAAAAGAGATCCACCTTGGTGACGCTGTAAAGCGTCTTCAGGCTCAGAATAGCTGGTGTAGTCCTGAGGGCATTAAACGGTCTGGGCGTGATCAAACAAAGAATTAAGAGCTTCAGTTGTCTCTGTTCCTCTTGTTTTCTGCTATGCTAAAAGAACGCTCCAAGGGGCTGTGCTGTGGCTTCATATATTGTCCATACCCAAAGTGAAGCAGGAGATGTATACATACTCAGTATTGGTGTCTTCCTTTCCTCCACAATAGATGTCAGCCAATACCCTGGAGCCACCACAGGAGTCACAGAGCTGAGCGTGAAGGTGGATCCGGAAAGATCGGAGCCGTTGCTGAAAGAACCCAAAGAAGAGCCGCTTGAATACGACATAAGTTTGGTATCGGAACAGCAGCCGGGGCCGGGGGAAGGAGAGGCCCTCACCCTGAAGCAAGAGGAAGACGACCCGAGCATGCCCTACATTATTGACTCATTCCACATGAAAGTGGTTGACCTCAGCAAATCGACCTCCGCAGGAACCCTCACAGCTGATGAAAATGAGGACTGTTCCTCATCCGACTCTGACATCACAGACATCCCACAGCTGTCCAGCTGTGCGAGTACGAGCCGGGAACTTCAAAAGCACGATAGAAAGTCTGCACAGAGCTCAGCGGTAAGGTTGTTTTCATGCCCTAGAACAGTGGTCACCAACCCTGTCAGCCTGGACCCCTGATCTACTTATTGAGGCGTTGAGAGAAAAAGAACTTGAGGCTTTTTATTTGGACTAATTGAATGAAATCAAACACTTTGTCCAGCTTTCAAATGGATGTGACTAGGGCTGCAACTAACGATTATTTTAATAATCGATTAATCGGTTGATTTTTTTTTCGATTAATTGATGAATCGGATAAAAAAACAAAAAAACATTAATTTCCAACCCTTTATTCAAAAACAGAACTGACAGTGCAAATTCACAGTGCAAAACATTTTGACCTTCAGGTCCAGCTCCACCCCACCTCATCAAGCTGCTCTGCATATAGAGCGTCCTCTTCCTTAAACTCTTTCATTCACATCATCTGATCAATATCTGGGTCTCTTATGACCACGACGTCACGCTGTTGGCTAAGCCCAACGACGTGATTTGCTTCATTCTCCTTTGAGTAAATAAAACCTTCATCAGATCCTCCGGTGAGCCGCTTCAACGTTAAGAGTGACTGGTGAACTAAACCAGACGGGGGTGACGGCATGTTTCATCATATTATGTTTTTTTACAAGCAAGACTGAACTGTAACGGAACTTTAACAACAATACACAACCCAAACACGTTAGCTAGCGTGATAGCAAGCTGACTAGCTTCCATTGAAAACAAGTTAGAGGGACATGAAGCCGCTGTAGACATCTTAACGCTGATTGGCCAAAACTCGACTCGTCACATCCTAGATGTTCTATTGAAGATCAGACCTCAGCTTTTCTCGTGTCTCACTCCCATCTCAGAAACGCTGGCAGGCCAGTTGCTCTGCTCTTTTTTTTTTTTCTCTCCGCGACTTATTGAATGGTGACGAATTCGTTGCCAACACTTTTGATAATCGATTTTTATCGATTCGTTGTTGCAGCCCTAGTTGTGACAGTACGTGTACTATGTGCAATGACAATACAGTTGAATCTAAATCGAAATTATTTGTTAACCGCACACAATATGAATAAGAAAGAACAACACAGATCAAAAGCATTTCATATATATCTGTGACCGGCTGGAGGAGCTTCGTAGTAAAGATAAATAACAATAGTTGCTTGTTGGTGCTGAAATAAAAATGAAAGCAGCTGATCAGTCCAAGGCCAAAAAGTATCTATTTCTGCTTCTTTTTGAAAATAGATGGTTTGAATATATTTGTTTTTTTAAACTGATGTTAAGGCAAATATAAGCATTTTTATGATTGCTTTGGGCCGTTGGGATGGAAATAGTCATTCTAATCAGACAATATCCCAAGTATAGTGTAAAGTTTGTTTAGTGTTCATCTGGGGACCAAAACAATCCTCATTCTCCAGCCAGTTTTAGAAAATTACAATACAGAGCAAAATGTTCTGGAGAACATTAAGTCGTCCCAGATGGGTTTTTATTGTGCAACTTTGATCTGAAGATGCCCTGGAAATCTCCCTAAAATGATCATTTAAGAACTGAGGAAACATCTTGATGCCTGAAGGCTGCTATCGAATGTTGCAAGCCGTGTTTGTTCTGAGCAGCTGAAGCATGAAATACTGATTTCTTTTCTTTTCCTGCTAAAAGTGGAAGAAGCCCAAGTGGTCCCTGCAGAAAACCATGCTAGAACTACCACGGTCAGTTGATACCTACACTTTTATAGTTCAGATTATTATATGTTCATGTATCACATAGCTAATGATGCTAACCGGTTTCTACAGGATGGCGCCCCAACAGCAGTTCTTTCCTGCCTCAACCAGCCAGTCCTTTTTGGCAAGGCTCACCGAAGCCTTCAAGGATTACCCAGACGACAAGAAGCCTCTGATCACTAAGATGGGCCTCACGGAGGATGTGGAACTGGTGGACTGTGCGTTCGGTAAAGTCCCTAAAGGTTGCCCCCTGTCCTATCAGGGCCCGGTGTCATCGGGTCGGGATTACAGGATCCACGACGACGCCCCCTCTCGACCGCTGCTCCCCCTGGCCCGCCACAGACTGAAGCCCATGGTGGCGGTCCCTACCCTCAGTGCCAAGGAGCAGGAGCATGTGGACCACATGCAGATCACCTGGGAGGCGGCGCGCCTGCAGGAGCGCTCGACACGCGGGCGCGAGGAGGCGGAGGATGAGCTGGGGAAGCTGCGCCTGACCGGCCGCTTCAGGGAGATCTGCAAGCTGAAACCAGGACGGAGCAACGCGCTGCACCTGATCTTCAAGCTGCAGAAGGGCTTCCCCCGCAGCCAGGCGGCGCAGCCGGAGCAGGAGATGAAGGCCGAGGCTCTTCGGGAATACTGTAAACATTTGTGTGTGAACTGGTCCCCCTGCGGGTTCGTGGTCCATCCCGGCGCTCCGTGGCTGGGGGCGCTGCCGGACGGCCTGGTGTACGACCCCAAGGAGGCGGACGGCTTCGGGCTGGTGCACGTCAAATGCATCGGGTCCAGGAGCTTCATGGAGTGCAAGTTCCTGTTCTGCCGGGACGGAGTCCTGCAGCTGAAGAGGACCCACTCGCACTACTGGCACATCCAGGCAGAGCTGCTGGTGACGGGCACGGAGTGGTGCGACCTGCTGGTGTTCTCCAGGGAAGACCTGCTGGTGCAGCGCATCTACCGGAACGCGGCCATGATCAAGGTCATGAAGAAGAGGTTGGATGATTTCATCTTTTATTACTACCTGCCGTGTTTGGCGCCCCAGCGGTAGCGTCGGCACACTGCTGTTCACGCTCTGTAAACACATCGCAAAATACTTGAATGTCATGTCCACCCAATCGAGGCAAGAAGAAGGTGGTGTGTCTGTTCCGTAACCTCTCATTGACTTGTTTCATTAATCGAGGACACATTGTTGATCTGTTGTAATGTGTTGTACTGTCCCTCCAGAGGTGCCCTGTTCTAGGGCTGCACTGTAAAGACTCACTTTTTTATTATTGATTCATCTGCTGATCATTTACTCCATTATTCTTATAATCATTACATCTACAGTTGTAAGAAGCTAGTGAAACATTTCTACCTCAGTTTCCTAGAACCCAAGATCCCATTGATTGTTTTTTTTTCTGTTTACTTTTAAGAAAACCAGCAAATGTACATAACGTGAGAAGCTGGAGCACGGGATTATATTTTGTCTTTTCTCCTTGATTACTGAAATTGTTGCTGCAGACTATTTAGTTGTTCATCGTCAATTTGTAACTGATTAGTTTTCCTTGTGGTGTTCTGATCAAAAGAAGCAGGTTCACATGTTGGTTCACGTTCCACGAGACCAAAGCACAACACGTAGCACCATGATGTTAACGGGAGGCTGGAATGTCCCAAAATAAAGATTCTTACACGATACCAGTGTATGTTCTCCTGGCAATGCTCACTTCAAACCCTCCCAGGTCTCCATCCACCACTTCCACTACTCAAACACAGTTTACTGGAACTGATTGAACATGCTTAAAATTAATAAATATGTATGTGTATATATATATATATATATATATATATATATATATATATATATATATATATATATATATATATATTTCTTCTTCCAGCTTGGTAGAACAACAACGGCCCTCATCAGAAGCTCTATATTATATTATATAATTAATAAATATATTTTTTGTTTTTGTTATTTTATTTAGTGTTATTTGTTGATCGGGCCAGTGCTAGACATCCTGATCCAGGACCAGCTGGTATGGAGATACCAGTAGGTGGCGGTAATGCACCAAACAGTTTCTTATACACCTTGAAGAAGAAGCGCGTGGTCATGTTTCACCCTCACGCCGCGCGCGTGTCGGGACAACAAGCATGAGTCAGCAGTTCTCTGTCCGCTCGGTTACCCGGATGCAGTGGTTTTGAAATTACCAACACACACACACACACACACACACACACACGCCCCGTGCCTCGCGCAGTCTGGGTCTGTCCGTGGCGCCATGGCCGTGAGCAGGACGCACGTCAGCGTGGGCTACGCCGCGCTCGGGCTGCTGTTCGGGTTGTCCGCCTTCCTGGTGTGGAACACCGTGTTCCTGCAGCCGTGGACCGCCGCCATGGGGGGCCTGTCGGGTAAGCGCGTGCACGCGGGGTCTGCAGCCGCGCGTGCGTTCCACTTTTCTGCTCGAATCCCACTTTTCCTCCTCGGGCTGAAGGTGCCCGGGTCACTAAAACACCGTGCACGCGCTTCTGAAGGGCAGGGACGTCAACTTGCAATAAGTCAAAATATTGTTGTTATTATTATTATTATTATTATTATTATTATATATAAATGTGTGTGTGTGTGTATATATAAAATCTCAGGGCAGTGTGTCCTACTGCTGACTATTTTTTATTTTTCTGAAGAAAAAATATATACAGTTATAGTTTTGTTGGACATTGGAGGTATTATAAAGTGCAGAAAAATCAAATGTTACACCATTAGTTATTGTCACAGTTGTTCATTCAATAATAAACGTTATAATACCAAATATAATAAAAGTATCATCCCACATATAAACTGTTTTTGCTTGATAATAATTTACAACATTGTTCAAACACGTCCTGTGTGAATAGTGTTTTTCCCACCTCATAAGCAGCTGTGTCTCATTCATTCCAAGTCTCTGCAAGTTCATGTCTATATTGTGCTTTAATGCATACTGACCACTGTTCTGCTGGAAGTCACTGCATGACATTGGTGGCACATGTTTTACATTCATGTAATTGTTTGAAAATAATATGATCTTTGAGTCTGAAGTCATTTCCGGATTTGACATTTTGAGTTAAAATGGATTTGCACATGAAATTGGGCTCAGGTTTGCAATTTTATAAATGACAACGTCCGACCCCATTCAGCCGCCCAAAACAAGATGTAATGTTAACGTCATGCATATTCATGTATGCAGTGGGTTATGTTCAGTCATGTGTGTATGCAGTGGGTTATGTTCAGTCATGTGTGTATGCAGTGGGTTATGTTCAGTCATGTGTGTATGCAGTGGGTTATGTTCAGTCATGTCTATGACCTTTGAGCTGCTGTTGAGCTTCATGAGTCATATCTATAACCGCTGTACTCTGTTCTCAGGATGCTCTGTTATCAAAGCTGGTTCCATAGTACATGTTCCCAACGACACAGCTGACCTGTCTGGGCTCTTGTGGGATATTTCTAAATGAAAGGTCAAGTGTAGTGTCGTCTGAAAACACCAATATGAAGCATTACTGGTTTCTGAGAAGTGGAAGTAGCTCCAACCTGTTCCTAGCCTGCTTTAATGATGCGCCAACATGTGCTGCTTTACTCAGTGAGGGTTATAAGATGAGATAAGTTTCACTGAGGGTTGTGATATAAGATGAAGTGGGGTCACTGTTACTTGTGGCTCAGATTCACAACACTGCGGCTCTGAAAAGGGAACAGAAAGAAAGAAGTGTGATTCATTAACTCAGCAAAGGGCAACATGCTGTGTCACAATGAGCCTGAAGACACGCACTCACTGCTGAGGCCATCGGTTCATGACCGTGTGTGTGTGTGTGTGTGTGTGTGTGTGTGTGTGTGTGTGTGCGCACGCCTCAAGCACACCACAATGCATCTTTGTCTAATCACGTGATCAGAGAGCGCTTTTTAATTCAAGGAAAGTACAATATTAAGGTTTTAAAAAGTCAGTCGCTAAAATTCAACATTCATAGTATAGTTGTTATGACATCTACGTATTTTTTGTCTTAAGCGTTGGTTATGAAATAATACAGTTTAATTACAATGCAACGCTCGCATGGCTGCCCATAAAGACAAGAAACCAATTGGGGTTGAGGGAAAAAATCGATACATCACAGTATTGCGATACTTTGCGTGGCGATATTGATACAGTATCGATCTTTTATTATATCAATTTTAAACTTTCTGGTCCTAGAAAATACGATGATCATATACGTTGACAAAAGCTTTCCGTTGGGGACAATTTGCGGTGGAAAAAAGGTAATAAATCGCAATACTCAAAATATTGTGATGATATCGTATCAGGACTTAAGTATCGTGACTTAAGTATCGTGATAATATCGTACCAGGATGTAAGTATCGTGATAATATCGTATCGTGACTTCAGTATCGTGATGATATCGCATCGAGACTTAAGCATTGTGATGATATCGTATCGTGACTTAAGCATTGTGATGATATCACATCGTGACTTAAGCATTGTGATAATATCGTATCGTGACTTAAGTATCGTGATAATATCGTATCGTGACTTAAGTATCATGATAATATCGTATTGGGATTTAAGTATTGTGGTGATAATATCATATCGACTTAAGTATCGTGATAACATCGTATCGGGACTTAAGTATCGTGATAACATCGTATCGGGACTTAAGCATTGTGATGATATCGTATCGGGACTTAAGCATTGTGATGATATCGTATCGTGACTTAAGTATCGTGATAATATCGTATCGTGACTTTGTAACAACGTAAGCATTGTGATAATATTGTATCGTGACTTTGTAACAACTTAAGTATCATGATAATATCGTATCGTGACTTTGTAACAACTTAAGTATCATGATAATATCGTATCGTGACTTTGTAACAACTTAAGTATCATGATAATATCGTATCGTGACTTTGTAACAACTTAAGTATCATGATAATATCGTATCGTGACTTTGTAGCAACTTAAGTATCATGATAATATCGTATCGTGACTTTGTAACAACTTAAGTATCATGATAATATCGTATCGTGACTTTGTAGCAACTTAAGCATCGTGATAATATCGTATCGGGACTTAAGCATTGTGATAATATCGTATCGGGACTTAAGTATCGTGATGATGTCGTATCGGGACTTAAGTATCGTGATAATATCGTATCGGGACTTAAGCATCGTGATAATATCGTATTGGGACTTAAGTATCGTGATAATATCGTATCGGGATTTAAGTATCATGATAATATCGTATCGGGACTTAAGTATCATGATAATATCGTATCGGGACTTAAGCATTGTGATGATATCGTATCGTGACTTAAGTATCATGATAATATCGTATCGTGACTTAAGCATCATGATAATATCGTATCGGGACTTAAGTATCGTGATAATATCGTATCGGGACTTAAGCATTGTGATAATATCGTACCGTGGGACCTCTGGTGATTCCCACCCCTAATCAAGGAGTAGTCATGAGGTGAAGACGGCGAGGTCTGACGCTCTTCTGAAAGCTCACCTGTCGGTTGTGTGGCCCCTCAGGTGTGCTGGCTCTCTGGACCCTGATCACTCACGTCATGTACCTGCAGGACTACTGGAGGACCTGGCTGAAGGGCCTCAAGTTCTTCTTCTTCGTCGGGGTCTTCCTCTCGCTGGTGTCAGTCGTGGCCTTCATCAGTTTCATGTCTATTGCCATCAACAAAAAGCAGTGTAAGTTCTTCCCGTCTCTCATGAAGAGATTTCTGTGCTTCTCTCAACGTCATCACCAAAGCTGCGTGACGTCGCACTGAACACGCATGACGGCCACAACACAGGGTTCTTACGGTCAAACCTGGAACAGTCATGGAGTTTTAAAATGGTTATTTCCAGGCCTGGAAAAGTCCTTGAAAAAAATAAAATCCCCAAAGTTTAGTAAAAGTCATGTAAATGTGTTATATTCATGTGTTCATGTAAATGTGTTATATTCATGTGTTCATGACGTTCATTTACGCTGAGTTTGAAATAATGAATATGCTTTTAAAAGAAAGACTCACAATATAAGCAGGCATACATACAGGCATCTATATAAATGTTTATTCTTTTAATCAAACTATTGTCTCATTCATTTGAGTCATTTAAGGTTTACTGTATGCTTTGTGTTCTCATTGTTAGTTTAAATACTACATTTACTCACTTTTTACTGTTTACACCCAGACTTCACTAAATGCTTGTAATGGACATTTGGGTTAAAGTCATGAAATCCATTGGTCAGGATGAGTATGAACCCTGAGAGCTCAGGGTTCCCTTCCAGGAGACCAGTGGTTGCTCAGCAGGTTAATGTCTCTCTCTCTCTCTCTCTCTCTCTCTCTCTCTCTCCCTCTCAGTGCTGACGGACCCCCGGAGTCTCTACCTGACCGGTGTGTGGAGCTTCATGAGCCTGAAGTGGGCCTTCCTGCTCGCCTTGTCCGCTCACCGCTACCGCAAAGAGTTTGCCGACATCAGCATCCTCAGTGACTTCTGAGGCTCCAGGCCTTGGGTCAGAGCCTAGAGTCCAGCGGTGGTGAGGGACATGTTGAGAGGACTCTGTGATGAGCGCCCTGGTCCTGGTTACTCACCGTCTTCTTGGCCCAACCCTCCTCGGCCTTTTTAGAGTGTTTGTCGCTGACTTCACAGACCAACCCAGCCGTGTTTTATAAGACGTTTGACAGATTTTCATTTTCTCAGCACTTACTCATGCATCTGCACAACGTCTTCATGACAAGATAAATCCAAAATATGGGAATGTTTTTCATGACTCAGTGAAGGGAATTCCTGTGCTTCCACGCACTCTTCAGTGGTGATTCTGAGTTGCAGTGTCCTGCTGCAGCCCCTAGAGGGTGCCATCCCTCCACCAGTAAACATGGCGTACAGTGCAGGACGTGAGCTTTACATCTTTGTATTTATGTTCCATGAATGATGAAATGTTGCACAAGTTGCTCACACAACAGTCAGATGGATGAACTTTCCAGATGGCAGCCATCACTCCTCACGGTGAGACACACATGTATCCAAGAACATCACCGCTGTGCAACAAGCACCACCTGTCCTGGTCTGATGTGTTTGTGAACCATGAAACGGCATTTCTTATGTAAAGAATGATTTTTGTATTATTTGTATCAGTGTGACAAATGAAAGTGAGTAAGTGTGCCTCGATCATGGCTGTGATTTGTGACAGTAGTGACACCACTGGTGTGCACATGCATGTTGTTTACATTGCATCTGAACTATTAATCACTCATATTGTTGCTTCATGAGATTATTTTGCTTATGAACATGTTAATGTTAGAAATGAAGACAGAATGAATGCCGGTGTGTTTGAGACATGTCATGTTAATTAAACGGGTTTTAGTCATCCCCTGTGTGTTGTTGTGGATAACAACTGTTTGTTAACATTTACTTACTTTTTAACCCCAAACTGTGGAAGATTTTGCTATAAAACAGTATAATTCACTTCTTCATTTACGCATAACCAGTAACATATAGACTGATATTTACACATCTGAACACACAACTCAGTATATCTTTTATTATTATATCACAACATTATTAAAACAGCCCTAGTGGTGGCAGAGATGCACCTTCTGTAGTTTGGGGATGACATTTAGAGCAGAGGCCTGAACATAGGTGTGTTTTCAAAAGAATTTCAGCAGCAGAAAGAATTTATTATTTTCTTTATACGCCTTCATAAGTGACTTTCATGCATGAGAACGCGTCACAGCAAAAAGAGGCGCTGTATCCTCCCGGCTGCTCCCGGTCAGCGGGTGGGTGTCGGGCATCAGAGAGGGATTTGCCCCGTGAACCAGCAGAGCCTCGTTCATGGAGCAAAGCCTCCCGCAGCAGTGCGATCACAACGTGAACGCAGGTCAGGACGCTGCGCTTTGAAGTCAGGCAATTATTCCATCATCCACGTTTATATTCTGCCCTCACAGGGAGGGTCTGAGACGTTTACTGTAGGATTCTGCTAAAGCCGCCTGATAGGAGGACTTTGAAGTTGATGTGAAAAATATGTGACTGGAATATTACAGCGGATCAGTGTTTGCTGCATGATAACTCATTGAGGTATTCCTTTCCAGCACAATACCTGCTGGAGGAACGCTTCTCCTGAATGCTGCAGTCACCGAGTGTCTTTATGGAGCAGCAGCATCGGACCTCTGATCCTCAACAAGCCACCGTCATTATTTCACCCTCTTTGTTGCTTTCCTGCATCCTTCCTCTGTGTTTTAAGGACATTTTTGGTGGTGCTTATATCTTAATTGCATTACACTGGTTTGTTTGTAAGCCCCCAGAGTCTCATTGCATCAAGGTAATTGCGATGTTGTGGCTAAATCACCATGGCAACACTTTTTATCTGGCCGTTATAAACTTCGACATTAAGAAACCGAAAAACAATCCGGCTCACTTTCCACTGAGCGAGCTGGGGGCTTTGCAACCAAATGCGTCCTATTAAGTTTATACACCAGCCTGTAAAGTGTGTGTGTGTGTGTGTGTGTGTGTGTGTGTGTGTGTGTGTGTGTGTGTGTGTGTGTGTGTGTGTGTGTGTGTGTGTGTGTGTGTGTGGTATGTAAAGAGAGGGAGGGGTCTCGTTTTATTCAATTATGGGACTCCTTTCTACCCAAATCAAGGGAGGAAGTTGTCTCAAGTGTTGACTGGCAGTCTGGTGCAGTGCGGTGAGACTGGAAACTAAAGTGTAGACGTTCACATAACACGACCATGCTAAACATCCGGTATGATCAGATGGTAAAGAGCAGCTGAATCCAGAGCGACCTGAAGGGAAGTGATTCCTGAGGCGGACACTTCACCTCCATGATGTCAGAGAAGAAGAAGCGTGGTGTTACCTGCAGTCACATCTTCATACTTCACACGGCTGCAGCTCTACAGATCACGTGTTTTACATTTCTCAAGTGCATTTATTTAACAGATTTACGTTCTGTTCAAATGTGTGTGTTTCGTACAATGTGGTCGAATATTAAAGATGAATCTACCCGACAGTGAAGTGAACAACTGCAACAACACACATAATAATGCATAAACTATCATGGTATTACAGCACTGACTGTATATATTATTCTGTATAATATATATATATATATATATATATATATATATATATATATATATATATATATATATATATATATAATATATATATATTATTCTGCACTTTTGCGTTTGATACTTTTGTTCAATTTAATTTCCAATACTTCTGTACTTTTACTGGAGTAACAATGTGAATCCAGGTCTTTTACTTGCAATGAAGAATTGTCAATGTAAATATTGCAATCTTCTACTTAAGTAGCATGTAAATATCACACTCCTAAAATATTCACTAAAAGGAAAAGTTCTGCATTCATAATTTTACACCAGAACACGTCTGCCGTATGAGACTGAAATGCATTAAAAGTATCCTGAAATATACTATATTCCTGGAATATACTGATGCATACGCAGCATTTTAATGTGGAGCTAACTTTAAGCTATTGATAGTTAATCTACAACAATGCATCACGCGTTATGCGTTGATCTGATGGTTCCTTTGAGAAATGTTTATCCTCAAAGTAACCAGTCACTATAAACGTAGTGGAGTGAAATATTTAATATTTATGGTCTGAGATGAAGGGAATAGATGGACAAGGTAAATAAAGTTGTACTTGGGTAGAAGTACTGGTAGTACTGCTGAAGTGGATCACAGCTCCACTGTGAATTATGAACATTGGTATTAATGATACAGCAAAATGCATTTGATCTATAAAAAGATGCGTCGGGAGGAAAAACGCCAAATGGAAAGCCAACATCTTGAATGTGTGGAGAACCAGATGGCCTCTTTGACATTAAGAAGCCGCTCTGGCATTTCCAGAAGGCGGTCCCAGGATGATTTCCGAGGAACTTCCGCAAAGCGAGGTACAAAGCCCACAGATATTTAAGCAATATCCAGAGCAATTTACTGTTTTATTTACAAACTGAAACATATGTTCCCCCTAGTCTCTCCCTGGTGCCACTCGGAGTTACTGCTGCAGCATTTCTCACACACTATCTCTCCTTTTAATTTGGGCACTATCTTCGTCCTCCTCCTCCTCATCACCCCCCTGTTCCTCTCCTCTGACTGGTGTGCGTTGCGTGTGCGTTGCGTGTGCGTTGCGTGTGCGTTGCATGTTGGTCCACTGCGACCTCGCATCTGAAAGGTTTTAGAGAGACACATATTTGCTGTTTGAGAACACAAAGGGATCTGCCATGGCGGAGCCCGTTTGAAGTGGCTTCACAGGGGAACCAGAACCAGAACCAGGGATTTAAGAAACCATAAAGAAATGTTAGCGCGAAATGTAGCTTTGGTGAATTTGTGTAATCTAATGGAAGTGGGATTGATTCAATGTGAAGGCGCTGCCTTTGAAGCGGCTGTTTCTGGTGGAGCGGCTCTGCAGCATTCCTGCGCCTCCTCAGCGCTCCTCTGCGGGTCGTGATGGGTCGGATCCAGGAGGTCCAGCCTGGCACCGCTCAGGAAGCAGCATGAAGCGTGAGGTTGGACACGGCGGCGCTGGACTCCTTATCTCACGCTGGTCCAGGTTGATTTGTGGGGTGATTTCTCTCTGGTGTGTAGAGTCACCCGGCGGTCCAGAGCCTCAACCTGAAGGCCCCAGAGCAGTGTGTCACACAGGAGAGGGTTGCTCCTCTCTGGGCCTTGTGTTGTGTCAACACTTTATATTCTCCTCCCCACGACATGTTCTGATGTTCACGTGTCTTAGTGAGACGATGATCTGCTGGTCCTGTAGGTGTTTACAAAGACAGTGAGCCTGAAGCGCTGCATTGGAGCAGCGGCCTCGGAGAGGAAGCGTCGTTCCCGTGATGATCTCTGGGCGCCGTCGCGTCAGCGTTGACATGAGCAGTTATCTTCCGTTGCTCTGTAACAATCTCATGATTCCTTTGCATCCACATAGGAGAGACTGTTGCTGTTTCTTTCTGCCGCGCCATCACTGCACACAGAGGTCATGTGACCTGCTCACATGGACAGGATGTGATGTCACACATCTACCTCAAAGCTCTTGTTTCTGTGTGGAACACCAGACCCTGTCAAGGCTTTACATGTGGTAACTAATGGCTATATTCAAAGTTATTAATGAACTTATTAATGCATATGAATGTCTTTGGGTTGCCAGGTTGTGAGTGTGTGTATATATGATCACTTTATTTTACTTTTACTAATCATTACTTAAATGTAAAGCTGCGTTATAACCAACGAGGAATGTGATGTTGTTTTTATGAATGCATTATACATTCGATTGATTACGTTTCTACAACTTTAAAGCCCTTCATAAAGAGAGAGCAGTACTGAAAACAGTCTGCTTTTACCCAGCATGCACCTCTTCCTCCCTGGATGACCCAGAAGCGGCCGGCCCGCTGCTCAGCTGTGAGCTCCACTGGGACGAGCAGCACTTAAACACTGTAATCAGAGCCAGGGCAGGATATTGGCTAAATTACACATGAAAGCAGGGACATTTGAAGGAAGCTTGAGCACTAAATATTATGATAAATTACGGTCTAATACGAGAAGATAAGTCACAGCTAAACAAGAATAATACGGGCTTGCACGCAGTGCGGGAGGGACGTGTTTTCAATGCTCCATTCCACTTCTACATTGAAGAACACGTCATGTTAACGGTTATGTCTAAATGTCTTCTGCTGTCTCTGAACATAAGAGGTTCCATAAAAAACAATACTATTTATGAAGAGCTCAACACACAAAAACATCATATCTATCGATATATATATATATATAAATATATCTATATCTATATATGTATATATCAGATCCGCTTCTATCCGACTGGGTGTGGTTTGATCAGGTTTGATTGACAGACCTGTCATATTTTGGTTCAAACACCGTGAATGGAGCACAGATGTATATCATCGTTTTCCACGTGAGTCCAGAGACGTACAGAGAAGAAAAGTGCAAACAGAAAACTGAAAAGTGAAGAAAACTAAACTCCAAAAGTTTCCTCCACCGGGAGATGAAACCCTGTGTCCATGTTGGCGTATTAGTCATATACATAAGAGTATCCAATAGGTTATAATCTCTATATGAAATGCTTCATGCCTTCGTGCTCACATTCTTACGTCTGCTCTTCATTCAAGTCCTCCATCCCAGACTTATGGAGCAGAGACGCTCTGAGACGCTCATCTCTCCGTGGCTGAGAGAAGCTGACGTCTGCTTGAGTCTCAGTCCACCGACACCAGCTGCAGCGTCACAGCGGATTAAACAAAGAAGAAGAAAGTGTTAAGCCGGACTGAGAGGTCCTGCTGGCTGAAGCTGTTCCCTGTTTACAGTCTGCATGCTGGTCTAACTAAACCTGACTCCAGCTTCATTACCTTCAGACATGAGAGTGCTATCCATCTCCTCATCTACGCTGGAGGGGAACATTCAATTCAATTTATTTTGTATAGCCCAAAATCACAAATACAAATTATCCTCGGAGGGCTTCACAACGTCTGTGTCCCGGGACCTCACATCGGATCAGGAACAACTCCCCAAATAAAGATAGTGAGAACATTGAAGGTTAGACTTGAGAGTTTAACCTTCTTCTACAAACTCTCCCCTCACAGTTTGCATTATATTTGCTTATCACCTCACCCCTCCCCTTCCCCCTCCCTCCCCCTCCCTCCCATCCCCCACATACCATGCACCTTCACCCCTTCACCCCCACCGCCCCGCTCCTCCAGAACCCCTCTAAGTGGATACCCCACAGGAAGGGCTTCTCCAGGGGGGAAATGGGTCCCAGATGTCTGCCTTTGTGCCACTCCGGCTCCTCGGGAGGGATGGAGCCGTGGCCGGGTGGAGGAGGGTGTGGAGTGCGGTGTGCAAACATCAATAACGGCAGCCGGGAGGGTGAAGAAACTCCCGGGGTGAAGGTGAGGAGGAATTTAATGATTAGCTGCTTTTGTCAAGCCAGCGTGGATTTCCAAACACGTCCCGCCGCCCCGCCCCGCCCAGCTGAGCGCCCGTCCCCTCGCTGGGTGACGCTAATTGAATTGACTGCATTACGATCTTAAAGAAACTGTTTCCCCCTTTTTCTTTCCCTGCAGAACTTCAAAAGTTTCAACATGGCCGCCGCTCAGCGTTTCAGCCGGGACCGAACCACATGTCGGAGAGTCGGGAACAGACAACGCGCCGGCCTCTTTGATATCCGAGCCCCTCGTGTGCGTAAGCCAATACTTCACTGATATATATTGATATGCGTATGATCTATTCTCAGCTGCAGAAAGGGTTAATCACGACCCCCGTGGAAATAAAACGAAGACGAGAGCCAGGCCGAGTGTTTAGTGAAACATTATGTCAAGACTCTGACAAGGAAATGAAATGTGCAACATCAATCAGCCGACGAGGACAGAGATCAAACGCGCCTCCACACTCCTGCATCTGGTTCTGTTTGGACAGCCTCACTTTTTTCCCTTCTCTCTCTCCTTTCTTCTCCTTTTCTTCTCCCCTTTTCTTATTCTTCTCCCATTCTCTCTCTCTCCTCTCCCCTTCTGTTCTTCTGTGTGCCACGACATTCCTGTCGGCCTACTCGCTTTGTTAGCTCACTTTTTCCACCATGGTGGCACCGAGCCACGCTTCGGCTAAAGGTGAGCGGCCTCAACAATGACTCTCCTGTCCCTCCACCGCCTGCACCACAGCTCCCAGTAAGCCCGCTTCTAATACCAGTTAATCCTGGAGTTGACTTGTCCTGTTGTGTAAATACAACCTCACATGATCCACCGTCTCTGTCCATGGCCTCGCTTTGATGGCCAGATGAAGCTTTTTTCTTCTTCCGAGTTGATTAAACCCAACTGGGATAGAGCTACTTTCCGCTCAGCGTCCCTCTTTGAATGAAATGTAAACCAGTGCAATCACGAGGCTCATCAGGAATCTTCTGAGCTGCTCTCCGCACACACGGCCCTTCAAACGCTGCGGCAATCACACCCGAATGGTGGGCTAGAACCTGTCAAGCAGCGCGTCAAGAACGAAATGAGGTTTCCGTTTGAAAGCGGGACCTTCAGTTGGTAAATAAGTCGCGTCTCTGAATGTCTCCGTGTCTTCATGCAACGTCTCTGCACTGCTGGAAACATCGAAGATGTAACAACTCTCATGAAAAAAAAGACATGTTGGGAGGTGTTGAAATATAAAAGCTACCATTAAGTATGCTGTCATCAAAAAGTACCAAGTTTCAGCATCTTAGAGCAGCGGAAAACTCCCCTCAAGACTTCTCTGCAGCGATGCTCGTGAGTCATGGAGTCGTGACGCAGGAGAGGTATAAACGGACTCAGTGTTGGGAAACGGGTCGGGATTCAAAGTAAGATTAGCGCAAGATTGAGTCATTTGAACGCGTTAGCTAGAGCGCCGCCGCGTCGTCTCCCCCAGCCGGGCTGCGGTGTCACGGGCCTGTAAGTGGCTGCAGGCCTGATGGGCCGGCGCTGTGGAGGAGCAACATGTGTCGGCGCTGCCCCGAGGCCGTGGATGGCACAATTACGTGCTCCCTCACCTCTGCAGACCGAGGTCACCGGGCCGCGGGGGTCAGGGGTCATTTAGGGTCCTGTCTGTGCAACCCAACCACGACGGTGACGAGGAGCAGCTGACGTCAGCGCTGGAGAGGTGTTAGGTAACGGGGGAGGCGAGCAGGAGTTCACTCACAGGGACACCTCATGCAAGACGCGTGTTACACAACCTCACACCTTCTCTCTGATCCACTTCTGACTAACAGGTTTATTCAAATCTGTCATTGCAAAACATGTATAGTTTGTGTCATTTATAATAAAGTGCATTGTTTCAGCTATAAATCCTGCAGAGTCTTTTCATTTGCATATTTTCAGCCTCGGGCCACGTTGTGACTTCAGTCTGCTTATCAGCAGGATGAAAACATGGCAGACCAAGTCAGAGGAAAACATCTCTTATCACTACATGGCTTTCATGCTGTAGGGCAAAAAGAGAATGTTTGGCCTATAATAAGTATTCCATATCACAGTTTACACTGACGACTGTCAGGAACAAAAGGCTTCGCTTGGTTCCTCTAATAGTGAGTTGATAAATGAGAGTGCAGACCCAGGGGTGCATGCTGATGCTCCGGCCCCAAATCTGGAACCCATAAAGCCTCAGACATCCCTGCAACATTAGACACAGCCTTCTTATTGGCTCAGAGCTCCACTTACCCCCTTCCTCTATCGCCCGCCCAGCAAACGCACACTTCCTGCTTCTCCGCCTGGCTCCGGCCGGCCACGCCCTCTGGAAGTCCGCTTAGCCAAAGAGAAGTGCCCGCAGGCCTTGAGTGAGCGCTCGGGTATAAAAGAGGCGGAGGTGGACCGGCCTGTCAGATGGTTTGTTGTTGTTCTGTCTGCCAGGTTGAGAGGGGAGTGTGGGAGTTAGACATTTAACAAGGTGACCAGGAAACAGGACAGCCAGAGCGACAGCCAGAGCGACAGCCAGAGCGACGTCCACGCCGATGGAGTTTCTGAAGCCGTAACTTTCTTTGACTGAAGAGAAGACTTTTGCTTCACACGCGCGTAGCGTTGGGTTTGATCGCAGCGCCTCGTCTCTGCAGCGGAGGCTGAACGCTCGTTGGTGGACAGACGATGAGAGAAGAGGTGTCCTGCTCCAACTCCCCCGAAGGAGGTCTGGGGGCCAGCGAAGAGGAGCTGGAACGGGGGTCGAAGAAGACCTCCCAGGCGGCGAATCGGAAACGCTCCCCTTACCCCAAGAAGGACGGCCTGGGCCAGGCGGAGGAGAGCAGCACCGGCAGCCCCGGCGGCCCGCTGCCCTCCGGCCCCAAGAAGGTGAAGAAGAGCCCCTCCGCCGTGGTGTCGTTGGCGCCCACGTCGCTGGGCCCCCGGCTGGACCAGCCCTTCGAGGACCTGCACTCCCAGCGCGTCATCGCCAACGTGCGGGAGCGCCAGCGCACGCAGTCCCTGAACGACGCCTTCTCCTCTCTGCGCAAAATCATCCCCACGCTGCCGTCGGACAAGCTGAGCAAGATCCAGATCCTGAAGCTGGCCTCGCGCTACATCGACTTCCTCTACCAGGTGCTGCAGAGCGACGAGATGGACGCCAAGCTGGCCAGCTGCAACTACCTGGCCCACGAAAGACTGAGCTACGCCTTCTCCGTGTGGAGGATGGAGGGCGCCTGGGCCATGTCCGCCAGCCACTAGCAGCCTCCTCCGCCCTCTGCGTCCACGTCTCCACCCGCCGCCTGCGTCTGTGTTTGCACCCATTTCACGACCTCTGAACCTCTGAGTTCTGATCTTACCCTTTTCATCCCAAACCTTCGCATCCGTTCTATGTGCTCCATCCCGGTTCCCTTCATCTCTGCCGCTGAAGCTGTTCTCCTGCATCGTCCCACTGCTCTCCCTGTGTGTCCTCACGCTTTGTCCTGTGCAACCAGACGCCCCACTGCAGCCCCTCAGGTATGGACACAATACACACACACACACACACACACACACACACACACACACACACACACACACACACACACACACTCACCATGCCATCAGCACACTGACTTGGTTTTTATTTCCGTGTTTAAAATATTCATAGCAGCACATTATTTACTTTAACAGATAAATACCTCCAGTGCACAAAACACACAACACACACAAAACACACAACACACACAACACACACAACACACTACACACACAAAACACACAACACACAACACACACAGGCAGGAATAAAAACACATGTTCAAAAATAAAAGCAACACTTTAATGTTTAATAAATAACTGAGAGAAAGCCTCCATCACAGATGTGATCAGACTAAAGAACATGAAGCAAAGTGGATCTGGAAAGAAATGTATAACTGTGCAAAAAATGTCATATTTATAAATGAAAAATAAAATCTCAATAAAATTAAATAACAGCTGTTAAAATGTCTTAATTACAAGACATCAACACAAAGTAAGTGGGCCTCTTTTGACATGCAGGCGCACCTATTGGGTTGATGTTTGCAGTCTGTTTAACTTCAGGTGTATATATTCATGTATATATATATATATATATATATATATATATATATATATATATATATATATATATATATATATATAAATACACTAAAATGTTCTCCAATTGATAAAATGACATTTAGAAGAAGGGCATGTCAGTCACATTATAATATACATTATGTTTATAATTTACTGAATCCGTTTCCTGCAGTCAGACAAAAACAAAAGACTTCTGCAGATTTTGTAAAATGCAATATGCTGTTATTTATTGACTATTATTTAGTTGTGTTTTGTTCAATAAAACAATTAAAAGTTACATAGCTCATCACGTGTTTCATGGTTTCTGCCATTTTGGGTGCAACTTTACAAAAACACGTCTGTGTCAAGAAATACTCCTGCAAAATAAAAACCATTAATAAATAAGATAAAACGATTCTGATATAATGTAGATAATACTTTTTAATAGTATCAACATGTTTGTAACAGGAAATAAAATAAATGTTTCCACATGCACTTTAAAAAGGAAACCTCTCCTGAAGTCAACATTTAACAACACAATAAATAACTGAGGAGCAACTAAATAACTCTACGCACTTTGGTAGTTTTCTTTATTCAGTGACACGTTATCATCCTGCATCTGAGCGCTGAGGCTCTGACCGACCTCTGATGTCTTCAGACAAATGTTTTCCTCCACAAGCCGTAGGATCGGCTTCACACAGGGTCTGCTTTTCCTCAACCGCTTTAACAGACACCGGATTCGGGCTCAGGTACGGCATGAAAGGAGAGAGAGAAAGGGAGAGTGAGGAGAAATAAGTGGAGGCACCTCTCCCCCCCTCCTCCCCCTCCCTCCCCCTCTCCCCTGCAGCCTTGCCCTCTCCTCAGGATCTTGTATCGTGCAATCAGGCCCCGCCGGGGCCCAGACAGCCAGGAACCTTTAGATTGGAAACAGTTGTGAGGTATTAGGAAGGTGTGTGTAGCAGGGTGAGGGTCAGTGTGTGTGTCAGCGCATGTACACGTGGAGTGTGTGTGTGTAGAAGTGTGTTTGCAGAGCTTTAATTACCTGTGCAGTGTGTGTTTACGTGAACACATCTGCAGATTAGTAAACAGGAATGCATGTGCAGATGTTGTTCTGTGGATCTTATCTCTCCCTCTCCTGCTTTTACTTTGATAAGACTTACAGTTACATTGTTTTGCAAATAAGGCAACCAGGAAGTCCTTCAAAATAAAATGACAACATACAAGAAAAGACAAGGTGCAACACAAAGAAATACACACTTTTGTTGTCACACACTTGACTTTGAACAGATATAAACATAAATTAATACAAGCCAGTACAACACTTACACAGTTATATGTAATGCAATGTGCAGGGCTACTACTACTACTACACACACACACACACACACACACACACACACACACACACACACACACACATGCAGCCGCCGGCTATGTGCACACTGCAGGTGTTCCACTCTGCCTTATTATGAAACCTCCAGCGGCCTCAGCAGCTCAGCGCTGTGGATGGAATGCCAAGGCCCTGCACGAGGCAGCGTCCTTGAACGCAGCGCGGCAGTTATGGCCACACTTTGCCGGCGCTGCCTGTTTTCACCGGCTCTGCAGGGGCCGCCGCGGAGAGAGAGAGCCCACCGCTCCAGGCCTGAAACCCACCTGAAGGCTAAGTTTAGGAAAGACGGCGAGGTTATAAAAGAGTCCAGCAACATCAAAGACAGAGCGTGCATGCATGCATTTAACACGCCGTGTGTGTGTGTGTGTGTGTGTGTGTGTGTCAGTAATTTAAATTAAATTGTGCATACGTGTGTTAGTTACATGTAAATCAGGTTCCCTCCTCTATGTGAATACAAACAGAATGTCCAAAAAGTTGCAGGCTCTTTTTAGGCTTTTTGAAAGCTGGGCCGGTGGCATGTAGGGGGTGGACAAAATAATTGGAACACAGTCTATCAAAGGGTATAATGTTCCATGTGAAGTTATTTGAAGCAGTAATTCATGTTAATGTATTAGATTGCAGGTAATTGTTAAATATGTTTTTGTAATTTTGTCCAGCGAAGATAGTTTTTTTACTAAGAAAATAACTGTATTGGTTTGACCTGCACACGAAAAGCATCCCCAACATGTTGCACTCACTGGGAGAAGAAGCGTTCCAACACGAACACAGTGGACATGTGGGTGTCTTCAGGATGGAGGGTTGTTCTGTTTGAGTTGCACACAACAATACTCTCCTCTCTGTTTACACCATAATCAGAAAGCCTCTCACTGCTTCTTCCTCTGCCGGAACCACTGGCTCTGCTGCGTCTGAGTGTGTTTGTTGTAGAGTTTGGACCGACCAGCTGCTGGATGCTCTGCTGCGCACATTAAAGCTCTGGCGTTCACTCCGGGCTGATCTGGGACCAGATGTACGGGCCTCTGCGGCTCATCTGCGTTTCAAAAGTCTCATCCAGAAGTTGCGGCTTCTGATAGTCATCTTTATTTTTAGAGAGCCAAACTGTGAGCTGAGCGCAGGTGGGAGGGTTGTGTGTGTGTGTGTGTGTGTGTGTGTGTGTGTGTGTGTGTGTGTGTGTGTATGAGTTGGCCTCCCCAGACAGCTGCAGGACAGAGAGCCACAGAGACTTCTGGTTTGACACGTCAGCATCACGAGCCGTCCAACATTTACATGCACAGTTCACACGAGCCGAAAAAGTGATGTGCAATTTAAATTAAAAGTTGCAATAATTAAAGAAAAAGGGCAAAATGAAAATACTCCTAAAAAAGCACCATTAACTTGGTTTTCTTCAACAATTGTTTCCTGTGAATGTGTAATGCTGAGGCAATATAAACCAGTTAAAGAGCAGCGCTACAATAAAAGCCACACAGAGAGAGAGGTGCCTACGGAATGTGCATCAATTAAATGGCAGAAAAAAGGACCACAAACAGCATTAAACGTGGGCTTTGCTCTCGTGCAAATTTAACTTTAAATGTTGTAAAAACAGACAGATCAATGTGAGTTTCTGTAAACAAAGAGCAGCGTGCAGGACGTCCTGCACGCTGCTGCGTTCACACACAGTCGCGGCGGCCGGCAGACACACACACACACACACACACACACACACACACACACGCCTGCTCTTCTTCTCTGTGTGTCTTTCTGGAAGCTCGGAGAGGAACGCTGTAATTAGGGTGAGCTGAAGAAATGTTTGCTTGTTAAAGCAGAGAGGAGAAGTAGAGGAGCTGTAGGGATGCCTCCACTTTCTGTTTGTTTGTACACACTTTGTAACCTCAGCACACGTCTCCGACGTCTTCGTCCACGTCTCCTCACCTTGACAGTGTGATGCTAACGTGAAGCTAATCATTAATTCTCATTTCTGTGTTTCTCATCTCTGCAGAAAACCAACAAATGGAAAACCCCCGACACTCAAAGAAGAAACGTCTCAGCAGATAATCCCCCTTTTTAAGTTTTTATCCTTCTCTTTCTCCGGACACGTGCTCGCCTCACGACACTGAGATGTATTCCTGCAGCTCGACTCTCCTGGCCGTGTGTTTCTGAAACACCGGCGAGGAGAAATGACAGTCAGCTGAACATTTTTAACGATGAAAACAAGGAAAAATACAAACAGCTGGCCTGCGTTGACAATGAAACAAAATGGCTGCTGGTTGGAGTGATAACCATCATCCCTTTGCCTCAACGCACGGGACGACCCGCTGCCAGACGGACATTAAGATGACTGATGGTGATGGTTAGAGGGCGGTCACAGCCAATGAATGTTTACAGCTAAAATGCTAATAAGCTAATCGCTCTGGCTCTCAGAGCCCCGTCTTGTGGGAGGAAGAGGAGCACGAGGACTCTGACGCAGATCTTCTACTTGTCGTGCCGTAGTTATCTGGATGCTTTCTGTGTTTTTGGAGCTTTTTAAAGTGTATGTTTGTGAATTTGGTGTATGCACACTGTATTACTTTAACTCTGTCATGCATTACACTCGGCTTCCATGTCTTAAACCACTGATACAGTTCAGCCACTATTCCATTGTTTCTCTGTTATGAGTGAGTTTTAAAATGCATCTGATCGACGTGTGTCTTTTTCCTGCCGCTTAACAAAATCCTTGCAAACTAGCTGTGAGCGTTTTCACTGAATAATGCAAAACAATAAAAATAAAAGCAGAAAGCTTCTTGTAAACAGCGTCAACGTGATGATGAAGTGATTCCAGCCGTGATGAAGAGGATTCATTGGATAACACAAGTAGTCTAATTACTGTTTGATCATGTTCCTTTTGTATTGTTTTGCTTTTGATAATCTTTGTGTGTCGGCTCCTGTGGACAATAAAACTTTTCTTGATGCTGTATAAGAGCTGTAAATATTTTGATATTTAATTACATATTTATTTAATCAAATACTGCATTCTGTGTTGGCGTTCAGATACGAGAGGAAAATTAAGAGATGCAAGATTAACAAAGTTAAAATAAGCATAAGCAAGATCTTGTTCAAATTTAGTTGACCTTTATTAAGGATTTATTTGGGAAACAAAAACAGTAGAAAAGACAAAACAATTACAAGTCATTATGTACACTGTACACACACCAGTCACACGCTTCAGAGAAAACTGGGCTTTCACTTTAAATGAAGATCAGTCGGTTCAGGCGACCTTTGACCTTCACACACCTTCAGGCACTCAGGCGAACAATTTGGTCTCTACGTACGAACAGGGTTCATGTTCTAGATCAAATACAAAAATAAGTCATTTGCATGAATTAAGACAAAAGATAAGACATCCGATATGTCGACGTGGCGCTGAGACGTTTCATGAACACATTTAGAGTTGCGTACGCAACATAAAGAAAGAAAGAAATGCACTTATGGTGTATGATCCATAGCACCGTCATAACTGTGTTAGAAACAAAGAGCACTTCAAAGACGGAATCTGAACGTATAAATTATGAATGTGTTTATATATCCGTCCTGTGCTTTCGGTGCTGTTCGACTGTTTGGATAGAAGAAAAGAAACATTCACAAACTCTTGAGAGGCTTTGAAGTTCCTTAAGCCATGCCAGTCCAGGAATGGCACACTGTTCTCATAAACTTCGGTTGCGCTTAACCTGTGTCCAATTGCAGCGAGCGATGTTCCACTGTCTCGTGCTCTCGCTGCGTCCTCCTGCTAACGGGGAGCTAACGTCCCCGCCGCCGCATCGCTACGTCAACGACGGGCGGAGGAGCCGTCAGTTTGTTCATTATGAAAGAAATACAAGTTTAAAAAAGTACAGCAGGAATGTACATCCACAGGTAAACACTGGTCCACTAAACACACATGATCAAAGTTCAGATGCCCTGAGGTGCACTCTGAGTGCCATCAAGTCTTTGGGTCTTTGCATTGTCATACAATCGTGTCTGCCCTGAGGCATCATGGGTGATTTGTGCCTTTGCTGATGTGTAAATAATATGTATCTCCCTGATATTGATACTCCATCAGCTCGTCATCGTGATATGAACTACAGTGTGTCGGCGCTTTAAAGACGCACTCCATCAAAGACTGAGAGTCTTTTATGTGCAGGAGCTCAGGCAGTAACTGCAGCCATGAGAGAGAAGACAACGTGTGGATCACAGAGATATGAAACATATGTCTCTCAGGCTTCACGTAGCTTCACTCTCACTGGACCTGAGGCAAATAAAACTAAAGAAAATCGGCTGACATTTGCAGAAATGTGTGCCGAAGGTCAAATGAATGAATATTCATATATCATGTAAAAACCCCAACAAACAGGAAGCGTGATCGTCAACATGGCCGACGTGGCTCGTCTCCTCCGTCCCTCCATTGTCACGTTCAGACACATGACATCATCACAGCGGGACAGCGCTCCTCTGAGTGATTGACCTGCGACCTACGACCCTGCCTTCAAGGTCACAGCAGCTGGAGGAGTCCTTCACCAGGGGAGGGTTGGGGTCTGCGCTGTGCTTCGGTGTGTGTTGCTACGCCTGTCGGCAGCTCTCTGGCTTCATGAACCGGCCTCGCTGTCTTTCCTTTGAACTGTCCTCGGGTCGCTGGCAGGGAAAGCCTGCCGAGGCGTCATGGGAGTGTGAGTTTGTCCCAGGTGAGCGCTGGACCAGAGGGGTCAGGTTGGATCCAGTGGTTGGCCTGAGGAGGACATCTGCTTCCAGTGACGTCCTCCTGCTAGCTGTGTGCGCCGCTTCCAGAGAGACGTGGTTGAGGCAGCTGGCAGGAGACTCTTCCCTCAGAGAGAGTCTCCTTTCCCTGTCGGCCTCCTTCATGAACGAGAGAAGCAGAAAGAGGTTATGATGCTTTAAGTCGAGTGCTGTCGCCATCGCGATGCATTACACGTGAGACGGGTCCCTACTTGTCGGAGGCCGGCGCTCCCATGGACAGCGAGGCGATGGCGCTCACGGCCTCGCTGTCCGAGTCTCGCCTCAGCCGCCGTCTCTGCGCCTGCAGGTAGGACAGATCCACGCCGGCGGCCGAGTCCTTCACGCTGCGCCAGTACTCACCTGCAGGGCGGCGAGGACGAGGAGGAGGAAGAGCAGGATTAGTGACCTCATCTTGGTATTCTGCTGTTGTTTTCACTCACGGTTGCTCGAGGTGAAGCGCCTGCACGGCATTATTTAAGAGCAGCGCTTGGTGTTTGATCTGCACGTCACATAAACAGCCCCGGGTCTCAATATGCATGTTGATGATTCAGAATGTAAACTCAGATCCTCTCTGTTCTCCCTGCAGTCCTGCGACACACAGGGAAGTCAATGTGTTGGTCTTCTAGCGTGTGTGTGTTCTGGTCCCGCCTGTATTTCACCCCGGGCCCAAATTATGGGCTTAACATTCTTGTGGCTTTGCAAATATTTTTAATTAATCTAATTTGGTTGGGATAACATTTGTGTGCAATCAGGAGGGGATGTTATGGAGGTCGTGTGCCAGAGAAGTGTTTGAAGATAATTGGAGCCAGGGCGGCCGTGTGTGTGTGTGTGTGTGTGTGTGTGTGTGTGTGTGTGTGTGTGTGTGTGTGTGTGTGTGTGTGTGTGTGTGTGGGAGACAGGGATGTGAAGGAGGAGAGGTGACCAGAGAGCAGGAGATAAAGGAGGAGGTGCTAAGTGGAGAAATAAAGAAACAAGATACTGAACAGTGAGTAGGAATAAAAACTACATTATTGTATTATTGTTTTAATTGTAACTGATGAAACTGATGATCATTAAACCAGAAAAAGTGGATTAATAAAATCCTCCATAACTTGACAAATTCCTAAATTACAATAAAAGAAATAACGTAAATGTTTTTAATGGAAAATAAAACAATAGCGGTATAAATAAAGTTTATTGTTTCCAAAACACACACCTGGTCTGTGGCCTCGTCGAGCTCTTTATTTTAGACTTTATTATGAAAATCTTCAAGTGCTGTATGATTATTATCAGAATAAAAACAGACGTATTTCTGTCTCTTCTTCAACTTACAGGTTCAACACTAAGCAGCAATAACAAGTTGGCCAATACAAATACCTTGGAAGTCTGTTTATTCATTTCAATATGTGGATGAGATATATATAATATGTAATATTTAATATGTAGCTCTCACATTGATGCGGCTTGTTGGGCTTTAGAGGGTCGATAATAACTGAGACAGAAAATGGAGGCGAGAGTGAAGGAGAACTTAGAGGAAGACTGGAAACAGACTATTAAGTAAAACAATATTGTTTCTACGTTTCCAAACTAGAAGAACAACTAGAGGAATAAAGGAGCAGCACCAAGGAGCTAAATACATTCAATTCATCCATTTTATAAAGAGTATTTTCACGTTTGAATATTGAACGGTGAGGAGCGATGCAGTGAGCTGCTGCTGCAGTAATTAATTATTAATTAACCGTAATATAGACTAAATAATCATTTCTGTTCTGTTCCTCCTACCTGAAGCTCATTGATGTCCTTAAAGGGCCAGTGTGTAACATGTTGGGGATCTCCTAGCAGATATAGATTATAATATGCACACCTATGTTTTCAGTAGTGTACAATCACCTGCATGGTTGTGTGTTTAGAACGTCTGGTCTGCTCAGAGCTCGTTTACTGAAGACGGGACTTTACTGCCTGCGCCATCTGCACGTTACATGTTTATATTTATATATATATTTATATAAATATATATATATACATATATATGTATATATATATGTATATATATATATATACATATATATATTGCATCCACCGCCCAGCACCCAGCTCAGCGCATTAGACTACCTGGAAACATGCAGGACTATGGACACGTTTGTTCATTTTTTTTTTAATACAATTGTTTTGCTCTATCGTCCAATGTGTGTGTTAACATGCGGCCGATTTCTTTGTGGGTCATTCAGGGTCAGTCCTCACCTTGGACCTGCAGCACCGTCTGCAGCGACCGGACCGCGTTGTCACAGGGCCTCTGGTCCAGCACGGCCTGGGACAGCGGCTCCACCTGGGACGGGACACACGGGGATGAGAGGGTGCACCGCCTGCAGCTCTACAGGAACACACACGCGTCCTGCACACGCACACAGCTCACCTCCATGCCCAGCAAGGCGCTCACGCAGGCTTCAGAGGCATCACAGATGGCCTTGAGGTCGTGCCCCCCCTCCAGAGCCAGGACCACCCGGCCCCCGGCCAGGGACATCAGCTGACGGGTCAAGAAGCCGAAACCTGGGAGAGGAGCACACCAACAAACAGGTGTGTGATGGAGGTTAACCCTTCACAGCCTGTTTTCAGTGCTGGAAAGTTCATTGTAACTTGTGTGGTTGGGTTGGATTTAGCTCCTCCCACTCTGGTTGTAAAAAGGCCAAATTGTTGAACTTCCAAACGTCAGTCCACAAAGTCGTCGTCACGGTGACCGCAGCAGCTCTTACATGTTGGAACCACACCGCGTGCTAGCGCTGATTCATACCCACGTAAGGGTGTGTGGAGGGTGTGTGTGGAGGGTGTGTGTGGAGGGTGTGTGTGGAGGGTGTGTGTGGAGGGTGTGTTATGAAGGGTGTGTGTGGAGGGTGTGTGTGGAGGGTGTGTTATGGAAGGTGTGTGTGGGCCGGTTGAGGCTTACACTTGGCTGTGACCTTGTAGCCTCCCAGTGATGACAAATGTCCTTCCACCGCATCAAAGCCAGCGGACACCAGCACCACGTCGGGGGAGAACTGGTGGGCGATGGGCATCACCACGGCTCTGAGGAGGAGAGGAACACGTGACCACGGCTCTGAGGAGGAGAGGAACACGTGACCACGGCTCTGAGGAGAGGAACACGTGACCACGGCTCTGAGGAGAGGAACACGTGACCACGGCTCTGAGGAGGAGAGGAACAAGGTGCTGCTGCACTGGACCCCTGCGGCCGCACAGAATTTGATTTGAATCATATTTTCAACAGGTGTTTATAGTTTGTGAAAAAATAAGAACTTGGAACAGTGTATACAATATAATAATGTGAGAGGGGATTGATGTAACATCGTAGAATGAATACGATTAGTTTTTGTAATAAACTGAATATTAAGTTGCTTGTAAAGTAAAGAACCAACAACATAAAACAGTCCAGGTGATTGATTTGCGACTGAAACGCTTTACAGCAAAATACTTTTTTTCCCCTGGATTGTTAACGGCAAACATTTACGTCGTTGTAAACTCCATCCATTTGAATTGATGAAAGATAAATTATCAAAGGCCGCGTTCCAAGCGCTTGATCTCTGTTCTCCATCCACCGCTGGGACGGGGCCAGCGATGGAGGCGGGGCCACGGCCAGGTGTGAACGTGTGCAACTGTTTACATGTGGAGAGAAGCACGAGCCCTGCAGAGCGTTACCAGACACGTCCAGAGGCAGAGCGATGCAGGCAGGCGGAGAACAACGTGTCTGTGGAGCGACAGAACGAGACCATCCATGTGGACTGAGACCCTGACATGTGGACTGAGACCCTGGCATGTGGACTGAGACCCTGGCATGTGGACTGAGACCCTGGCATGTGGACTGAGACCCTGGCATGTGGACTGAGACCCTGGCATGTGGACTGAGACTGGACTGAGACCCTGACATGTGGACTGAGACCCTGACATGTGGACTGAGACTGGACTGAGACCCTGACATGTGGACTGAGACCCTGGCATGTGGACTGAGACCCTGACATGTGGACTGAGACCCTGACATGTGGACTGAGACCCTGGCATGTGGACTGAGACCCTGACATGTGGACTGAGACCCTGACATGTGGACTGAGACCCTGACATGTGGACTGAGACCCTGACATGTGGACTGAGACCCTGACATGTGGACTGAGACTGGACTGAGACCCTGACATGTGGACTGAGACCCTGACATGTGGACTGAGACCCTGGCTTGTGGACCCAGACGCCCACAGACTGTACCTCTGCTCAGGAGACGCTTCCCTCGCCTCCATGCTCTCCTCCTCACTTCCTCTCGTCTCCCGCTGCCAGTTATTTAGCAAGACCGTAAGGCCCATGCCGCGTTTGATTCTCCCTCCCTCTCTCTCTCTCTCTCTCTCTCCCTCTCTCTCTCTCTCCCTCTCTCCCTCCCTCTCTCTCTCTCCCTCTCTCTCCCTCTCTCTCAGCGGCAGTTCAAAGGCGTTTGTGTGCGTCTGGTTCTTATTAGGAGCTCGTTCCTCTTCTCACGTCACTGACAGCCAGCCATCTGGGATCCATTGGGCCTAATTACGCCGCCTTTGGATTCCCTAACAATGCACCCCCCACTTCTTCTCCTCTGCTCTCCTCTCTTTCATAGTTTGTCATTCGTCAGTAGCCACCTAGAAATGCACACATACATGCTTTTCACGGGCCAATATACAGACATGCTCATGCTTTAAAAGTGGATGTTAGGCCCGTGTGCGGTGCTACCGGTGATTAAAGCGACCTTAAATCCTGAGAGATCCTCCACACACACACTCACTACATCTCAACTGAGCTTTCTCCTGATTGGACCACAGAGACGCACACAGCACCAGTCCGCTCAGTCTGGAACGTCCCGTCGTCTGAGTCCTGTACTCAAATTGAATCATGAAATGGGCACGAGACGAGATACTTAATTGCATAAACATGAAATCACGATGCATTAAATTGTGTCTGCATAGCGAGTTATGCATTTATTTTAATCCTCACAATGTGGCAAACAAAGCCGACTGAAAGTCCTCAGTTCTGTTTCATGCATTTTGCTTCTTTAGCATCTGGACGACCTCGTTGCAGCTTTAAAAGTCCCAACGACATCGTTACTCGCATCGTGGGAGGAGGCGCCTTCACCAGATAGTTGACGTGACAACGGTCCATCCGCTCCAGGGATGCTTCAGAGCGCTGGACCACCAGGACACAGAGCCTCTCTGGTAACACACAGCTACAGTACTATGTGTGGTTAGCGGAGGAAGTGCTACACATGAAAACACTTCCATTTCCCAAACTGAATGAAAAATACCAAAAGCCAGACGCCTGCTCAGGAAGAGCCCAGTTGTTTCTTAATTAGCATCCAGAGCTCCAGTAAACTCTGGACTTAGTGTTTCCGAGCTTTCCTTTTGCGTCTATTGATTTTTCCCAGTATGGCTCAGCTCGTTAGCATCTGTCCTTTGACGAGGGCCACCCACTGAGCCTGCTGCCTGCAGAGCCGCTCGCTCCGTACCAGACTGCAGCCTGCTCATCAGGAACAAACAGCTCGAATGAAAAGAAAACGCCGGTGAGTTTCACCAACACGGAGCTTTGTTTCAGCAGAAGGAAGCTGCGGCTCATATCACCATGATGACCGCCCAACACCTTCGTGAAGATGTCAGGAACCAGATATGAAACCTGCTTGAGGAACTGCAGCTGGTCCATCACAGTGAAGGAGAGCCACCATGACAGAACCTCCAGGTGTTGCGTTCAGTGGCTTCAACCACGGCCAGGAAGTAGTGACACCAAACACTACAAACTATTATAATCCTTTTGTATTGTGTTTTTATTCTGATGCAACTCCCCTCAACAGTGAGATGAACTGAAGTTGTAAACTATATATATTTCATTTGTGGTAAACGGGCGTGAACAGACAGCAGTGTGGCGGTGACTCTTTACCTGAAGGCAGCCAGGTACTCTGCATCGCCCATGGGAGGGTTCAAACCACCGGTCCATCCCACGTTAACATTGAAGCCCTCGCCTGCACCGGCACCCACCTGGATGGAGAGAGAGAGAGACAGAGAGAGAGAGAGAGAGAGAGAGAGAGAGAGAGTTAATGAGTCCCAGTGAAAGTTGAGAAACGGCCGATGACAGATTTGTGTTAAACGTTCATAAAAGAGCGTCTGCACCCAAAGCCTGCGTTCACGATGGAGGAGGAGAGGCTGCACAGGGAGCGGTCAGGATCACATGAGGATCACATGAGGATCACATGAGGATCACATGAGGATCACATGAGGGACGGACGGCTGTTCATTCAACGCGCCGCCATTTTGATTTTGATACAATTTGTGAAATGAGCATATAAATCAAGCCGAGCCACAAACTCAGCTTCACCCGCTCAGGATTCCCAAGATTCAAGTTAAAGGTATAATCTCGTAAAATGTTCAATTTATATACTGGAAATATATTACTGTATAACTGGAAGGAGTCTATATGCAGTTGTCTGGATATAGACATTGAGTAGGTTTGTCAAACAAACAGCGTAGACGACACAACTCATTATATTGTCTGGTGGGCTGTAAATGATTTTAGGGGATATTATATTTACTGTATTAAGATTGACGGGTGCTTCCAAAATGCCAGGCAGGGTTGACCTCACATATTTGGGGCAAAGAGGGAGCTGAGGCCCGGGTCTTGGAACGGAGTTGAAAGACTCCTGCCGTTCTCTTTGTAGTCCTCTAGCAGCCATTTAGCTGCTGGCAGAGCCGCTATCAGTCAGTGTGTCAGAGTGAGGGCAGGAGGGAGAGGAGATTGACATGCTCTTGGCAGCAAGGCGTGGTAATTTCCTTTGTGTGTGCGTGTGTGTGTGTGTGCGTGTGTGTGTGTGTGTGTGTGTGTGTGTATGGGTGTGAGAGGATGTTTGAAAGAATGCTGATGAGCATCACAGAGCGTCTGTCTCCATTCTTCTCTCAGTGGACGGGATGTTCACAGGGAAAACTAAAAACACATGAGGCCTCCTGTCCTTTGCCAACTGGTAATGTACCCATATGCATGCACACACACACACACACACACACACACACACACACACACACACACACACACACACACACACACACACACACACACACACACACACACACACACACGATTCCTGCTCTTGCTCCAAGTCTCTTTCTCTCTTTCATGTTCCCAGAGTTGCTGGACTGGATTAGGCCGTCGCTGGTCTTCTGTGTGGTACTAGCGCTCTGTGTTTTGGCTATGACATCACACCCTTACCCCATGGGGTGTTATATACCTACACGGGGGACAGCGAGACTCCAGAGGTTCACCACACAACTCAGCAGAGGGGGAGGGGCCACTCAAGGCAAAGCCACATCCAAGCCAGCCGAGCGCTTCATGCACGTCCCTCATCGGGGGACTTTATGGGAAAACATTGACTATTTTATGCTCATTATTGTGGGGGAGGCTGGAGAGTAAGCGGAGCACTGAATGGGCTGCGAATGCCACCGTGGGTTGGGGTCAGTTCCTCTGACTGGGGATAGTCATCACACTTGGTTTTTTGGTAAGACCGCAGGCAGAACTCATAGCATCTCCATTTCCTGTATGCAAACATTAGCATGCAGTTCCATTGTACACATCCTGTTGTGAACGTCTTACATCCAAAGCCCTGAAGTGTCTTGAATAAACGACGTCCTGGGAAAGAAACCTACAGCAGATACACACCGTCTCACAGAGACTTCATGGAGGAAACCCATCAAACAAGCTAATAGCAGCTATGCACGTTGAGCTGGAGAAGCTCTGAAGCATCACAGATCATCTAAATGAGTCTCAGGTTAGACTCTGAGTCCAGATGTGTGTTGAAGGAGCTCGTATTAATAGAAGCATAATCCTGACAGCACCAACTGGAGGAGAGGTTGTTCTTGTGCAGAGTAAACTCTCTGATAGTTGAGTCTTTAATTCATGCATATTATTATGAAGGGATTTATTGTTACACAAGCTTCAGCTCCCTAAAGTGCCACTGGAATCACATGATTACATAGCACGTCTACGCCCACATATCTATCTTCACATGGTGGTATTATTATGAATGATGTGTTCGATCATGGAGTCAGATCACTTTCTCTGCAGGAGAAGCTGTGTGTAAAAGCTTCTTGTGCGGGGACCGACCTCACAGGGATGTCCGCTCCCGGGAAAGAAGTTCCCCCCGTCGTAGCGGTGCAGAGAGACGTACAGCACGGCGGGGTCGTGGTAGAAGGCCTCCTGGGTGCCGTTCCCGTGGTGGACGTCCTGCACGGCGAGGGCATGACAGGTTAGGAACCGTGATGCATGCACACGTGTTCAAAAACAATCCAAACTATCTCAAAGAGAACTTCGATGCCTATTCGTCTGTTTTTATTCTATTGCAGATTTAATTGTCAATATTCATGCTTCCATTTCTTGCACAAATTCCTTGTGTGTGAAAACATACATGGCAATAAATGGTTCTGATTCTGACATGGAGACCAGAGATAGCAGCGCTTTCATGAAATCAATTACAAATAGAAGTGCTACTGTCGGGGTCTGCTGTGTGTCCGCGATGTGTATATATATATACATATATATATATATATATATATGTATATATATATTTGTGCATGTTCATGTGCTGTCCATGTGGAGGCCAGAGGAGCGGCTCTGGTCTGGATCCTCACCCAGTCCACGATCAGGATCCTGCTGACGTTGAGCTTGAGCTGAAGCTGCTTGGCGGCGATGGCCACAGAGTTGAAGAAGCAGAAGCCGCTGTGGAGCAGACATGTTTTAATCAGGACCTGTAGATCCCCGTCTGGGCCTTAGGAGCCTCGTCCTCTGGGCTGTGAGGGTTGTGACATCACAGCCCTGAGTCACGAGGGAAACTCCTGCCAGGCAAACCTTTACTGCACGTATGAGAGGAGGGACTTTCATTTCACGTTCCACTGCTGACAAACAATAATGGCTTTT
>NC_136593.1:29290788-29318288 GCF_910589615.1 Taurulus bubalis | reverse complement strand
CTCACACATGCAGAGTCCAGAGGGACGGAGTTCGACTGTTCAGGGTTCATATATATATATATATATATATATATATATATATATATATATATATATGGGTTTTACAGTGTTAACAAGTCCTAAATGCACAATGAACAGGATGAGTTGCCAACTCCAGATTCAAGTGTACGATCTGACACCTGATTCCTACGTTAATTTTATAGAGGTTGACCTCCAGAAATGGCAAAATAATAAGAGCAGAGAACATACAGGCCGGAGCAGAGCCTCCACAGGTACAGACGTTACCTAAACCTCTAGTGGTCATGAGTGATGGAATCACTTGTATACAAGTATACACTCCATACGCTGAGTCTGACTCTTTGTACCTTTAGGTTGCTTCTGCTCTCTTTAACATTTGTATACAACCGACAATCACAAAGGATCCCTGTATGTACCATCCAAACAAAGACTCAAGATGAATGTAGAATAAACCTCTAGCATATGTACGACAGCATGCTCACCTTGCACAGGTGTGCGTTCTGCTTGAACCTCTCCGGCCCGCTCTTGTGGTACTGCTGACTCAGCTGCTGGACGTGTGCGTGGCGGCCGGCGTGCAGCCGGCTGTAGGGCGGCGGCTCTGAGCGCGTCCGCTCCAGAGGCCTGTGGCACGGCGAGGCGAGCACGCCTTCCCTCCTGGAGCAGGACAGGTGAGGCGGCTGCTGCTGCAGGATGGAGCTCAGGCCGTGAACTGCAGAGAGGGAGGAGGCAGGGACAGGTGAGAAGAGACAACACAAACAGGGACAGGTGAGAAGAGACAACACAAACAGGGACAGGTGAGAAGAGACAACACAAGCAGGGACAGGTGAGAAGAGACAACACAAGCAGGGACAGGTGAGAAGAGACAACACAAACAGCGACAGGTGAGAAGAGACAACACAAACAGGGACAGGTGAGAAGAGACAACACAAACAGGGACAGGTGAGAAGAGACAACACAAACAGGGACAGGTGATGGAGGTAAACCTGACATAAATGATGAGGAGGAAATGAAAATAGAAATGGAAGTTATACCAGCTGGTATATTGGTGGGATTATAATACTCAAGATCAACTGTTTTTATCTGATGCAGAAACAGAAAGTGAAGCTCAGAGTGAAATACAACACAATAAACTAAAGAATAAACTAAAATACGTGTCATGATAATGTTGTTGTATGTCGTTCCCCAAGTGTCCAGTAGAGGGCACCCTTGTGATATTTATTGGATCATTTTCACTGACAGAAGAAGTTCCTCAGTCTGTATAGAACTGAGGCTGATGGCTGGAGATCCAAACCTAAACCATGTGCAACAAGGGAGGGACAGAGAAACACTTTCTGCATGGATCGCATAACTTCCTGATTATAGGCAACAACATAATAATCCCATAATCTGTGATGTTAAAGTTCCACCAGTTCCTGTGTATCTCATTCTACGGTCAGGAAGCAGGTCAGTGGGTCCTCATTGAAGATGTGACTGCTTTGCATGCAGTCTCTACACATCAACATAGCAGAGGCTCTCTGCTCCTCTGCTCATGAACCACTGCACCGCCCCTCAGTCATGTGACAACGGGCCAGTTCGGCTTTTCCAAGGACACAAAAACAGCTCAAAATTTGCTACCTTTTAAATCTGTTTTGTTTTGTTGCTTTTGTCAGTGAGGAGCATTGGGCCTGTGTTTGACATGCGGTGCATTCCTGTTTTCTTCTACAATAAAACAGACAGACGGGATCCTCCTGACACCAGACGAGGAAGCCCAGACTGCAGCTGAGAGCTCATGGAGGTGACCAGGGACCCGGCTTCAAACAGAAAGGCTTCCCATCCCTCTTCCAGGGTGCCAGCCCATAATAAGGGTTACGTAAGACGCCTTGCATGGCCTCCTAAAAGTCATCTTTCATAGTGACACATATCCTGATGCACAAAGCTCAATTTGATCGACTAAGAGGTCGAAACATCCGGCTGTCCAATGTGCAGACGGCTCAGATCTCAGACTGCAGGTGGCGTGCACACGCCTCTGTTGTTGTGATTTCTACACGCATGTCTTCTGTGGACATGCGTGTTGACTATTTCAGTTTCTGCTCTATGACACATTCACGGTTACACAACTCACGGGAGACGAGCTGGGAATGCAGCAGTCCGGTGTGCGGCTCCAGTATGAGCACCGGCTGCAGGCGCTGGGTCAGGGCGCCGCCGTCCAGAGGCAGGTACACCTGGTGCAGGGCGGGCACCGCCAAGGGCCGGGCCACCCGCAGGTCGGCCTGTGGAGAGAGATGCATGATGGGAGGGAGTGAGGGAAGACCTCTTCACACGTATGATCATAATGTATATATCGTTCATCCCTGTTGTTTTTATATCTTATTTTTTGTCTGTAAATTGCTGCTACTTCGACACCAAATTTCCCCTCGGGGATTAATAAATATTCATTCATTCATTCATGAGCAACATGGAGGCGAGGGCTTCATGGGCTGTTCGAGAGAACCTCTGTCTCTTCAACGAGTGAGTAACGACCACATGACTGATTCACCAGATATGAAGCACCACAGAGGATGAAAGGGAACTGAAAGACTAAACACAGCACACGCTTCTATAAATGCTCTCTATTCTAGACACTCAGTCTTAGAAACACATTCATAGACACACACACACATGTATCCATGAGAAGCTGCTGCTCACCGGAGCAGGAAGTCCAGCGGTGATGTTGGGCATCGCCGAGGTGATGGGAGGAGAGGAGAAGTGAGCCAGAAGCCTCTGGGCCTGAAGGAGCGCCAAGTCATTAGTGCCCAGATTATAGACCATCACATAAACAGAGACTCTAATATTACACAATACACTTCATTTGACTTGTCTTCTCCGTGCCAAATATCAACATTCACTCAAAATGTGGATTATATTGGAACATGTATTGTTAAAAGCTGATGGCCCGACCCCTCAATGCTTAAAGAGATGAGGAGTGATCGAGTAACATGCAGACATCTCCTGTTTAAAGCAGTTAACACCTCAGTAACATGCAAGTGTTCCTGAACCGGACCTGATATAATAATGTATTATAATATGATGTAGATAATATGATATAAACCTCGTGTGCCACTGGGAGCCCGTTGTCCGAGTGCAGGCTGTCGTTGGGTGAGCTGCAGCCGGACGCCGGGGTGCTGCTGCTGGGGGAGGAGTCTGAAACACGGGAGGACCAATCAGAAACACGTTCATGCAGCACCAAACCAATCACACCGTCTGTTGCCTTGTTGCATGTTATCTCAACACACGCGTGTGTTGAGATAACATGCAACAAGGCAACAGACACGCATGGCCTGTCAGTGAAGTGGTGTCTACCCTGAGCGTCTGTCCGGTGCCGGACGGCGGGCGGAGCGCTGATCTTCCTCTGCAGCGGGTTGGGCCTCGTGCTGATGAGCTTCTTCAACTTCCACTTCAGAGAGGGCTCAGAGACTGGAGACACAGACACACAATGCATGAAGAACACACACACACACACACACACACACACACACACACACACACACACACACACACACACACACACACACACACACACACAGATATACACACACACACACACACACACACACACACACACACAGCCATACTTATCCCTGAAATAAATATCTTTGGCTTTTAAACTCACACAACTTAATGATCGTCTACATCTCTGAGGATGAACTCATCATCACATCCCTCCTCAAACATCACATCCTTCCTCACACATCACATCCCTCCTCACACATCACATCCCTCCTCTCACATCACATCCATCCTCACACATCACATCCCTCCTCACACATCACATCCCTCCTCTCACATCACATCCATCCTCACACATCACATCCCTCCTCACACATCACATCCCTCCTCTCACATCACATCCCTCCCTCCTCACACATCACATCCCTCCTCACACATCACATCCCTCCCTCCTCACACATCACATCCATCCTCACACATCACATCCCTCCTCACACATCACATCCCTCCTCTCACATCACATCCCTCCCTCCTCACACATCACATCCATCCTCACACATCACATCCATCCTCACACATCACATCCCTCCTCACACATCACATCCTTCCTCACACATCACATCCCTCCTCACACATCACATCCCTCCCTCCTCACACATCACATCCCTCCCTCCTCACACATCACATCCCTCCTCACACATCACATCCCTCCTCACACATCACATCCCTCCCTCCTCACACATCACATCCCTCCCTCCTCACACATCACATCCATCCTCACACATCACATCCCTCCTCACACATCACATTCATCCTCACACATCACATCCATCCTCACACATCACATCCCTCCTCACACATCACATTCATCCTCACACATCACATCCCTCCTCACACATCACATCCCTCCTCACACATCACATCCCTCCTCACACATCACATCCCTCCTCACACATTACATCCCTCCCTCCTCACACATCACATCCCTCCTCTCACATCACATCACATCCCTCCTCACACATCACATCCCTCCCTCCTCACACATCACATCCCTCCTCACACATCACATCCATCCTCACACATCATATCCATCCTCACACATCACATCCATCCTCACACATCACATCCCTCCTCACACATCACATCCCTCCTCACACATCACATCCCTCCCTCCTCACACATCCCTCCCTCCTCACACATCACATCCATCCTCACACATCACATCCCTCCTCACACATCACATCCCTCCCTCCTCACACATCCCTCCCTCCTCACACATCACATCCATCCTCACACATCACATCCCTCCCTCCTCACACATCACATCCCTCCTCACACATCACATCCCTCCTCACACATCACATCCCTCCCTCCTCACACATCACATCCATCCTCACACATCACATCCCTCCCTCCTCACACATCCCTCCCTCCTCACACATCACATCCCTCCTCACACATCATATCCCTCCTCACACATCACATCCCTCCCTCCTCACACATCACATCCCTCCCTCCTCACACATCACATCCTTCCTCACACATCACATCCCTCCTCACACATCACATCCCTCCTCACACATCACATCCCTCCTCACACATCACATCCCTCCTCACACATCACATCCCTCCTCACACTTCACATCCCTCCTCACACATCACATCCCTCCTCACACATCCCTCCCTCCTCACACTTCACATCCCTCCTCACACATCACATCCCTCCTCACACATCCCTCCCTCCTCACACATCACATCCCTCCTCACACATCACATCCCTCCTCACACATCACATCCCTCCTCACACATCACATCCCTCCTCTCACAGCACATCCCTCCCTCCTCACACATCACATCCATCCTCACACATCACATCCCTCCCTCCTCACACATCACATCCCTCCTCACACATCACATCCCTCCTCACACATCACATCCATCCTCACACATCACATCCCTCCCTCCTCACACATCACATTCATCCTCACACATCACATCCCTCCTCACACATCACATCCCTCCCTCCTCACACATCACATCCATCCTCACACATCACATCCCTCCTCACACATCACATCCCTCCTCACACATCACATCCCTCCCTCCTCACACATCACATCCCTCCTCACACATCCCTCCCTCCTCACACATCACATCCCTCCTCACACATCACATCCCTCCCTCCTCACACATCACATTCATCCTCACACATCACATCCATCCTCACACATCACATCCCTCCTCACACATCACATCCCTCCCTCCTCACACATCACATCCCTCCTCACACATCACATCCCTCCCTCCTCACACATCACATCCATTCTCACACATCACATCCCTCCCTCCTCTCACATCACATCCCTCCTCACACATCACATCCATCCTCACACATCACATCCCTCCTCACACATCACATCCATCCTCACACATCACATCCATCCCTCCTCACACATCACATCCATTCTCACACATCACATCCCTCCCTCCTCTCACATCACATCCCTCCTCACACATCACATCCCTCCCTCCTCACACATCACATCCATTCTCACACATCACATCCCTCCCTCCTCTCACATCACATCCCTCCTCACACATCACATCCCTCCTCACACATCACATCCCTCCCTCCTCACACATCACATCCCTCCTCACACATCACATCCCTCCTCACACATCACATCCATCCTCACACATCACATCCCTCCTCACACATCACATCCCTCCTCACACATCACATCCATTCTCACACATCACATCACATCCATCCTCACACATCACATCCATTCTCACACATCACATCCCTCCCTCCTCTCACATCACATCCCTCCTCACACATCACATCCATTCTCACACATCACATCCCTCCCTCCTCTCACATCACATCCCTCCTCACACATCACATCCATTCTCACACATCACATCACATCCATCCTCACACATCACATCCCTCCCTCCTCACACATCACATCCATTCTCACACATCACATCCCTCCCTCCTCTCACATCACATCCCTCCTCACACATCACATCCCTCCTCACACATCACATCCCTCCCTCCTCACACATCACATCCCTCCTCACACATCACATCCATCCTCACACATCACATCCCTCCTCACACATCACATCCCTCCTCACACATCACATCCATCCTCACACATCACATCCCTCCTCACACATCACATACCTCCTCTCACATCACATCCCTCCAACCTCACACATCACATCCCTCCTCACACATCACATCCCTCCTCACACATCACATCCCTCCTCACACATCACATACCTCCTCTCACATCACATCCCTCCAACCTCACACATCACATCCCTCCTCACACATCACATCCCTCCTCACACATCACATCCCTCCTCACACATCACATCCATCCTCACACATCACATCCCTCCCTCCTCACACATCACATCCCTCCTCACACATCTCATCCCTCCTCACACATCACATCCCTCCTCACACATCACATCCCTCCTCACACATCACCTCCCTCTTCACACATCCCTCCCTCCTCACACATCACATCCTTCCTCACACATCACATCCCTCCTCACACATCACATCCCTCCTCACACATCACATCCCTCCCTCCTCACACATCACATCCCTCCTCACACATAACATCCCTCCTCTCACAGCACATCCCTCCCTCCTCACACATCACATCCCTCCTCACACATCACATCCTTCCTCACACATCACATCCCTCCTCACACATCACATCCCTCCTCACACATCACATCCTTCCTCACACATCACATCCATCCTCACACATCACATCCCTCTTCACACATCACATCCCTCCCTCCTCTCACATCACATCCCTCCTCACACATCACATCCATCCTCACACATCACATCCCTCCCTCCTCACACATCACATCCCTCCTCACACATCTCATCCCTCCTCACACATCACATCCCTCCCTCCTCACACATCACATCCCTCCCTCCTCACACATCACATCCCTCCTCACACATCTCATCCCTCCTCACACATCACATCCCTCCCTCCTCACACATCACATCCCTCCTCACACATCTCATCCCTCCTCACACATCACATCCCTCCCTCCTCACACATCACATCCCTCCTCACACATCACATCCCTCCTCACACATCTCATCCCTCCTCACACATCACATCCCTCCCTCCTCACACATCACATCCCTCCAACCTCAAACATCTCATCCCTCCTCACACATCACATCCCTCCTCACACATCACATCCCTCCTCACACATCACATCCATCCTCACATATCACATCCCTCCTCACACATCACATCCCTCCTCACACATCACATCCCTCCTCACACATCACATCCCTCCCTCCTCACACATCACATCCCTCCTCACACATCACATCCATCCTCACACATCACATCCCTCCAACCTCACACATCACATCCCTCCTCACACATCACATCCATCCTCACACATCACATCCCTCCTCACACATCTCATCCCTCCTCACACATCACATCCCTCCTCACAGATCACATCCCTCCTCACACATCACATCCCTCCTCACACATCACATCCCTCCTCACACATCACATCCCTCCTCACACATCTCATCCCTCCTCACACATCACATCCCTCCTCACAGATCACATCCCTCCTCACACATCACATCCATCCTCACACATCACATCCCTCCTTCCTCACACATCACATCCCTCCGGCTCCAAGGAGCCCGACCAACAGCATCAAACAGAGGAGCAGAGCAGATAAAAGCAGCTTTGTGCTGTTGCTCTCTCTCTCTCTCTCTCTCTCTCTCTCTCTCTACCCCTCTGTCTCTCTCTCTCTCTCTACCCCTCTGTCTCTCTCTCTCTCTCTCTCTGTCTCTCTCTCTCTCTCTCTCTCTCTACCCCTCTGTCTCTCTCTCTCTCTCTCTCTCTCTCTCTCTGCAGGCCGGGAGCTGAAGGAGTCTCCTTCGTCTCACTGGAAGGACACCTGTTCATTCTCTCCCTCCCTTTCTCATTCTCTGGTCCACATATGTAATGTAATGATCTCACTGACCTCATCACACACACACACACACACACACACACACACACACAGCTCACCTGTCCGGCGCAGGGCCAGGTCTTTACGTTGGTCTCCGGCAGAATGCTGAGATGTTGGAGACGTGCCAGGAACCGGGAGCCTGCAGGTCGCCAAAGGAAAAGAGGACAGGCAGCTGTTATAAATGGTTCTTTTACTTTCCTTGACACCAAGCGAGAGGTTGTCCTGACAGAGTCGCTCCTCCCTGAGAGCTCACTGACGCCTCTCACCTGTACGCTGCAGCCGGGCCGCTGTGGGTTGCAGTGAGCCGGTCGTGGGCCGGCTGGCTCTTCATGATGATGTGTTCCCGAAGCTTCTGCCTCACCAGAGGACTGGCGACCGCACCTAGGGGTCAACAGAGCCACGGCATCAGGACTGAGGCCTCCAGCCAGTCTTCACACGGTACTGTCTACACTGGAGACTTCTGATCAGGCTCCAGCTTATGTGTCACCTCTTCATTTCCTCTGTACACTAGAACACTGTTTGTCTGCTTTTGGTTGATATGAGCACATTTCTGATTCACATGTCTTTGAAATGCACATCACAGCCGTGTAGGAAGTCCCCTCCTCTTCACCGTGTGACTCATGAAGAGCTCTCAGTCTTTCAGGGAACCGACGACGCATGATACTCACTCTGCTCATTTTTACTCTTCCGTATCAGCTGATGGAGCTCTTCTCTTTTCTCCTGCTCCATCTCTCTTTGCCTCTGTTCAACGTTAAACTGGGAAGAAGAAAAGAAGCAACATCAACACGGACCAGTCTGTGCCAGTGGGATTTAAAACCTAAATATGCCTTCATGTTCCACTAAATATAAAAGCACCGCTCGGATCAGACTCTAATAATCGACAGGAAGTTGACCTGCTGCTTCCTCTTCCCTAATGATTATTATTACAAGCTTCACCTCTACTGGGTTGTCCATACCTGTAAGTGCTGCTGGGAAAACTGGGAGCAAGGCTGAGAGGTCAGGGGTCCAAGGAAGAAGGGAGGCCGGGGGACCAGCATGGCCGCATGGAGGGCTGGATGCAACGACCTCTGGGTCACGCTGAGGTCCATGGGCTGCTCCCCATGTGTGAGCACTGAACCCCGATGGCTGAAGATCACGTCCACTGAGGAGAGAGAGGGAGACGATCACACACCCATTGGTGTCGCTGCACATGGGAGTCCATGTGGGAGGATGTTACTCTCATATCCTGTGACAGTTTGACTATTAAAGACACATCACCAGTAAGATTAAGAGTAACACGAGTAGTACAGATATAGACGTGATAACACAAAGCATTTAGAAAAACAAGAACAATGTGAGTGCCGTGCACAGTGTGTGTGCTTTGCATAAACACCACCAGAGTGCACTCAGTTTATTTGGCGTAAGCAGATGCCCAGATGTGAACTCTGCACATTCACCAGTCATATTTCATTTCATTCAAGTCTTCCTGCCTCGAGTCAACTGGCCATTGTCCAGCGCTGCATTCAGGAAAGCTCAGAGGCTGCGTGTGCGTTTGGGTTTGAGGGGCACAAAAGAAAGAAAGCATGACGGAAACCGGGTGGGCGGCGGGATTAGAACATTGTGTGGTCAAGGCATGTGGGTCAGGTACATCAATCTGTCATCTCCCTTAATGTTTTACTCAAATGAAAGACATAAACATCTAAGTTTAGAAACAATTGAAGCGAGCGTTGGCGTCCTAATGAAAGACAGATGTGGTTTTATCGGTGCAGAAAGGATTTGATCCATTGATGCGATCCAAAGGCCTCTGGAAGTGAAACCAGCTCACGTTGAACACACGGCCCACATAACAACAAGACAACAACACGCCAGCTCTCAATAACGTGATGTGTTGTTCACGCGTCAATGCGACTGAAACCTGAAACCGATCACCATGAGGAGCGTTTGGGTGGCGATGCAGAAGCTTCACCAGAGACGGTAGTTGTAGGAGGAGTCGGTAAAATAACACGCATTTCCGTAGTTTCACTTCAATTCCTTTTATTGTAACAGAAAAATAAATAAAAACTCCTCTTGAACAGAAAAAACCTGCTTTGTCTCTAAATGCGTTTCAAAAGGTCGATATCTCAAAGCGTTCTCATAATGCGGTCTTCATGCGGTTAAAAATAGGTTCCCCTTCCGCTCTCTAAACAAACACACACCTGGCTGCACGTCTATATAACGTTGACGCCCCCCGACATCATTGCGTAATCAAAACATAACGAATCAAACACACAGGTAAAACACAAATCATGTAATGGCTTCTACATTGTTATAATACAGGTAGATCAAATCAAGCATTCTGATTGGTTGAGAGTGAGTCATGGGGTGTACTTTATTCAGCCATAAAGTACTGTGAAGCCTGTTTACATTTAGAGCGTTCCATATCCCTTAAAAATAACAGGTAGATTTAAATTGCGCGACCGTTAGTTGTCATTTCAAGCTTGACAGTTAAAACATGTTGGAGTAAACTTTGATATTGTAACGTCCGCAGTAACGACTCAGACGTTGGTTTCCTTAACTTGCAGGTGTATTGCTTGAGTGTTCACAGTATTGCAACGGGGCTCTTCGCTAACAGTAACGTTAGCTCAAACGGAGCAGCTAACAAGCTCACGTAGCATCCCCCACACTAGCATAACGAACGACAACACATACGTCACTTCCTCCCTAAAATGAGATGAGGAATGAAAAGGGTTGCATCACAAAATCATGATCATTTCCAGTGAGAGATAATTACGTCGGTAATTTCCCGACGCGAGGCAAGTTCTCTAAACATCATGGAGGAGAAACATGGCGGAGAAAAGACGGACAGAAGCAGCGAGAGCACTTCTTTACATCGGTGGCTGAGCGTCATCCTCCACCCTGCTTTCAACCGGCCAGGCAGTCAGTTTTATAGTCCCGTATGTGTATGGCAAAATGCAATACACAACATTTGGTGGCTTCAACTATTTTGTGCTGAAAGGGAGCTAACTATTACTATTTATAAAGTCGCAGGTACCCGTATTATAAAAGCAATAAGGTACTCAAGGCAGTACTGTGTCTACAATAATGTACAGTTCAAGGGTTTAACAACACCCTTGAACTGTACATTATTGTAGACACAGTACTGCCTTGAGTACCTTATTGCTTAAGTAAAGAGCTGCCGCCCCTCTGCTGCAGGGCAGAAGCACATGGAAACCTACTGAAGGTATGATGCAACACACAGTATGGCTTCACATTACTCACATCATTCCCGGCTGAGTTACGGCGCTGTGACACAACACCTCGTACATCAGCTCATAAAAGCATAATGATTCACTTGTTATGCTGGATTTAAATATGTAATATGACTTTGACCTGCAGGAGCCTCACACTTTGACCCCAAAGACTCAGAGAGAATCCTCAAGTCCAGAATAAGAAGAAGAATGCTGTTGCAATGCTCAACTCTGGAGGTGATGACGGCGTGGACCAGGGTTTCAGCAGCAGACGAGGAGAGAGATGCAACGCTTTTTAATGAAAGAAGGCAGTTCTGGTGATTTGTTTGCTGCATGTCAAACATGACAACAACCTCCTGTAGTGCTGCTTGATAACTACATACTAACTTCATCACAGCAACACTGTCTGTTTGTGAACGGCGTCTCATGTATTGTGTGTGACACGGAAACACAGACCAGCTTCCTGTAAAGCCGTGTCTGGAATCCTACCTGGCCAGGTAACTCAAGACGCCCGACACGTGACACTGAATATATGTATATATATATATATATATATATATATATATATATATATATACATATATATATATAGTATATAGTAGTATAATAAGCTGCTGGAGTGTAAACAGCTCATAATTAATCTCTCATATCTGTTTTCATATCTCCTTCAAACAACATTAACTCATCATGATAAATATCTAATGTATCTTCCACCAAAGCGCCTGAAGGCATCACCATGTAACTGACTGAACATAAACAGATAGATGACGTCGTCAGTAAAGCTTTACTCTCACCGTGATGGTTAACGTTAAACCTCCAGTAGATCCGCGCCTTAAAGTCCCAGAGACTCACGGCCGACGCTGACTTCCTCGTATTTTTAAATGTATTGTTCTGCAGTTTCAAAGCAAAGGTTATGAACCGATACTGAAGCTGTGACTCCCAGTGAAACATAAAGCGGCTCAGTCACGCATGATGTGTTCAAAGAGCCAGATCCTCACGGTCTCTGACGGGTTCATGAGGCTGATCACTTCCCAACCGTTATTAGTTGTTTCAACATTACAGAGAAGTAATGCGGTGGTGGAGGTATTTATAGCAAGCATTGCTTTCCATGGTCTGCTATCGTGGTGCTCTAACAATGCAGGATACATATTTTAAAACTAAAAAGAAATGTTATTTATAAGATAAAATATTTAAAAAGGAAGGAGAAGTGCATGAGATAAGATCTGTGTGTCTCTCGTTTGAGCGCCGTGCTGCTAAAAATACACACGAGAGAAACTTCTGGTTTCTGTAATAGCATATTGGTTTCACAACCATCATCCTCTTTCTGTGCCTTCTGCAGCACAACACACACACACACACACACACACACACACACACACACACACACACACACACACACACACACACACACACACACACAGAACCAGTGACTTCCTGTTTCTAAAGTTAGTCTGCACCATTACATCCTCTCGGTTCATTTAGACGAGCAGAAGCTGCTATTTGAGTTGAGCGCTCCAGTGGTTCACTCCTGCAGCTGGAGAGTCACAGATGTCCTGCAGCAGTGTTTAAATCCCACTGAGGCCCACATGTGTGTGTTTACTGTGGAGGGAACTGCTCTGTGCTGTGCAGTCAGGTTCAGAGCCACTGTGTGTGTGTGTGTGTGTGTGTGTGTGTGTGTGTGTGTGTGTGTGTGTGTGTGTGTGTGTGTGTGTGTCAAAGTCAAAGTCAGTTTTATTGTCAATTTTGTGCAATGTGCAAACATGCAGAAGATCGAAAGTATGTTTCTCTTCTGTCCAACATATAGAGAATTGTGCAATAGTAATAATAATAATAATAATAATAATAATAATAAAGTGCAAAAAACTGTTTAAAAGTTAAAAAAACAACATATAACATATAGACAACATAAATTAGGAACTATTAAGACTGTGAAGGACTATAAATAAATGACTGTGACTCCTTAGCAGCATCCAGACATGTGAGTCTAGAGAAGAGGACGGAGTGGGACGGTGGGGAGAGAGTTCAGCTTCCTGACAGCCTGGTGGATGAAGCTGTTGGACAGCCTGGTGGATGAAGCTGTTGGACAGCCTGGTGGATGAAGCTGTTGGACAGCCTGGTGGATGAAGCTGTTGGACAGCCTGGTGGCGCGAGCTCGGAGGCTCCGGTATCTCCTACCAGAGGGCAGGAGGCTGAAGAGACCGTGTGAGGGGCGGCAGGGGTCGCTCACAATCAAGGTCACCTTGCGGGTGAGGCGGGTGTCGTATACACTCACCTAAAGGATTATTAGGAACACCAAACTAAAACTGTGTTTGACCCCCTTTCGCCTTCAGAACTGCCTTAATTCTACGTGGCATTGATTCAACGAGGTGCTGAAAGCATTCTTTAGAAATGTTGGCCCATATTGATAGGACAGCATCTTGCAGTTGATGGAGATTTGTGGGATGCACATCCAGGGCACGAAGCTCCCGTTCCACCACATCCCAAAGATGCTCTATTGGGTTGAGATCTGGTGACTGTGGGGCCATTTTAGTACAGTGAACTCATTGTCATGTTCAAGAAACCAATTAGAAATGATTGGAGCTTTGTGACATGGTGCATTATCCTGCTGGAAGTAGCCATCAGAGGATGGTACATGGTGGCCATAAAGGGATGGACATGGTCAGAAACAATGCTCAGGTAGGCCGTGGCATTTAAACCATGCCCAATTGGCACTAAGGGGCCTAAAGTGTGCCAAGAAAACATCCCCACACCATTACACCACCACCAGCCTGCACAGTGGTAACAAGGCATGATGGATCCATGTTCTCATTCTGTTTACGCCAAATTCTGACTCTACCATCTGAATGTCTCAACAGAAATCAAGACTCATCAGACCAGGCAACATTTTTCCAGTCTTCAACTGTCCAATTTTGGTGAGCTCTTGCAAATTGTAGCCTCTTGTTCGTATTTGTAGTGGAGATGAGTGGTACCCGGTGGGGTCTTCTGCTGTTGGAGCCCATCCGCCTCAAGGTTGTGCGTGTTGTGGCTTCACAAATGCTTTGCTGCATACCTCGGTTGTAACGAGTGGTTATTTCAGTCAAAGTTGCTCTTCTATCAGCTTGAATCAGTCGGCCCATTCTCCTCTGACCTCTAGCATCAAAAAGGCATTTTCGCCTACAGGACTGCCGCATACTGGATGTTTTTCCCTTTTCACACCATTCTTTGTAAACCCTAGAAATGGTTGTGTGTGAAAATCCAAGTAACTGAGCAGATTGTGAAATACTCAGACCGGCCCGTCTGGCACCAACAACCATGCCAAGCTCAAAATTGCTTAAATCACCTTTCTTTCCCATTCTGACAGTCTTGTTTAGCTTTCCTGATGCCGTGGGACAGGTTGGCTCTCGCTCTTCTCAGGTCCGTTTTGTCCCCAGCTCTGAAAGCCTTGTTTCTGGCCCTCAGCAGCCGATGGACTTCCCCTGTCAGCCACGGCTTCTGGTTAGCCCGAGTGGTGATGGTCTTTACGTGGGTCACATCATCAATGCACACTGAAGCAGGCTGCAGCTTTATGGCTGCTGGACTCTCAACAAAGCAGAAAGAGCAGGAGGTCAGAGACACAAAGTAGCCACACACACACACACACACACACACACACACACACACACACACACACACACACACACACCTTCACCACCTCTCCGTGGGTTTCCCGTCCTCACATTTTTAGAGGAATCCACAGCTGTTGGGGACATTCTGTCGCACTGCTTCCGAGCAGCTGGAGTATCAATCTGTGTGTGTGTGTCCGTATGAGTGTGTCCTTGTGTGTGTGTCCGTATGAGTGTGTCCTTGTGTGTGTCCGTATGAGTGTGTCCTTGTGTGTGTGTCCGTATGAGTGTGTCCTTGTGTGTGTGTCCGTATGAGTGTGTCCGTATGAGTGTGTCCGTATGAGTGTGTCCGTATGAGTGTGTCCGTATGAGTGTGTCCGTATGTGTGTGTCCGTATGTGTGTGTCCTTGTGTGTGTGTCCGTATGAGTGTGTCCGTATGTGTGTGTCCGTATGTGTGTGTCCTTGTGTGTGTGTCCGTATGAGTGTGTCCGTATGAGTGTGTCCGTATGAGTGTGTCCGTATGTGTGTGTCCGTATGAGTGTGTCCTTGTGTGTGTGTCCGTATGTGTGTGTGTCCGTATGAGTGTGTCCGTATGAGTGTGTCCTTGTGTGTGTGTCCGTATGAGTGTGTCCGTATGTGTGTGTCCGTATGTGTGTCCGTATGAGTGTGTCCTTGTGTGTGTGTCTGTATGAGTGTGTCCGTATGTGTGTGTCCGTATGAGTGTGTCCTTGTGTGTGTGTCCGTATGAGTGTGTCCGTATGAGTGTGTCCGCATGAGTGTGTCCGTATGAGTGTGTCCTTGTGTGTGTCCGTATGAGTGTGTCCGTATGTGTGTGTCCGTATGAGTGTGTCCTTGTGTGTGTGTCCGTATGTGTGTGTCCGTATGTGTGTGTCCTTGTGTGTGTGTCCGTATGAGTGTGTCCGTATGTGTGTGTCCGTATGAGTGTGTCCTTGTGTGTGTGTCCGTATGAGTGTGTCCTTGTGTGTGTGTCCGTATGAGTGTGTCCGTATGAGTGTGTCCGTATGAGTGTGTCCGTATGAGTGTGTCCTTGTGTGTGTGTCCGTATGAGTGTGTCCGTATGTGTGTGTCCGTATGAGTGTGTCCTTGTGTGTGTGTCCGTATGTGTGTGTCCGTATGTGTGTGTCCTTGTGTGTGTGTCCGTATGAGTGTGTCCGTATGTGTGTGTCCGTATGAGTGTGTCCTTGTGTGTGTGTCCGTATGAGTGTGTCCTTGTGTGTGTGTCCGTATGAGTGTGTCCGTATGTGTGTGTCCGTATGTGTGTCCGTATGAGTGTGTCCTTGTGTGTGTGTGTGTGCGTACGTGTGTGTGTCCGTATGAGTGTGTACGTATGAGTGTGTCCTTGTGTGTGTGTCTGTATGAGTGTGTCCTTGTGTGTGTGTCTGTATGAGTGTGTCCTTGTGTGTGTGTCCGTATGAGTGTGTCCTTGTGTGTGTGTCTGTATGAGTGTGTCCTTGTGTGTGTGTCCGTATGAGTGTGTCCTTGTGTGTGTGTCCGTATGAGTGTGTCCGTATGTGTGTGTCCGTATGTGTGTCCGTATGAGTGTGTCCTTGTGTGTGTGTGTGTGCGTACGTGTGTGTGTCCGTATGAGTGTGTACGTATGAGTGTGTCCTTGTGTGTGTGTCTGTATGAGTGTGTCCTTGTGTGTGTGTCTGTATGAGTGTGTCCTTGTGTGTGTGTCCGTATGAGTGTGTACGTATGAGTGTGTCCTTGTGTGTGTGTCTGTATGAGTGTGTCCTTGTGTGTGTGTCTGTATGAGTGTGTCCTTGTGTGTGTGTCTGTATGAGTGTGTCCTTGTGTGTGTCCGTATGTGTGTCCGTATGAGTGTGTCTGTATGAGTGTGTCCTTGTGTGTGTGTCCGTATGAGTGTGTCCTTGTGTGTGTGTCTGTATGAGTGTGTCCTTGTGTGTGTGTCCGTATGAGTGTGTCCTTGTGTGTGTCCGTATGAGTGTGTCCTTGTGTGTGTGTCCGTATGAGTGTGTCCTTGTGTGTGTGTCCGTATGAGTGTGTCCTTGTGTGTGTGTCCGTATGAGTGTTTCCTTGTGTGTGTGTCCGTATGAGTGTGTCCTTGTGTGTGTGTCTGTATGAGTGTGTCCTTGTGTGTGTGTCCCGTACACACCAGGATATTAATAGCCTGCAGTTGTTTCCTCTCGTGTACACAGCAGTCTTTGTGTTTGCATGAGCTGGATCTGTTGTGCGACAGTTGAGCGCAGCACCCTTGCAGCATCAGTGCTGCGGGTGTCGTGTATTATTAGTGCACATGTGTTCCTTTTGAAGGAGCACTGTGGCTCTTTGTGCTGCGTTCAGGACACGCAACCATGAGGGTATTTTTAGTGTCACCTGCCAGTCACCACTTGTGTCTCTGTGTCAGGAAGCATGCAGAGCGCATGTGTTCTGGGACACTGAGCTGAGTTTCTGTTTCTCAATACATCAATAACATCGCACCACTTGTTTTTACGTGTGTGTGTGCGCGTGTGTGTGTGTGTGTGTGTGTGTGTCAATAAGCATCATATTTATCAGCTACAGTCGTCCACTATGAATATGAGCTGATGATATTTACAGGTTTATTTTATGACAAAGTATTTCAAAAACTAACTGATGAACTACTTGCTATTGTGAAGGAGGCCTTTAATGCCCAAAACACAAATATTCAATGTGCTATGACACAATCCTGACAAGCAGAACATCCTGACTGTTTAAGAAACTGGAACCATTCAATGTCATTGATTTAAAAATCACTCAAACAATTATTAAATGATGAAAATATCCCCGGGTGAATTATCTGTCAATCAACTCATCAATTATTCAACTAATCTTACTACTATTTTACAAACAATGTGAGGAATCCTTGTCAAAAATCTTGGTCGTTTAAAAAATGGGTCACGTAGCCGACACGTCATTGTTTAACCACGGCGAGCACCCGAGGTTTATGAAGTCACCCTTTATTATGATGATAAACCATCCTTTCCCTCACTGTCAACAGGACAGTGCAGCATCACATGTGAGTCTTCCTCGTGTGGCCTTTCCCCTCAGAGGCATCAGGACATGTCTGTATGGTGCAGCGCTCTTCCACCAAAGGGTCAGAGGTCAGATAGAAGACGTCCGAGGGGTCTGCAGCACACGGTGTCTCTTTAGGGGGTTTATTTATTTATCACAGCCAAAACAGACGGACAATTGTTTAAATAGTTTCATGTTTTTCTCCCGTGGGTTCCAGAGGGTCATCTCCTTGAGGGGAGGAGCTTAATATGGTGTCACATGTCGGTATGAGGCTGAAACCGAGAACATACAGTATGTGTGGCTGCCAGAAGAAGTGATGCAGTCTGGACCAGGAGCTGAGAGCCGGTCCACACCTCCATCACACGGCCATGAGACACAGACACAAACCATCCACATGCCTCATTATGCAAACTAAGACCTGAGCCCACATCTGACCTGACGGGGACGCCGCCTGACCTCATCACGCACTTCAAAAGAAACAGTGGCGGTTCAGGTCTGAGCCTCAATGCACCACCCTGCTCTATCCACCATGCACCCACTCCCATGATGCACCGGGCCCTCTGAGGTCCTGAGGAGCTGATCCTAAACCAGGAAGCGTGATCCGGCTCTGGCTGGTCCAGAACACTGTTCCTGTTGTCAGAGCTGTGGCTGTCACTGAGAACACCTTTAAAGGTCATCGTCCTGGGAAGAGGTTGTGTCACTTCACCACACAGGAAACATGGATATGATGCATGATGGAGGATGGCCGGGTCTACATGGGACTTTGTCCTGGTTTATACATGGGAAGGCCTAACCGGGGTCCAGGAAGGAGCGTCTGCAGCAAGCGGTATATATGTATAACATAAATAAATATATATATATATATATATATATATATATATATATATATATATATATATATATGTATATATACATTATATACATTATTATATATACATTTTTAAACTGTATCTGTAAAGAGAGCCCTTTGTATTTCTATAAGAGGATTACCCACAATGCAAAGGGAAACCAGCTTCTGACCACGGCAGCAAGTCAAAACAAAACTGACTGCTAAAAGCACACTGCAGTGTGAACTATGAATCACATGATCACATCACAGACCGAGAGACTCGCAGCTGGAGGAACACGTGACATCACACCGTCTTCATCATGAATGTATTAACGTGTGACATCACACCGTCTTCATCATGAATGTATTAACGTGTGACATCACAACGTCTTCATCATGAATGTATTAACGTGTGACATCACAACGTCTTCATCATGAATGTATTAACGTGTGACATCACACCGTCTTCATCATGAATGTATTAACGTGTGACATCACAACGTCTTCATCATGAATGTATTAACGTGTGACATCACAACGTCTTCATCATGAATGTATTAACGTGTGACATCACACCGTCTTCATAAATGTAAAATACAAACATGAAACATGAAACATGAAACATGAAACACGAAACATGTAACATGAAACATGAAACATGAAACATGTAACATGAAACATGAAACATGTAACATGAAACATGTAACATGTAACATGTAACATGAAACATGTAACATGAAACATGAAACATGAAACATGTAACATGTAGCATGAAACATGAAACATGTAACATGAAACATGAAACATGTAACATGAAACATGTAACATGTAACATGTAACATGAAACATGTAACATGAAACATGAAACATGAAACATGTAACATGTAGCATGAAACATGTAACATGTAGCATGAAACATGTAACATGTAACATGTAGCATGAAACATGAAACATGTAACATGAAACATGAAACATGTAACATGAAACACGAAACATGTAACATGAAACATGAAACATGTAACATGAAACATGAAACATGTAACATGAAACATGTAACATGTAACATGTAACATGTAACATGAAACATGTAACATGAAACATGAAACATGAAACATGAAACATGTAACATGTAGCATGAAACATGTAACATGTAGCATGACACATGTAACATGTAACATGTAGCATGAAACATGAAACATGTAACATGAAACATGAAACATGAAACATGTAACATGAAACATGTAACATGAAACATGAAACATGTAACATGAAACATGAAACATGAAACATGTAACATGTAACATGTAACATGAAACATGTAACATGAAACATGAAACATGTAACATGAAACATGTAACATGAAACATGTAACATGAAAAATGAAACATGTAACATGAAACATGAAACATGTAACATGAAACATGTAACATGAAACATGAAACATGTAACATGAAACATGAAACATGTAACATGAAACATGTAACATGAAACATGTAACATGAAAAATGAAACATGTAACATGAAACATGTAACATGAAACATGTAACATGAAACATGAAACATGTAACATGAAACATGTAACATGAAACATGTAACATGAAAAATGAAACATGTTGGCCACCATGACCTCATCCATCCAGAGAGGGACCTGAACACATGAGAACACTTCATTTTTATGGACTAAAGGGGCTTTGTGGGAACTAACCATTTTTACGACTTCCGTCATAATACAGCACACACACACACACACACACACACACACACACACACACACACACACACACACACACACACCCCTCCCTCTGGTCCAGCAAACAACCAAACATGTGTTGCTAAGTGGTGAATGAGTCAAACTCCTCATGACGTAATCAGAGCTGCATTCTCCTCTCACAAAGAGCCTTCACACCATAATCACATCATTATTAACTGGTTTACCACCTTAACATGCTCATGTGGACAATTTGTCAGATTAAGATAATTAAGGTCGATCACTGTAATTCAGTCTGCAGCATCTGACCCCGGGTCATGACCTCAGGACACGTTGTGTTTGTTTTAGGCTGAACTGGGTGTCTGGAGGAAGGACATGTAACTGTAAGCTGTCAGTTTAGACTCAGGTGAGTCTCCACCTGCAGGAGGACCGGGCAGCATCGGTACGTGCTCGTGCTCGTGCACAGCGAGCAGCAGTGCGGCTTCAGTGGATCTTTCCCCGCAACATGAAACAACGGAGCCGCCTACCGTTCAGGTCCAGCTCACGCGCCTCCAGCGGGAGGGACGCACGGAGGAGCGCCTGGCCGCGGACATCCCGGTCCTTCTCTTCTGAACTCTTCTCTTCTGAAGTCACGTTTGTCAGACTGGAGTTTAAACTCAACCCGTTGGTCCCGTCAGCGCGCGCCGAGTAATCCTGTTCACGCAAACTCACCCAAACCTATATAGCGCGCGACTATCAATGTTATGACTCTGCTCACCGAGCAAGGAGGCGAGCCGCTCCTGTGAGGGCGTGTGTGTGCGTGCGTGTGTCTGCGCGCGCGCGCGCGTGTGTGTGGCTCCACCTGCTGAAGGGCGTGTGTGTGTGTTTTTTGACTGTATATATATATATATATATATATATATATATATATATATATATATATATATATACATACATAGATGGTGTTTATGGCATCAGACAGGAAGCGTCTGAGGGAGGCGGTGACCCAAAACAGAAACTAACTGCCAGAAATATAAATTTAAAAGTATGAGAAAACCACAGAGCCAAACATATTAGAAATACATATCAGGCCAGAAGGCCTCAAATAGGACATCATTCTTAACATCCAATTAACCACACATGCATTGTCTGTGTGCAGCAGAGCATCTGGAGGTTTATATTTAATTATTCATATGCTGCTCATTCAACAACATGTTTATGTTACTCTATGGGCCTTCTTCCTGTTCCTCTATTTTTATTTTGGGATCTGACCACCTGATGAAGCCAGAGGCAAATGTTCACGTCCACGGACAGTACACACACACACACACACACACACACACACACACACACACACACACACACACACACACACACACACACACACACACACACACACACACACACACACACACCAATTTGATTAAACAGCGCTGCCTGTTCTCACGTCTTCTCCCAAACTGAACTCTCACTGTCTCTCTCGTCTTCAGTCTTCTCCTCCTCTGTGTGTGTGTGTATGTGTGTGTGTGTGTGTGTGTGTGTGTGTGTGTGTCCCTCTGCCAAAAAGAGAATCTGCTTCATTCAACCCGTGAAGATAAACCGATCTGTGACGAACAAACTCCTGAAGCGGAGCTCGTGTTCCTCCAGCCGTCCTGAGAGGAGTCAGTAGCTCTGTGTTCACTTCAATGGTGGTGAAAGTATCAACACAACTCAGTATGACGACAACAACAGAATGCCTCTTTGCCTCTTTGCCTCTTTGCCTCTTTGCCTCTTTGCCTCTTTGCTCGTGCTCTTGGCATTTATGTAAGTCCCTGATATCTGATTATGAAATGGAACACACTCTTCCTGAGGTTCCACACAGCGCTCTGAGTCGGTCACAACATGGAGGTAACAAGTGCCATGAACAGCATGAATGGAGCGTGTCGGGCCCTCATGCCATGGAGCGGTGCGCTCCACCATGAGCCTCTGCTTCTCGCTCACTAAACACACGTTTTGTATTGAACTCACCCGGTTGTCATCGTTTGATAATCAACATCACATCACCCAGAGAGCTGTAAACTCCTGAAGCCGTGAGATGGACACCAGAGCGTAAAGGGTTCAGGTCAGGAGCTAGAGGACTGCAGGCAATGTACTGTATTTTATTCACAGTACAAGACTGTGTTATACTTTGTGCGAAAGGTTTTTGCAAGAGATGTAAATGTATTTTTTGTATCTGTTTAGTTTTTGTGTCTTTAGAGTTTTTACAAGTTTCAAGAATTGAGTTTTATCAATTGCAAAACCAAACTGCACTCTTTCTACAGCGTCTCTGCACCAGAAGGAGGGTTTGGATCTGTGGCACGTGGGCCGGACTGGGTTATAGAGGGGGTCCGGCAGACCCTCAGTAAACACACAGGACAGGGAGTGTGAGCAAGAGGCTTCATCACCAGACACTCATAGAGATGACTTTGGATACTGAGAGGATTTAAAAACTGAAGGCAGAGCAGGAAGAAGGGAAGAGACACACATGGCCAACATGGTAGGACTCCAAGGTGGAGCTCTGTGGGCTCACTCCTCCTCCAGTCACAGGAAGCAGGAGGAATGAGAGGAATGCAGTCAGGACGGTGATGGAGGGAGCAGCAGTTCAGGGCAGAAAGCCAAAAAGAGCAAGAAAAGGAGGCAGCAGGGAAACGATAGGGAGAAAAAGTGATTAGAGAGTAGAAAAGATGCACAATAGATGCACAGCAGATGCACAGTCAGCCAACACTGGGACGCTCAATGGCAGCTTTCACACATGTCATTGCTCACTCTGATGGACGGTTTGATGCAGAATGTGATTTTGGAGGAGTCACTGACTGAATGCCACAGTACGGTACTGTGACCGTGGAACGTTAGCAGATATCAGGCCAACAGATTCCCTGGTGTTGGGGGCAGGCGGGGGGGTTGTTCCCCTCCAGGGGGCATCCTGCCCGACAGACACACACATGCACACAGACACACACACACATGCACACAGACACACACACACATGCACACAGACACACACACACACATGCACACAGACACACACACACATGCACACAGACACACACACATGCACACAGACACACATGCACACAGACACACACACACACACACATGCACACAGACACACACACAGACACACACACACACATGCACACAGACACACACATGCACACAGCACCCACACACATGCACACAGACACACACATGCACACAGACACACACACATGCACACAGCACCCACACACATGCACACAAACACACACACATGCACACAAACACACACACATGCACACAAACACACACACACATACATGCACACAGACACACACACACATGCACACAGACACACACATGCACACAAACACACACACACACATGCACACAGACACACACATGCACACAGCACCCTTAAACCTGCCCGACAGACACACACATGCACACAGCACCCTCACACATGCACACAGACACACACATGCACACAGACACACACACATGCACACAGACACACACACACATGCACACAGCACCCTCACACATGCACACAGACACACACACACACACACACATCCTCTGTCTCTGTCTTTATCTCTTCAGCGTTTTAGTTCATTTTTACGGCACCGTTCCCGTTTCATTCCCTCTGACGCTCCACCTGTTCACCACATGCCTCGTACCTCAGACGAAGTCCACTAGCTGTGAACGCATGGAGCTAAAGAGACACATTCCTCAGGAGATGCTGGAGACACAACAACTTTATAAGGTGATGTCAATGTTGTGTTCAGCTCTAGTTGCACTGCACAGGCTGACACACACAACATCTGCTCATCTATCTTTAGATCACCATCATATAGAATGTATAAGTACCTACAGAATTGTGTTATTTGACATAAAAGAAAAAAAGCTGCATTGTGCATTTAAAACAGTGGTTTTAGCTCATTCCACTGCAGGTGTTCAGGTACGCTGAGCGCTAGCTAGCAGCTGTGGTGACTTTGAACTCGCTGCTCGCTGTGCAGGTACGGGTGAGGTGTGTGAAGCCTTTCCATTCCAACAGCAAAGCAGAGTCAACCCACAAAGGGGATGAACAGCACAGCGCTCGTCTAGTTTCTCTGGAAAGTGTCGCTTCACGACGCCTTCACACTCCGTGAACACGCGTGTGGAAAAGGTCAAAGCGTAGTCAGAGCAGTGTGTGCCCCTGTAGAAGGAATGTCTTTAAAGTCTGATGGCAAAGAGAACAGACCTGAGCTGCTGTGGACCTCATGCTCATTTTGCTCAATTCTTATGATGTCTGATGTTCTTTAAGCACTTTTATTGAGTGAAACGTCCAAATATTATGAGAGATTTAAACACAACGAGGGCCGTTTAACTCATGGCCCGGATGATAATGCAAAGGAAATGTATCATTTACATTAATATGAATTCACATTTCCTTCCTCAATGACAAATGACAGTTTTGTCCTGCACAAATAAACGTCCACAAAGTGGTTTGGTCTCAATTAGAGCAGAGTGTTGCAGTACACACACTCTGCCACAGGGGGGCGGCACACAGATAAATGTTCTCTACACCCTGATAGCAGCCTGTTCAGGAGCTGGCAGGGAACTCATGTCAGCCACGATGCTCCTTCTTCCTCCTGCTGATGAAGACCTCTCAGTGGTGGAACAATTACTAATCCAAGTTCTTAGAAACACACTTTAGAGAAAGCTTCTCAACAAGTATTCTATTCTAATGTCTGATTACACGTTTCCAGACTCACACAATGGCTCCTTTTAGATATCATTGGCCCTTTTAGAGAGGACGTCAGAACACACTGCCACCGCTGCTTGTGTCCTCAGCTGACACACAGGAGCGTTTGGCCCCTGAGGGCCTCTTCCAGCAGGCTGGGCATCTTAACCTGCTCCACCTTTACAACCCAAACAAACATTCACCAACATGAACATCATCAAGTGCATCAAGCTAGACATACAGTTTGGGTGCTGATGCAATGAAGTATGGCTTCAGGCTTCAGTCTTCATCTTCCTGAAGAGTCGCTGAACATTTGCTCTCTGAAACGTCAACATAGTAAAACATGTCCATCATAAGTTCAGATCCCTGAGCTGGTCTTCAAGACCTAAACCACAGAGCACATTTGAGGAGGAGGAACCAGAACATTTCTGCTGAGAAAGAGTTGCATTCTTGCTTAAAAATGCATTAGAGTGAATCAATTATCAAAATTATTTTGTATTAATCAACTAATGGAAGAATGGACAAATCATTTAAATTCAATCCCTGACCTCGTGTTGCTCTCTGCTGAGATTCTGCCAGTGGATTCTGAGACATATTAAAAGTATTCATTGGATTATAACATAATCTGTTGAGGGATCGGGCTAAAAAGTATATATATATATATATATATATATATATATATATATATATATATATATATATATATATATATATATATATATATATAAGGTTGTAAAGGGTGAGTCTGTGTTCCTTTATCAGTATTGAACTCCCTCAAACAGCGGTGTGTGTTCATCACAGGGCCAAACACACCATGCATGTCATCATTATGACCCCGCTATCCTCAGAGAACACGGAGGACTTACAGTCTGATTTACGGCCCAACAAAACCACGTCGACAAGTCTGTAACAGCGGAGCAGCACATGGAGAATAAAAATAGAGAGAAAGTTGAATGTTTTGGGCGAGAAAGGCTGAGGCAAGCATTTCATCTCATGCAGATTCACGGAGCGTGTTCTAAAACAAGGAGGATGGGGTGGAAGATAAACTATACAGCAGACTCACCTTTACCACTTTATAACATTTGTATTGATCTACATTACAGGATGTGAGCGGGGGCAACGAGCACGAGCAGCACGGTGTTAGAAGTCCTTCAGAGGACGGGCTGTGACTCTACTGGAGTCTCCCTGAGGGAACAGACGTCTTCCAGCCTTTTCCTGAGCACATTCTCACTACATGTGCATCTTGTCTCGAGTCCTCTGAGCAGACAGGAGAGTGAAGGAGACGCACAGCAGACTGCGTCTCCTTCACTCTTCACTCTGGAACACTGTTCCTGGACAGACCACCTCTCAGGCTGGGTCTGTTTCCAATGTTCTCCCCTTCCCCGTCCTGAGGAGGGACGCTTCCAAAACCAAACAAATGAAACCAAACACACGTTACCGTGAGTTTGGTTTCATTTGTGCCGTTTCTAGCCACAGAGTTCTTCTTGTTCGATGTGACTGAAGCGTTTGCAGAGATATCGATGCAGCCGCACTGAACCCAGAACAAACCAAGCTCCTCTCAAGGAGCCGAGCGCCACACCGAGGATGAACCGTAAACCCTCTGTGGAGCACTGCATGGCAAAGATGGCCCTTCCTCGTGGCACAGCCACTCAAGAACACAGCTGTGACGGAGAGACTCATGCGTGTGATGGGAAATGCAACTTCACCTACCGGTGCTGGGTGCTGACATCCAGGGAGAGGAGGAGGTAGATCCAGAGTCACATCACCGCTGCACAGCTCTGACTCTGCTGCGTCTGGCACTTCCTCTCATGTGAGCGCTCTCTCTCTCTCTCTCTCCCTCTCTCTCTCTCTCTCTCTCTCTCTCTCTCTCTCTCTCTCTCCCTCTCTCTCTCCCTCTCTCTCTCGCTCTCTCTCTCCCTCTCTCTCTCGCTCTCTCTGTCTCTCTCT